>NC_073313.1:50437260-50762260 GCF_027595985.1 Sorex araneus | reverse complement strand
GTATCTAGGCTGAGTTTAAGGCCTTGTGTTTTAAGCATGACAACGTAATACAGGTTTTTTTTTCTCTTAAATTTTTTTTTAATCCACACCATCTGTTCTCCAGGCTTACTCCTGGCCCTTAGTTTAGAGATTACTCTTGGTGGGGCTCAGGAGACTGAACCTGGTTCTGCTGTGTGTCAGCCAAGTGCCCGACTTGCTGGCCCTGAGGATTTTTTCCTATGGCCTCTTACTGCAGCCTGACCCTAAGATTATCCAGAGTTCACTTGTACTTAGAGAAATATTATTTGTTCTTTTGGGCAGCCAGCTGGACATATGCCATCATGTTTATGCGTGAACTAGAAGGCCCGAACTTCACCCACAGAGCAGCCTAAAAGAAAGTTATTTACAGTGATTTGCCAAAGGATTAAAGGGCCATGAATAAGATACTGTCATCAGCCCTTAGGACACATTATCATCCCAAGCAATGGTAAGCTTTGGACCTTACACCAAGGGAATGTTCATGGGTTCCAGGCCTCCTTGTTTTTTGGATGTACCAGGGTGTACATGTCTATGCATACCAGATGACAAAAGTGAGAATCCACAGATGCACCAATCACTTGGCAGTTGAATTTCTTAAATTCATCTGCCTTGGGGGGTTGGAGAGATAGTACAATGGGTACTTGGTTTGCACATGCTGACCTGGGTCCGATCTCTGTCACCCTGAGCCTCTCTGGGAGTAATCCCTGCACACAGAACCAGAGAAAGCCCTGGGCACTGCTGGGTGTGACCCCCAAACAAACAAACAAATTCTTCTGCCCTATCACTGAAAGTAATGAAGTCCAAGGGAGACACAAAGCAGAGGTTGAGAGTAAAAGAATATTATTTTCCTTTGTTCAGGTAAGTTAACATTTTTGAATTGGCCATTGGGAATAATTGATGTGGCTATGAATTTGGCAGGGTGCCCAACTTTTGCATTTCTGGAAGACATCTTGCTATTTGCCATTTTGACACAGAAACTACTAAGTATAGACAGGAAAAAGACCACCTTTATTCTTCATAACTACCCAAAGAAGTGGGTGACATTACCATCTGTATCTTACAGATGAGGAAACTGAGTCAGAGTACATGAAATAAGATCATGGGTACAGCTTATCACTGGCATAATTGCAATAGTTCCTACTTGATGAATAATTGGTAGAGATACTTTACTATCAGCACATATAGATATTTTATTTATTTTATTTTCCCCTACTTTATTTAAACACCGGGATTTACAAAGTTGTTCATGATGATTTATTACAGGCATTCAACATCCCAACACCAATCCCAACACCACCGTGACCTTCCCATCACCATTGTTTCCATTTCCCCAACCATCCCTCAAACCTGTTCCCATAGCAAGTCAACAATAATTTATTTTATATTGCTTGTTACCACTGAATGGCTAATAAGATGATCAAAACCTATTTCCAAAGAAGAAGAAAATTGAATTGATGAAAATTGTTGTGTCTCACAATGGGGGCATTAAGTCTTTGAGGTTTTACTAAGCTGTTGCAAATTAAGCCTTCTGTATATTTAAGTTTTTGTTAGTCAGGATTGGTTAGCTTCTATGTTATATCCCATCCAATCTGGTTTGCTTCTACTGGGATGTCAGTGTTTAAAATTTGGCAATGGCGTTCCAGAAAATCCAGAACTTTTAACTGGGCAGTCTGGGTAGAGTTAAATTTTTAACTGGGTGAGGGGGCATTGGTGCATGGGAGCTGCTGCCAGGGCTTTGTTTGCTTGGGAGCTATCCCGTCCCTCTCCTATAGCACCTTGGGGGGTCATAGCCTGAAATAGGTGCCCAAGAAATTTTTGCAGCTAGGTGATCTCTTTCAAGATTTATTTGTGCATCTCTGGAACATGGCTGGTAGATGAGTCTACATGGCAGCCGTGGTGGGACTTGGACATGTCTTTGGGAAGTATGGGGAGGTGAGGGGAGGTCGCCCATCTATATTCCGAGAACGCCTTAAGTTTTTAGCCACAGGGCCTCATCCATGTACCCAAAGCTTTCAGCAGATTAGGTTCTATAGATATGTTTAAATAGTTGTGTATTTTAATTTAGTATGCATGTGCCATGATTTGTTTATGAACCCCATATTCCAGGACTACTGTGTAACTTCTGTCAATGTGGCAGTCATCTTTCTTATTATCTACATTTGTATGCTATGGTGAGCATCTAGAATTTCTGGGAAAAGTTTGAACTTCATAAATATTACCAATTTGCATTTTTCTTTTTTCTTTTTAATTTTTATTTTTTTTTCCAATTTGCATTTTTCCTTTGCATTATTCCTTTGCATGTGCATTTTTTTGTGGTTCCAGGATTCAAACCCAGACCTTTAAACATACAAGTCAAGTGATCTACTACTAAACTGTATCTTTGGACTGCCTGTAGATTTTTAAGTCTTTCTGTTACTACTTAAAAACTTCTGGAATTAAAAATATCTTTTAAGGTAGACATTTTTATTGAAGAGAAATTTTCAATAAATTTTTATTGAAGTTGCATAAATTTCTATAAATTGAAAACACTTATTTAACCAGCACCTGAATCAAGAAAAAGGAACTATCAAGACATTCAGAAACCTTCTTTCAATATTGTCAGGCTCAAGGGAAATCAGTTTTTAATAATTTCTACCTTTACAGACTAATTTTGTTTGTTCTTAAACATCATATGTATGGACTCACACAACATTATCCTTTTGGATCTGGCTTCTTTAATGTATCCTAGTGCTTGACATTCACCTGTATTGTTGTATTTGATTTAGATTTTTATAATTTGCATTGGCTTATTATTTTACAATGTTACAGAATTTCAGGGGTTGAGCCTCACTTTTCTACATGTGTATATAACTTTCAGCATTCCTTCCATCAAAAGTCCTGAGCCCTCCCAGCACCAAAAAGTTCCACTATTCATTCCTCCCACCCCTTTCTCTCTGGAAACCACCATGGTTTTCACTGAGTCTAGAAGTTAGTTGTTGTTTCTTGCCAGTTTCTTTGATCTAGTAATTGATATTTCACATGTGTTTCTGATAATTGCTTTTCACTTTATTAGTTATTTTACTTAGCATAATTACCCAAAGTTCGATCCACTTTTGTCAAAAAAAGGCATAATTCATCTTTTTTTTTTTAATTGCAGAGTAGTGCTCCAAAAACAGCAACAGTTTCTGGCCTAGCCTGTTCTGTGCTCTGAAATTTAGTATGTGTATCTATGTGTGAATCAAAGCCTTTTTGAGCTTGGTCATGTTTTCTTCCTAGAAATACTATGAGATACCTGATAGGCTCTTAAAGGATCTGTTTCTAACTTAAATTTACCAGAATTTATGTTTGCTGCTACAGGCGCCAGCCTGCCTCTCCATATCTCCCCACTTTTGCTGAGAAATAATGGACATACTTCACTGTATCTATGCTTCTTTTGATGAATAACCACCACAATAACAAATTGTTGCAACAGAGGGAGGGGCACCCTTTATGGACATCCAGGGAGGTGCGAAGTTTGGTTATTTGGACTGGGTGAGGCTGAAAGCTGGGGAAAGATAGTTGGCATTAAGGAAGGAGTCTCGGGCAATCCTCTACATTCAGAGGCTGATAGCTGTTTGAATTATTTTCTGTGATTCTCGTAGATGAAATTGAAACTGAAAACACGACTCTAGGTAGTGGAATATCCACTTCCAACAAGAGAGTAAAAAGGACTTCCTCACCTTAGAGGTTACTTCCAAAGTGTGGGCTAGCAGAGAAATAATTCACAAATTCAAAGTTTTCAATTCTTGTCCCAAGACTGGGACTCTGGCTTATTCATTTATTTTTTTTCCTTTTTTGGGGGGGTCACACCCAGCGATGCACAAGGGTTACTCGTGGCTCTGCACTCAGGAATTACTCCTAGCGGTGCTCGGTGGACCATATAAGATGCTGGGAATCAAACCCGGGTTGGCAGCGTGCAAGGCAAACACCCTCCCTGCTGTGCTATCACTCCAGCCCCTCGGGCTTATTTCAAAGAAAAAGTTTTTGGGTTTGGGGGTCATACCTAGTGATTCTCAGGGACTAATGCTCGTAGTGCTTGGGGGACCATATATAGTATCAGGATTGGCCTCTACTATCTCTCTGGGACCAGTTTGTCCTTTGAAACTTAAGTTACTGATCATAGAAGATGGACTGGGGCATGAAAGAATGCTAAAATATGGAAATATGTGGGAGGACGAAATTACTTTCTACTCTAAGTTTTCAGTATAACGAGTACTATTTCCACCCCCACCCCCCAAAAGATTGTTTCTACCTTAATTAAAGACCTTTTAATAGCCTCAAGTTAAAGTGATACATTTAAAGAGAAGCCAATTTTTAATCCCTACCCTTGCTGTTCCAGATCTGTAACTCTCTTGTGTACCAATTACTTTAATACTTTAAATTTTTCATTTAATTATCTCCCAGATCTCATGAGAATTACTATCATTATCCCTCTGATTTTATTTTATTTTATAGTTTTGGTGTTTGCAGCTACTTCCAGGAGTGCCTAGAACTTACTATTGGCTCAGCACAGAGATCAATTACGTGGTGCGGAGGATCAAATCTGAGTTGGCTGCATGCAAGGCAAGTGCTTTACCTGCTGTACTATCACTCCAGCCCCAATTGTTCTGATATTTTGGGGGAGGGCACAGTCAACAATGCTCAGGGCTTACTCCTGGCTTTGCAATCAGGAATTTCCCCTGGCAGTGCTGGCAGGACCATATGGGATGCCAGGGATCGAACCTGGGTCAGCTGTATGCAAGGCAAACTCCCTACCCACTGTGCTATCACTCAGGTCCAGTTGTTCTGATTTTAAAGACTAAGAAGAGAAAGTTGAAGAAGAGAAAATAAGTACCTTGTCCAAAGCAACACAGCTTGTAAGTGGTGGGGAAATGATATTTGAACGTAGGAGAACCTAAACTCTTAAGGTTTAAACACTCTTCACACTCTCTGTCCCTCCACCCCAACACAGAATTGACTGGTATCCCCAGATTACAGATTTAAATATGTGGAAGATATGATCTGGGATCCTCAGGCATTGTAAAAAATAAAGAGTTAAGCATCAGAGAGGTCTCTTGTATTGTTTATGGATGCCATCTTTTATTAAATCCACACTAGGAGAAGAAATGCTCCTTCTCTGAGCATCTAACTCACCAGTCATTTTTCCTATAGTGAGGTTTTAAGTATAAATGACACCCCTTGGTCCATTGAGATAAATCATGACCAGAACAGTGGTGTGTCCAAGTATCCCTAGAAATGAAGGGAGAGAAGGAGAATGGAGTAAGCAGGCTTCTTGGGAAAACTGTGCCATTCTTCCTGCTGCCCAGGGCCCAATCCATCTCCTTTGAACTTACCAGGCACTCATCCCATTATGTAACTTCACAATCTTCTTTGCACACAAGATATCATCTTTAATATGGCGATTACGTAGATCTGGGAGAAGAGAGGGATCTGGTAATCTGGTGTTTGGGGAATAGGGTGACAGAATATGGAAATCCAGGGGTTCCTACTTCACTAAGAATACTTACAACCACTTCCTTTTGCGTGACTGTAAATGATCTCAATGGTAGTAGTGGCTGGCCCTACATCCTCTCATGCACCATGTTGGCTGTCTGGGAAAATGCTTAACTGCAAGTTTGGTCAGTCCTGATACTTCCAAACCTGGAGCTATCAGGTGATAAATAAACCCAAACCTCATTTTGACTAGCTAAAATTGAGCTCAGTCTCCATACTGACTATCCCTGTTCTACCTTAGCTATAGTGGCACCTGGTACAAAATAACCTCAACTGTCATGTGTTGGCCAGACCATGATGAATGAAAACTGCTACTCTATGGTTGCCAGTCCCTGGTAGCAATAGCCATTTTGATGGAAATAATTTCTGCCTCCATTTGACTGGACCAAGATCTCAAATCTATTTTCGGGAATCAAAATATATTTGGCATCAACTGAACAATCGTAACCTTCCTTTCAGCTGGTCTTACTATTTCAATATTCATGTTATTCTGTCCTGAACAACCCAAAATTCTATAGTAGTCAGTATACTCAACTTTCAGACTGACAAATCTGACTGTCTTGTATCATTGTGAAAGGAGTCAAATAGCTTCTACCTCCATTTGGGCTGGCCCAAATAATACTTCTCTCTCAATTCATTTTGGCTAATCTCAAACACCATTTGGGCCAACCCTGAATAATTTTTACTGCTATTCCATTTTTGTCCTCGACTCCACCACACTGTTTTCTAGAAAGTGATTTCCTTTCTACATGGAGGTACCTTGTTTCTGTTTCCACATGTAAGACCTGCTTCTTCCCTATGGACCTGAACAAACTCAACCCCCCAAAGAGGACAACTGCTACTACAGAAAACTAAAACACATTCTGGGTGAAGTTTGGGGCCTTTGAGCACTCATTATTTTGATCAATTTTAGTGAACTAAGGATACAGGGTACTTTTTCTAGTAGCTCACTAAAATTTGAAAAAACATCAGGAAAATTCACAAGAAATTGAAGATTCTTCAATTTTCCCTTCCCTGTTTTGAGAGTGGGGGTAGGGCAAGGTTTAATGGTATCCCCAGTTCTCACTTACCATAACAACTTATGTGACAGAGGTTATGTGTAGGTGTAATGCCATTTTCACACCACCATGCAGAATTCAGCTGGAAAATGCCATATTCACTGCTGCCATCAACATTGTGATTCAAGAAAGAGGTATCAAATCCACTTTCGTAGTGTGCCATGCACAGCCCTGCAGCAAGAAGTAGGGATAGCTGGTAACTGGCATGGGGCATAGAAATAGGAGAGGATAGGATTAGAGGCTTGGGGAGGCATAATTGTCATTTCAGCTGTGAGGTGATGATTTTAGCTGGTAATGCTGTTGATACTGGTGATTCTTATAAAAACTCAGTCATGAGAGTAGTGAAGGTATTTATGGTGATCATATGAATGCAAATGATCACATTGATGGTGATGAGGGTGATAAGGGTGCTGATTGCGGAGCTAATGATGGTGGTGATCTTATAGTTAGTTATAGCACTTATCAGTCAGTGACAGCATGATGGAGAGGATTATGTCCTGGCCTAGTGACTAACAAATGGAAGGAGGTACTGAGCCTGGGTGTATGGGAAGCTAGGGATGGAAGGAGGAGGGCATGGGGAAACAGGGTTCTCACAGTCTCCAATGCTGTAGCCCATGAAATTGTTGAGGCCTGCTTTCGCCAGCTTTTGTGCCAGTTCACAGCGATCATAGATCTTGGTATCTGTAGTCAGAACCATCATCATGGTTAGGGTCACCAAAGCAGAGACCCAAGCCTGCATTATGCTACTAATAAGCCCTCCAAGAGGACTTCTACTTCCAGGTGCTACCCTAACTTGCTTAGAACCAAGAGCACTTTGGTACTTTGATTCTATGAGCAAACAATCGATAGATTCTAAAACACTGAAGTCAAACCACTGCCACCTTCAGGAGCTCTTGTCATAGAATATGTACAAACAAAAGAAAAGATAAGGGAAGATGAACAGATATGGAAGGATCCCAATACAAAGAGAAATAGAGTTGTAAGAGAGACAGGGGGAGAGGAACTAGGGACATACAAAAGAAACACAGGACTCAAATATGTTATATTTTATTTATTTTTCTTCTAATTTTAAGTAAGACATTGTGATTTACAAAGATACTCATAATAAACTTGTTTCAGGCATATAATATTTCAACACCAATTCCCCCTTCTAAAAAACTTTTTTATTGAATCACTGTGAGAACCTTACAAAGCTGTTCATTATTCTATTTCAGTCATAGTGTTCCAACACCCATCCCTCCACCAGGGTACATTTCCTAGCAGCAGAGACCCCAGGTTCCATCCCATCACTCCCAACCCCCACTTCCTGCCTGCCTCTATGACAGGCGTTTTTCTTCTGTCTCTCTCTCTCTCTCTCTCTCTCTCTCTCTCTCTCTCTCTCTCTCTTTGGGCATTGTGGTTTGCAGTATTGATACTTCAAAGATTATCAAGAATATCCCTTTACAGGATTGCCCCATAGCTGGAAGCCTGCTTCATGAGTGGAGGGGAGAAGGCAGATGGAATAGAGAAGGGATCACTAGGAAAATGATGGCTGAAAATTAGTCGGGATGGGAGATGTGTGCCGAAAGTAGATAACAGACCAAACGGACCAAACATGATGACCTCTCAGTGTCTGTGTTACAATCCATAATGCCCAAGAGAGAGAGAGAGAGAGAGAGAGAGAGAGAGAGAGAGAGAGAGAGAGAGAGAGAGAGAGAGAGAGAGAGAGAGTATGGGGAATATTGTCTGCATGGAGGCAGGGGGAGTGTGGGAAAGGGGGGTATAGCGGGGATATTGGTGGTGGGGAATGTGCACTGGTGGAGGGAGGGGTGTTTGATCATTGTGTGATTGTAACCCAAACATGAAAGCTTGTAATTATCTCACGGTGATTCAATAATTTTTTTTTTAAAAAAGAATATTCCTATACCTATCTTTAACCCTGAGATCTTGTCAGGCATGATCATTCCCAGATATTATTGTCATACTTATATCTTCTCTATCTTACCTATACTCAGGGCCCCACACAACTTGTGGTTACTTCCAACCATTGACCCTTGTTTTCCCTGGCCATGGATATTAGTCTTTTACTATATACATTTTATATACCACAAATGAATGCAGTTATTCTGCATAGGTCCCTCTCCTTCTGACTCATTTCACTCAACATGATATTTTCCGTGTCCATCTATTTATAGGCATATTTCATAACTTCATTTTCCCTGACAACTGCATAGTATTCTATTGTGAGATGTGCCATAGTTTCTTTATCCATTCGTCTGTTCTTGGGCACTCAGGTTGTATCAAGATTCTGGCTATAGTGAGTAGTGCTACAGTAAATATAGGAATGCTGATGGTGTTTCTGCTGTGTGTTTTTGGGCCCTCAGGTTATATTCCCAGAAGTGGTATTGCTGTGTCAAATGGGAGCTCAATTTCTAGTTTTTTGAGAAACGTCCATATTGTTTTCCAAAAAGGCTGGACTAGTTGGCATTCCCACCAGCAGGGAAGGAGAGTCCCTTTCTCCCCACATCCACGCCAACACTGGTTGCTTTTTTTCTTGTGGATGCGGGCCAGTCTCTGTGGAGTGAGTTGATTTATTTCATTGTTTGATCTGCATCTACCTATCATTAGTAATTAAGAGAATTTTTGCATGTTCCTTTTGGCCGTTCAAATTTCTTCTTTGAGAAAGTTTCTGTTCAATTCATTGCTCATTTTCTGATGGGCCAATCTCCTTTCTTTTAAGACTGTTTTCCACCTTGTGCTGTTTCTTATCAGTTTTCTCCCCTCCCTCCATCAATGTCCCTAGGTTCCCTCCTACCCCCAGCTTGACTTTTGGCAAGAATATAACAAATTTATTCCATATTATTACTTGCTCCAACAAAACTTAAAGGAATGGAAAATGAAATTATCAGAAAATAAATCATTAAAAGTCAATTTGATTTTAAGTGATTTTAACCAATGCAAATAAGACTTTAATTTATTATTGAAAATGTGTAAAATACCTTTCTAGTATTTCTAGTAAAGGGCCATCATATCATCTATAGTGAGTGCCATACTCAGTGCCAAATGTTGGGAAGTTTGTCCTGTCCTATAGCGAAGGTCTTTTAATCCTTCTTGAAAAACTGATTTCAAGACTATGAACTTCCTAAGCTGTTGCTTGTCCATGAAGCTCTGGATTGTTCCTTCAAATCCTTATGATAATCTAGGTGGATAGAGTATTCTTGATGAGGTCTTAATTTCACTGAGCTTTTATGCTATATCATTTCATACTCTTATTTTTTAATGCTCTTTTTCAGATTTTATTTTATTTTATTTTATTTTTTATTTTTGCTTTTTTGGTCACACCTGGCTATGCAGTTACTCCTGGCTCTGCACTCAGGAATTACTCCTAGTAGTGCTTGTAGGACCATATGGGATGCTGGGAATCGAACCTGGTTGGCTATGTGCAAGGCAAATGCCCTACCTGCTGTGCCATCACTCCAGCCCCCCATAAACTTCTGGCCTGCAGAGTTTCATTTGATAGATCTTGTACTTTGATGGGCTTTACTTTTTATGTAAGTTTCATTTTTTTAAATCTTACTGCTTTCAGTATTCTATCTCTAGATTTTGTCACTTTTTAGTACACTGTGTCATGCATTTTCCTAGTTGGGTCTTTTTTTTCCGTCAGGACCTTTAAGGCCTCTTGTATCTCAGTGCCTGTAATCCTCAATTTTGGGAAATTCTTATTGACGCTTTCTTTAACTATTATTTCTTCATCACCTTTGCCTTTTTGTTCTTCAGGAACTCAGATGATTCTTATAATATTCCTCTTGAAATCATCCCATAATTATATGGTATGCTGTTCATTTATTTTGAGACTGTTTCCACTTTCTGCTGTTTGCTAGCAGTTTCCTCCATCTCATCTTGAAGATTCTTGATTTTCCCCCTAGTTTCTATTATTCTATTTAGAACTTCTGTTGACTTTTTATGTCACCTACCTAGTTCTTCATTTCTGTCTCTGATTGTAGAAGGTTTTTTTTGTCTTTTAGGGTCACACCTGGTGACGCTCAGGGATTACTCCTGGCTCTGCACTGAGGAGTCAGTCCTGGAAGTGCTCAGGGGACCATATGGGATGGTGGAAATTGAACCCAGGTTGGCCGCATGCAAGGCAAATGCCCTACCCGCTGTGCTATCACTCCAGCCCCATATGACCAGCATATCTCTTTCCTCTGTGCCTCATTTTCTCCATTCCCCAGAACTCTTTCACTTAGAGAACTCGGTTTACCCTCTATTTTACTGGACTCTTCACCATTTTATCCCCACTCAACCATATGTTGTCATTCATTATATATTATATATTTCAATACTTTGCTGCATTTGTCACCACAAATCGTGCTCTACTTTTGATCTCCTAATTCACTCACCTTGCTCTAATCTATTTATATTCATTCATGTTTTATTGCATTCTCTAACCTCTTCTCATTATCCAAGTTCTTTTACCTTATAGTCCTTCTACATCTCCATTCATCTTGGTCTCATTTCCTACTCTCTTTTTTCAGTCTTACACATTAAATGTTCAGTCTTATACATTAAAATATATAATTCACCATATGGAGTATGTGATTAAATTTTTTAGTTCATCTACAAGTCAGGTTGATCTGCCAATCTGTAAATTAGATTTTAGAATATTTTTATTATTAAAAATTCCTGTGCTCCATTTATTTTATTATTTTTGGGTTTGGGACCTCACCTGGCTGTGCTCAGCATTTAGTCCTGGTTCTGCACTCAGAGATCACTCTTGGTGTGGCTTGGGGAATCATATGAAGTTCTGGACATCCGACCTCATCAGCCAGCCACATACAAGACAATTTACTTATTCACTGTTCTATCTGTCCAGTGCCTGTGCTCATTTATTGTTAGTCCTCTTTTTCACCCTCTACTCCAAGCAACCACTAATGTTATCTACTTCTATAGAATTGCCTTTTCTTTATATTTCATCACTGCACTGTATCACTGTCATCCTGTTGATCATCAATTTGCTCGAGCATGCCCAGTAACGTCTCCATTCATCCTAGCCCTGAGATTTTAGCAGCCTCTCTTTACTCGTCCTTCCCAGTGGTGCCGCATTAGAGGATCTTCAGGGTCAGGGGAATGAGACCCATCATTGTTACTATATTTGGCAAATTAATATGCCATGGAGAGCTTGCCAGGCTCTCCCTTGTATGGGCAGTAAACTCTCGGTAGCTTGCCAGGTTCTCCAAGAGGGAGAACTAGTCTATCAGATGTCGCGCAGCCGCATTGCACTGCAATATATTTCAGTATATTTTGAAATATCTGCAAACATTTCCTGAAAATGAGGTAGGTTTTGGAGAGACGGGAAGAGGCTTATTTGTCCTCTTACATGTGTCCTCTTAAGTGGCTATAGATTTAAGTAGGGCCACCAGAAGAAATCAGTTTTCACCTGCTGAATTGTTAGTGAAGAAACAACTAGATCCACAGAAGTTAAAATGGTCAACTTTTATAAGAAATATATTATTTATATACATTATATATAATATGAAATATATTATGTATTATTTATATAATAGAAATAACATGTAATATAAACAACATATAACAATATAATATATAATAGAATAATATATGATATTTAATATATACATATATTGTTTATATTATCTTATATTTATTTAGATTTTATTTATTTATATCATATTTATTATATCACATTACTTTATATTATGTTATTTTATTTCATAATATATTATTTAATTTATATAAAATATATTATATTTATTTTTTGTGGATCTAATATATTTCATATAAATGGAATAATTTTATATATGGTTTATTTTTTTGTTTGTTTTTGGATCACACCTGGAAGTACTCAGGGTTTACTCCTGGCAGGAATGGAGGGCCATATGGGGTGCCGAGAGTTGAACCCAGGTTGGCCATGTGCAAGACAGACACCCTATCTGCTGTGTAATCTCTCCAGCCCTTATGGGTTCTTTTTGTCTTGTTTTGGGGCCAAACCCAGCAGTGATCAGGGATTACTCCTGGCTCTGTGCTCAGTGATCACTGTTGGAGGGCTCAGGGGACCATATGGGATTCCGGGGATATGCAAAGCTGCATGCAAAGCAAAAACCCTACCCACTTTACTATCTCTTCTCTCCAGTCCCTGGGTTCATTTTTAATATAGGTTCATGTGTCTTGCTTCAGTCACTTGGTTTGTGAAATATAGTGAGTTTTATTCATATAATAATATATATATCTGTCATTGAAAACCACAATTAAGTACCCATTTGAACACAGAGAATGTGCTCTCTCTACAGCCCCAAATTCATCTTAAGACTAGATCTTATGATAACTTATCAGTGAGGTGTGTGCATTACTCATTTTCTTTGATGGAAACGTCATATTTTACAGATTCTGTGGTGGGACTAGCTACCAGCTAATATTTCACAACTCTTCATCTAGTAACCTGCTATTTAAGCCACTGTTTGAGATTATATTTGTAGGGACAGAGTGTCACTGTCACTGTTACTGTCATCCCGTTGCTCATCTATTTGCTCAAGCGGGCACCAGTAGCGTCTCCATCTTGAAACTTGTTGTTACTGTTTTTGGCATATCGAAGATACCACAGGTAGCTTGCCAGGCTCTGCCGTGCGGTCGAGATACTCTTGGTAGCTTGCCGGGCTCTCCGAGAGGGGCAGAGGAATCGAACCCAAGTCTGCCGCGTGCAAGGCAAATGCCCTACCATGGTGCTGTCGCTCCAGCCCAGTAGAGAGTGTATAGGATATAATGAGTATCTTAGCTCTGCAGAAAATCTGGCCTCATCTAGCTGTGTTTATGGAATGTGAACCCTGTTATCGTTTCTGAGGGACTTGGGAACATTTCTAATTTTGTTCATGTTTTTTGTATTGTTTGGGGGTTGTTATCTATCAGTGTTTGTGTGTGTACTATAGTGGTGCGGTGGTAGGGATCAGACCTGGGGCTCCCACAAAAGAGCATGTTTTCCAGTCTTTTGAGTCCTTCTCCCACTAACTTCACCCCTTTATTAAGCTGTTAATCACTGAAGCCCGACAACTACCATCCCTAAAATATTCTCTCCGGTCCTCCCGCTTCTCAGAGTTGTGTGTACGAGGTAGAGTGGTGGGGCTAGAAAAAATGTTTGCAGGTTGAAAGAGCCCAGGCTGTGATGGGTGCTGAAGGTCCAGCTCTACTAATTTTCTCTTTCTAAAGGAGGGGTGGGGAACATCTAATGCACCGACCCACAAAATTCTGTGGTCTGGCGCTGATACATGACAGGACAGACATGTTTCTCATCAGCTGCTCAAGGCAAGCCTGTCTATATTGTATATAGACATCTATACTTTATGTTATATCCAAATGGTTCCTGACAGAAAGAAGATTCTTCATCCCTGTTAAATGCATTCAGCTGAGCTGACAAATTTTAGACCCGAGAGGTGTTTGTCCTTCAGGGAGCAAGAGGTCTGAGTTACTCCCGTGCTTTCTCTCTTTGGTTTGTCTGTGGGAATCTTCTAGGTTGTAGAAACATTCCTGGTATAAACAATTCATTGGCTAGCTTTAGCGGTTCCGTAACAAGGCCTCCCAGGTACTTTCTGAAAGTTCTTGGCATATCAAGTCAGCAAGCAAAAATAAGAGTATTGTTTAAGGATTTGACCTGGGGAAAGTCGTTTGGAGTCTCTGCAGCTCGGTTTCCATGCCTGATAATTGGATGCAGAGGAATGACTGTTCATAGATATGGGGATTGAGGCAGGTCATGTCATGTGCTCCGTACAATACTTGGCACATGGGAAATACTGAGTTAGGTCTCAGTCACTGTAATAACATGGCCGGGCCTGTTTTTACCTCCTCTCAAGTTCTTGTGCCTTGCTTTTACCCATGACAGTTCTGTTCTCCAGAAAGCAGTCTTGTATTTTTCCTTTTTTTTGAAAGAAATTTTACACATATCCCAAGGCTGGAGAAATAGTACAATGGGTAGGGCACTTACCTTGCACTCAGCCTGCCTGGGTTTGATCCCCGGCATCCCATATGGTCCCCCAAGTCTGTCAGAAGTGATTTCTGAGTACAGAGCCAGAAGTAACCCCTGAGTGTTGGATAACATTGCGTTGTTCTTGCTCCTCCTGCAGGGAGCTTAGTTTATTGAGCTACTCCCACAACAGTGCCCCTGAGGCACACTTAATTCCATCAAGCACTAATAATCCTACATTGCTTTTCTTTTTCCTTTATGTCACTTGCATGATTTAGCAATGTCCTTTTTGTATAGACACAGGAATACAGTTGATGATATGCTTTTGTAACATGACTCTAAATAATATTTACGCCTGGGCATCCACATTTACTTAACTTAAGCCTCAGTTGCGCTTAGTCCAGGCACTCCAAAAGCAGAGTCCCGATGAAGGGACTAGAGAGATCCAGGGCAAGCTGTAAACTATCCTGGTATCGAAAGGGGATAAACTAAGCACCATAGATATAATAAGTTAAGAACATGGTCATGGGACAGACTCTGTCATGGCCCCAAAAGAAGTAACTAAATGGGGACCCTGCTGGTGTTGGGAAGGAGTAGCCTGGCCTGAGGACTGTAGTCTGGGATGTATGGCTAAATGTCCCCAGAAGAGTTAATATTTAAGCTTAATATATCTCTGACTGTGTTCATACAAAATGACTAGAAATATTATAAGAAGTAAATTTACTATGATTGTTTAAATGGATTACTAGTTGAGGAAAGGATAAAGCAATACATCCTGGATGGAATACTGCCCTTGAGTGGATCTTCTAATAATCTGGAATACTTAACCCTCAGATGAGATTTTGTCCTTGAGTTAATCCCCTAGAACGTCCCCGGAAGGGGTGGCTTTACCTCTGTTTGTTGTTATGACAATATTCAGCTCCACCTTTGTATACCCCTACCCTTCATGATTTTTATATAACTATGCTATGAAAGGTGAGAGGGGTAGAGAGGACTTTGAGGTCTATGAGGAGACTAGGATGATGGAACTACGATGACTGGGACTGTGACCAAAACTATGACTATGATTGTGCTGTAAGGGGAGAGATCAAAGTTAAGGATGAGAGACAAATAACTCAACTACCAACCACCCTGGGGCCCAGTTCCTGTTTCTCTGTTTTCCTGGTCCTTTGAACCTCCATCG
Organism: Sorex araneus; assembly: GCF_027595985.1. NCBI lineage: Eukaryota > Metazoa > Chordata > Mammalia > Eulipotyphla > Soricidae > Sorex > Sorex araneus. The sequence goes on along the minus strand of NC_073313.1, from coordinate 50,746,542 downwards.
CCGTGGACCGGCCTGGGGAGGTGGCTCTTGGCTACTGACCGCTCTCATCCCTCACTTGCCCACGCTATTTTTTTTGAAAATCACACCTGAGCACTACCAAGTGTGACCCAAAAACTAAAAAAAATATATGTTTTACACACATCAAATTTTATATAACAACAACAACCAGACATAGTACTTGCTGTGTACCAGGCAGTTTTCTAAACCGTTCACCACTATTAATCAATTTACTTGTCATTACAACCCAGTAAATTAGGTACTGCCATCATCCTAAAACTAGCACAGAGATGAGAAAAAACAAGAAGTGTCTTGCTGTACATTTTTTGGGGGTTCTCTTCTTTCCTGCTCAATATTTAGAACACTACCTGGAAATCCAGGGGGAAGTAATGAAAATAGTGGCAGTCTGTTCCAGAGTTCTGGTGGTGCAAGACATGAGTCAAATATGTATCTTATTTTTTTCTTTTTGGGTCACACCGGCAATGCACAGGGCTTACTCCTGGCTCATGCACTCAGGAATCACTCCTAGAGGTGCTCAGGGGACCATATGGGATGCTTGGAATCGAACCCGGGTCGGCTGCGTGCAAGGCAAACGCCCTACCTGCTCCAACCCCTATATCTTACATATTTTAAAATGTAACCAGATCCTGTATGGAGCCCTATTATGTAAGAATTAAAAATGAGCGCTGTCCATGACAGAGAAAACCCTAATTTGTCTCCCACTCGACTCTCCCTTGTCTACATCGCCTACATGTCTGATACTCTTTTTCTGTTCCTTCAATGGGACAATCTAGGTGTGACTTCAGGGTCTTTGCAACAGATGTGCCTTCGCCAGAAATCTCTTTGCCTTGAGATACCTATGTTATCAATTTCTTTCGGTCACCATAGTTGTCTCCTGTGATGAAAAGGTATCATCCTTACCCATCATTTTATCACTGCCAGGAGCTCCTTAACCCCCCACCCCCTGTGCCCCCAGGATTTGTGATTTGTGTGTATGCCACTTATTCCTGAGTTCCTTGTTTGCGTATAGCTAGATTGTGAAATTCCCAGCTTTAGCCACTGGATGGAGCTAGTGCCCTTCATCTACCTGCTAGCCTTTGTGCCCTGTAAGCCGTTTGGCGACGCTCCCTGTCTGCCTATAGTTTCACCTGCAAATCCCATGCTGATACCCAAGTTCAAGACACCACACTACTGCCTGGTAATATTTCCTTTAATTGGGCACTTCTCACCATTAGGAAACTGGTCTTTGAAATCTTGGAAATGGTGGTCCCCTAAAAGTAAAGAATACCTGCTCGACGGGGCAGTCTCAACTGGGGGGGGGGCGGAGAGACGGTGGGCGTGGCCATCTCGAAAAATGACGTCACCAGCGCGGCCCGCTCCCACTGCGCCTGCTCCGTGGCTCCGTCATCTTCCCGTTGGGCGTGCGGGAGGAGGCCCCATGTTGACTATTGGCGGACTGGACCCTCACAGCTCGTACTGAGCGTGCGCACAACCGATCTCTGAAGCCCTGTTGCTTGCCGAGCTCGAGTAGATCCCGAAACGGAAGTGCTCGTAGGGGCCAATTCTTATAACGGTTTTCTCTACCGGGAGCTAAAATTATCGAGAGTGCGTGCGAGGTAAGTGCCAGGAGTGATGGGGGAGCTCAGAACAAATGAAGAGGGACCCTTGAAAAATGAAGGGAGGTGGTGGTGTGATTGCTAAGAGGGCTTGAGGAGTGAAAGACTGGGGAACCGAGAGGGTAGTTTGAAAAAAATGAAGGTCTGGTCTTAAGTTGTATGACTAAAGTGTGGCTGGTCGGGATCGAAGGAGGCTTAGTAAACTTGGGTTCGCACACGTTTCCAGCATAGTGACTTGTGCAAAATATTCAGACCCCCCATCTCTCCCTCCCTCTGTCCCGTCGCCCTAGCCCCAAGGTAAGGCCTGGGTCGAATGCTCCAGTCGGAGGGGTCCCTGCACTCGAAGGTTTCCAGCTCCGGCCCAGACGCCTCCAGCGCGGGGAGAAGGAAAAAGAGGCACCTGAAAGGCTTCACCTGACTTGGGGCTTCTCAAGACCTGGGCATGGGTGAGTGGGACTTCTTGCCGGGGATATGCTGGAAACACATGGGGTAACTAGTTTTAAAGTGAAGTGTTTGCAGCATTTAAACGTTTCATTCGAAATACAGATGAGTTCGAAAATAGAAGAAAACAAAGTTTAAAGGAACTTATTTCGCTCTATTGATGAGTTCTATATACAAGGCATGTATCAGTAAACTTTTAGTACATAGTTTTAAATGGGTCTCTGCAGCAGTATCTCCCATTTTATTCATTTAGAAGAGTTTTGGGATTCAACTTGAAAATATATTCTATAACTTGAATTTTTTTTCTAAATTTAGGTAGCATATGCCCCCCAAATGCCGTTCCACATATGATTTTAAATACTTCCATAGCACTTCACCCCTTGTATTTCCTTATTAATCGCATACCAAGGGTCATATAGGATGATCTAAATATGGCATGGTTAAAATCAATGCTGAGGTCCTTATAGAGAAATTAAAATACCTTATTTCTTTAAGAAAGATACCTATAAATACATTTTTTGTTACAACCCTACAATAAATAATTTGGCACTGGGGCTGGGGTGAGGGAGATAAGTTAGGGAAGAAACACTAGGCAATGTAGAAGGAGGAAAGTGCCTGCCATAGAGGTAGGCTGAGGGGTGGGAGGGAAGCTGGTGACATTGGTGGGGAATGGTGGGCACTGGTGAAGGGATTGGTGTTGGAAAAGTATATACCTTAAAATCATATATCTTTGTAACTTTGTAATTCACAGTGATTCAATTAAAAAAAGGAATATAGTATACAAGAAGTCATATGAGAAAACAGAAGTCGCAAATATGTGGTTAAAACCATATGCTTGCCCAAATGTCCTGAGCTACCCCTAGCTGGCTGATGTGAGGGGATTTCTAGGCACATAATGCTGGGTACTGAAAGTCTGGGGAGGCCACTTATATGCACTCCTTCTCTCCACTCTTCAGCTCAAGCTTTGCACATCTCTGCCTTTTCCCAAGAAGAGCAAGAAATGGTCGAAACCTGGGTAAGCATGTTGTCAGTTCCTCTGTTTTACTCTATGAGATGAGCCACATAGGAATCTCACATAAAACAGGGAATTGTAAATAATCATTAGGATTATGGAAAATGAGAGATAGCACATCAGTGCCAAGTTAGATTGTTAGACAAGTAGAAGATCTAAGGTGTAGCAAAGGATCGATGTTACAGATGATAGCCCCAAATCTTTTGCAGACAGAGGAAAATGTGGATGACTTTACTCATCTTGGAGAGAGGAGACCACATCCTCCGGGAAATGAATGTTTCCTGTAATTGGCTTTCAAGTTATTTCTTCGTTAGGTTTTCATGTGGATGGTGGGATTGTCTTCAACCATCGCCTGGTGATAAATGCATTCTCTGCATATATTTCCTATATTGTTCCTCAGTGGATTGCACACATAATGGAAAAATATAATTTGGGTGTGCAATAGATAACCTTTTTGTATTGCAAATAATTTTTCTGAAGTAGCTTTTTCAGGTTGGATTTTGGTTCTTGTTTGGCCAAGAGACAAAAAATAATATAGATACTCATAGCCTACTGCCTGTTTATTTCACTTACAAATGATGTTTATTTTTTATAGGGGCTCCTTAGTGGTAATTGGGAATCCAGGAGCCATTACAGGGCCCACAATGCAGGCCTGATCAGTGTTTGCCTGGCAGTGCTGGAGCCTACCAGAGTCATATCTTTTTTTTTTGCTTTTTGGGTTACACTCAGCTGATGCACAGGGGTTACTCCTGGCTCTTCACTCAGGAATTACTCTTGGCGGTGCTCGGGGAACCATATGGGATGCTGGGAATCAAACTCGGGTAGGCCACGTGCAAAGCAAATGTCCTACCCGCTGTGCTATCGCTCCAGCCCCAGGGTCATATCTTTTGAGTGCTAGGGGGCCGATCCTATGGTACTCAGAGTCAAATTCAGGGTCTAGCATATGTTAAGACCTGTGTACCACTCCTTTGAGCTATACTCCCAGCCCTCCAAATGTTTTTTGCTTGTTTGTTTTTCTTTTTGGGTCACACCTGGCGATTCACAGGGGTTACTCCTGGCTCTGCACTCAGGAATTACTCCTGGCGGTGCTCAAGGGACCATATGGGATGCTGGGAATCGAACCCGGGTCGGCCGCATGCAAGGCAAACGCCCTACCCGCTGTGCTATTGATCCAGCCCCGCTTCCAAATGTTTTTTAATTAGTGTGTAGCACAATGACTTTGTTCTTCATTTTGATCAAAGTTAACGCATTGGTATTGGTATAACTAAACTATAGGATGGAGAATTGTTTCATTATTTCCAAAGTGTGTGTCATGCTTCTCCTTTATAGACATGTCCTCCCCTACCTATAATCTCAAGCTAACACACATCTAATTACTGTCGTATTGGTTGTGTAATAATTCAAGGGAATCATGGTATATGACCTTTTTAAAAATAAGTTTCTTTTGAGATAGTTGATTGACATGTATTTGTGAGAATAATGGATATCTCATAAACACTTTGCCAGGTCCTTCAATTGTAACATCTTACAAAAGTTTGCAGGGGGCTGGAGAGACAATACAGCAGGTACGGCACATGCCTTACACATGGCTGATCAGGGTTCCGTCGCTTGCTCCGACTATGGTCCCTTGAGCCCCACCAGGAGTGATCCCTGAGTGCAGAACCAGGAGTAAGTAAGCCCTGAGCATAGCTGGGTGTGGCACCAAAACCAAAAAAATGTGTAATATGGCCAGAATATTGACAAAGAGATAGTTAAGACAGTTCTGTCTCGTGGGGCTGGAGCAATAGCACAGCAGGTAGGGTGTTTGCCTTGCACGCAGCCGACCCGGGTTCAATTCCCAGCATCCCATATGGTCCCCTGAGCACTGCCAGGGGTGGTTCCTGAGTGCAGTAACAGGAGTAACCCCTGTACATCACCAGGTGTGACCCAAAAATAAAAAAAAGATGGTTCTGTTTATTATATTATGATTTTATATTAGATCTATTTCCCTGTCCTGTATCCATTTTTTAAATCTCTGAAAACTACTCATCTCCATTTCTAGAACTTCATCATTTCAAGGATGTGGTATAAATCAAGTCATACTATAACTTTGGGGACTGTTTTTCTTTTGGTGATTCTCTCAAGTTATTGTGTGTATCAAATCTTTCTTTTTATTGCTGAGTGTTGTTGCATGGTATAGATGTACCACTGTTGAGTTGATGTACTCCAAACATTCATACAAAAGGTTTTGTGTGAACATGATTTGTTTCTGTAAATATTGAATTGTTTGGTTACATAGCAAGCTTATTTAACTCTTTAAGAGTCTGCCTAATTGTTTAATAGAGTGGTCTCATCATTTTTCTCCTCCGGTGTTATGTTACTTTATATTCCACAAATGAGTGCAGTCATTCTATGTTTTTCCCTCTCTTTCTGACACATTTCACTTAGCATGCTACTCTCCATGTCCATCCACTTATATGCAAATTTCATGATTTCATCTTTTCTAACAGCTGCATAGTATCCCATTATGTAGATATACCAAAGTTTCTTTAACCAGTTATCTGTTCAAAGAGCACTCAGGGTTTTTCCAAATTCTGGCTATTGTAAATGGTGCTGCAATAAACATACAAGTGCAGATGCCATTTCTACTGTACTTTTTTGTGTTTCTAGGATATATTCCCAGAAGTGGTATTTCTGGGTCAAATGGGAGCTCAATTTTTGTTTTTTTGAGAAATGCCCATATTGTTTTCCAAAAAGGCTGGGCCAGTCTGCATTCCCCAGCAGTGAAGTAGAGTCCCTTTCTCCCCACATCCATGCCAACACTGGTTGCTTTTGTTCTTTTGGATGTGTGCCAGTGTCTGTGGTGTGAGATGATATCTTATTTTTGTTTTGATGTGTATCTCCCTGATGATTAGTGATGAAGAGCACTTTTTTCATATGCCTTTTTTGGCCATTCGGATTTCTTTGAGAAAGTTTCTGTTCATTTCATCACCTTATTTTCTGATGGGATTGGATTTTTTTCTTCATGTAGAGTTCAACCACTGCCTTGTATACCCTTGGTATTTGCCCCTTATCAGAAGGATATTGGGTGAATATCCTTCCCGATAGAATGGTTTGATCACTTATAATTTCTTCCAGCAATGTATAAAATATCCAGTTGCTTAATATTTTTGCCAACATTTGGTATTGTCAACATTTGTTTAGTTATCTTAGTAGTTAGTGGTAGATCAACAAGTTAGTCTCCAGCAACCTGGGCTTAACCCAAAGTTCCCACTCAGCTTTACAAAATTGGTCGGGCTGGAGCTATAGCACAGCAGTTGGGCATTCGCCTTTCATGCGGCCGACCTGAGTTCGATTCCTCTACCCCTCTCGGAGAGCATCGATCCCGCTCGGCAGAGCCTGGCAAGCTACCCGTGCGTATTGGATATGCCAAAAACAGTAACAATAAGTCTCTCAATGAGAGACGTTACTGGTGCCCGCTCGAACAAATCGATGAGCAAGGGCATGACAGTGACAGTGACAGAGTATATTCATCGAGATGTGCAACAATAACCACAATTGATTTAGAACATTTTTGTTACCCCCCTAGAAGAAGCTATATCCCAGATTGGTGCTAAGTGATAGACTACTTGCCTTTTGTGTGTGAGATGCCAGGTTTGATAAATATAAATTAAATTCTTGATTAAAAATAAAACTATATCTCCCAGTAGAAGTGACTCATTTCCCATTTTCCTCTTCATTCCTAAGCAATCACAAATATATTTTTAGACTGGAAATTGCGTGTGTGTGTATACATGCGTGCAAGGCAAATGCCCTACCCACTGTGCTATCACTCCAGCCCCAAGAGAAATTGTTTTTGATTCTACCTCTTTCCTTCTGACTGACTTTACTTAGCATGATACCCACTGGGTCCATCCATGTGGTGGCATTTTGTATCATTTTCTCTTTTTCGGATAGCTGAGTAGTATTCTTTCACTGTGTATATGCTACACAATTTCTTTATCCAGTCATTTGCTCTTGGGTATTTGGGTCATTTCCAAATTTTGCCTATTGTGAATAGTGCTGTAATGAATGCACTATTGGAATGCAAATATCTTTTCCATTTGTTTTTAGTCCTTGGGGTAGATACCAAGAATTGGAATTGCTGGGTGATCTAGAAACTCAATTATTAGTTTTTGTTTTTGTTATTTTGTAATGTGTCCATATTGTTTTACAAAGAATTTGAACCAGGAGACTGGAGCGTTAGTACAGTAGGCAGGACATTTGCCTTGCACGCGGCTGACCCGGGTTCGATTCCCAGCATCCCATATGGTCCCCCGAGCACTGCAGGAGTAATTCCAGAGTGCAGAGCCAGGAGCAACCCCTGTGCATTGCCGGGTGTGACCCAAAAGCCAAAAAGAAAAATAATTTGTACTAGTGGACATTCCCTGTGGATAAAGTGGACATTCAACTGTGGATAAAGGGTCCTTTCCCCCCAACATCCATGCCATTGCTTATTGTTTTCATTCTTTTTAATGTGTGCCAATCTTACTAGTGTAAGCTGATATTTTGGTATCTCATTGTTGTTTTCATTTGAATTTCCCTGATGATAAGTGATAGAGAGCTTATTTTTCCTTTTTTTTGGGGGGGGAGGTCACACCTGGTGATCCATAGGGGTTACTCCTGGCTTTGCACTCAAGAATTACTCCTGGCGGTGCTCGATGGAACATATGGGATTCTGGGAATCAAACCCGGGTTGGCCACATGCAAGGCAAGTGCTCTACCTGCTGTGCTATCACTCCAGCCCCAAGGAGAACATGTTTTAATATACCTATTGCCATTTGGACTGGAGTGATAGCACAGCAATTTGGGCATTTGCCTTGCACTTGGCCAACCCGGGTTCAATTTCTCTGTCCCTCTTGGAGAGCCCAGTGAGCTACCTACCTAGAGTATCTTGCCTGCATGCCGAGCCTGGCAAGCTATTTGTTGTATTCTCGATATGTCAAAAACAGTAACAACAACTTTCACAATGGAGATATTACTGGTGCCTGCTCAAGCAAATAGATGAACAATGGGATGACAGTGCTACAGTGCTATTGCCATTTGTATGTCCTTTTTTCTTTGCTTTCGGGATCACACCCAATGATGTTCAGGGGTTAGTCCTGGCTCTGCATTCAGGAATTACTCCTGGTGGTGCACAGAGGATCATATGGGATACTGGGGTCAGCCATGTACAAGGTAAATGCTCTACCATTGTACTTTCACTCCAGATCCTGTATGTCTTTTAAAAGGAAGTGTTTTTATCTATTCTCCCTATTTTTAATTGTATGTATTTATTGGGGTAGCTTGCCAGGCTCTGCCTGTGCGAGCGGGATACTCTCATTAGCCGGGCTCTCCGATATATATTGCTCTCTATGATTTTTGCCTACTATCTGAATTCCATCAATATGGTGTGGTAATTATGGCAAATGGGTAGGAAGTGTCTTATAATATGTTGCCTGGCCGAGAAGCATGAGGAATAGAGATGTTACTGGTGCCTGCTCGAGTAAACTGATGAACAACGGGATGACAGTGATACAGTTATACAGTGATTTATTGGGGGGGGGGGCTGAAATCATACCTAGCATTGCACAGGGCTTACTTATGGTTCTCTGCTCAGGGATCACTCCTGGTGGTACTTGGGGGACCATATATTCTGTTGGGGATTGACCCGATGTTGGTCACATGCAAACTGAGTGCCTTAGCCTTTGTACTATGTCTTTGTCCCAGGTACTTGTTTTTTTTTTTTTTTTTTTTTTGCGGAACAGTTATGAATAGTTTTTTTCCCTCTTCTACTTCATTGTCTGCATATCGAAATACCATGGATTTCTGTGTTGAATTTGTAGCCTGCTATTTATTGATTTGTTTGTTTGTTTGTTTTCTGATCGACATCTGGCAGTAATCAGGGTTTACTCTTGGTTCCATATTCAGGGATCTCTCCAGGCAGGGCTTTGAGGACCATATGGTGTTGGGAATCCAACCTGGGTCAGCAATGTACAAGGCAGTTGCCTTACCCACTGTACTAATTCTCTGGCCCTGTAACCTGCTACTTTGAACTGTAGAAGTTTATTATTTCTAGGATGTCTTTTTTTAATAGAATTTTTGGTATTTTCTTAGTATGCCATATGCAAATAGCTTCAGATAGTTTAACTACTTCTTTTCCAGTATGGATCCACTTTATTATCTAATTGATGTGGCAAGAACTTCCAGTACTATATTGACTAATAGTGAGAGTGAGCAACTTTGTCTTATGCCTGACTTAATTTTGTAGTTAAAATTTTTTTCAAGCACTGTAATTTAGTTATTCATAGTTTAGTTTTAAATATACAATAATGCAGTGCGAACCCCATCACCAGTGATCCCATATTCCTTCATATATACCCCCCTACCCCAGCCTGCCCTCTTGACAGGCACCTCTCTAAGTTTGGTTGGTAAAGTTTGGGTCTCTTGATTTCAGTTTTGTTGACTCTTGATTTCAGTTTTGTTGGTTTGAATATTTGTTTCTGTCATTCCTTGATATCACTTATATGTGATATTTAGAATTAGAATAACTGATTTTTTAATTTAAAAAATTTTGGGGGGGGTTGGGTCATATTTGGCAGTGCTTAGGGCTTACTTCTGGCTCTGCGCTTAGGGATCACTCCTGGCAGTGCTGGAGGGATCATTGAGCCGAGGGATTGAACCCAGGTTGGCTGCGCGCAGGGCAAATACCCTTTGTGCTGTACTATATAGTTCCTGACCTGCCTTATGCCTGATTTCAGAGGCAGGGCTTTCAGTTTTTTACCATGGTATATGAGAGTAGCTGTGGGTTTGTGGCTAATGGCTTTAGCTATATTGAGGAGAGTTTCTTCTGTCCCCATTTTATTGAAAGTTGTTTTGATTATGATTGGGTATTGGAGCTTGCAAAAAAAAGCATTTGCTTTCTCTGCTTCTATTGATACAATCATGTTTTTACCCCTTATATTGATAGAACTGTATGATGTTGATTGACCCGTGTATATTAGGTCATCCTTGCATCTGTGGGATAGATTTTACTTGATCGTGGTGTATAATCTTTTTTTATATTGTTGGATTCAGTTTTGGGGACTGTGCTCCTTTAATGCTTCTTGAAAAACTGATTTCAAGATGATGAGCATTCTAAGCTGTTGTTTGTTCACTAAGCTTTGTATCATTCCTTCAAGTCTGATGATAGATAACCCACTGGCTAGAGTATTCTTGATGAGATACTGATTTTATTGATTGATATTTCTTTACTATATCCCATCATTGCCTTTTCTGGTTTGGTTGAGTCTCATTTGATAGATAAGCTGTGAATTTTATGGGAGATCTTTTATATCTATAATCTCTATTTTTCCAGTTTTAGTATATGTACTGTTGAAGCAAGTACTCCTTTTAAAGGTACTATAAAAGTTAAGATGATATGTTTACAATAGTGTTGACATTTGTGGTCTTGGTGTATGCAGTTTTACATCACCACCACCAAAGTGCTCAAGACCTGCCCCCCAACCCTTGTTTAATCTCACTTTCTGAGTTCTTCAACATCACTGTTCTTTTATTTATTTTTTTTCTTTTTGGGTCACACCTGGTGATGTTCAGGGTTACTCCTGGCTCTGCACTCAGGAATTACCCCTGGCGGTGCTCAGGGGACCATATGGGATCCTGGGATTAGAACCTGGGTCGGCTGCGTGCAAGGCAAACGCCCTACCCGCTGTGCTATCTCTCCAGCCCCATCACTGTTCTTTTAGATTAGAGTTTCAGCCTCTTTTGTAAAGTACTCCTGTTCATTAAAATTATTCACAAGATCATTGTTTTACCTTTTAATTTCCCTACAGCCTGTTGGATTTCTTATAACAATTCTTGAATTGTATTTGTTTGCTCACAGTATTCATGTCTTTGGATTCAGTTGTTGGTAAATTTGTTATTTTCTTGTTTTTGTTTTGTATTGGTGCCACATCCTGGCTGTGCTTAGGGGACTGCATGCAGTGCCAGGGTCGAATCAAGGTTGGCCACATGCAAGACAAGGACCTTACCCACACTGTTCTATTCTGCATCCCTTGTTTTCTTTCTGTTATTTTTACCATGGGTTTTAGTGTGGGGGAATTTGAGCCACACCTGTTAATGCTCAAGGCTTACTCCTGACTCTATGATCAGAGACTTGGGAGATCATATGGGGTGCTGGAGATCAAACCCGGGCTAGTCATGTGCAAGGCAAGAGCCCTACCTGCTGTACTCTTGTACTCGCCCCATTACCAGGATTTTTATGGTGTAAGATGAAAACTGCCTCTTCTCCAGTCAAATTGTGGAGCTAAAGAATTTTTTTAAATGAGGAAAAAAATTATGTTAATAAAGAATTGGAAGTACAGCTGATAAGGAAGAGAGTCAGGGAGAGAGCTCAAAAGGCTATGTGTGGCACCTTGCTTACCCGGGTAAGATCTTGTTTATGTTCCAGCTGTTCAGCAGGTTGCTAATTAGGAGTCTTCATTTTCTTTTTCAGAAGGTGGCACTGTAGCACAAGTTTTAAATTTTTATTCCCAGCGCTGACTTGCTACTAAGGGTGGGAGCAAGTGTACACATGCAAACTGGGGAGAAAACTGAAAAAGGTGAGGGAGTAGCAGAGTTGGAGACGATCACTTCGCTCATGGCTTCCCTAAGGGGTTCCTCGGGCGTGGGACAGGATCAGAGGACTTTGGATGGTCCTTCAGCCAAAATCTTGAGGCAGATGGTTGGAAATGGGTTCATCTCTTCCAGTCACTGCTCTCTTCTCAGAATGACTGGATCCCTCCAGCTGTAGCTTAGGAAGCTGTGCTGACTGCTCCCCACATGTGTACATACGCACCTTTTTCACTTTTCTCTGCTAGAAACGTACTGTCACACTGCCAGCTCTACCACTGCTCCCTTGGCTCTGGCACCACGTTTGATTTCAGTCCACCTGCTTTTGGGTACAGAGCCAGATCTCTCTGGTTCCCTGATGTGTTTTATTATGGATGTTAGATTAGTTGTATGTGAAATGGGGAGAAGAAAGGAATGAACGGCTTAGGCCACCCTGATTCTGACTAACTCCTTGAATTCTCATTCCCTTCTTCTCTACCTGTCTTCAGTTATTTTAAGGAAATTGCTATATATTTTTTTCTTTGTGTGCCACTCCTGGCTGTGCTCAGAGCTTACTCCTGGCTCTGTGCTCAGGGAAACCATATGTGGTGCCCTGGGTTGACTTCATGCAAGGCAAGTGCCCTAACCGCTGTACTCTCTCTGCTAGAAACTGCCATCAATTCTAATCTTCCCTAGTGTTGTTATTGTTGTTTTTAAATTAGGACTGAGTATTGAATGGTTTCACCATTTTTCTTGCAACGTATCTTATATTTAAAGGTATCTCTTTATGTTTATTTAAATAGTATTTTCTAGTAGTACATTATAAGCCTAGAATAAATATTACTGATTTGTGATATAGTACCATAATATGGATTTATTCTGTTTATGTTTTATTTAGGATAGTTTCACTAAGGTTGATGAGTGTTATGGGTCTCCAGTTTTCCAGCCTTATGGATCAAATTTATCTTTGGTTCATGGAGGAATTTCATTTTCTACACTTGAGAAAAATTGGTGCAGTTAGACTCTTCTCAGTTCTTTTGTGAACATGTATCTTGTTGTGTGCATATACCTGTTTTTTCTAAATTCTACTTCACATGGGTGCTTTATACCTGGGGTACTTCCTCAGTCCTTCTGGTAGTTGCTAGACAGGTTAGAACGGACACATTTGTTTTTCCAGAGTCAGGACTCTGGGTCTCAGACTGTTTGGAAGACAGACTGTCATTGCCTACTTCATAGGGCAAGGGCAAATGAACGTAATGTGATTCTTTTTTTAAGCTGCCTTTTGTGTACCCACCATATATTTGCTTGGTTGATGAGTATTTTGATTGTTTTCCAGAGTTTTGACAAAGATGATTCTGATACCTGCTTGATTTATTAAGAAGGGATTGTTGGGGCCATACCCGACTGTGGTCAGGGCATACTCCTGTCTCTGTGCTCAGGGATCACTTCTGGTGGGGCTCGAGAGATCATATGTGGCCAGCTGTGTACAAGGAAAGCACCTTAACCCCTGTACTCTCTCTCTGTCTGCTTGACTTTTTATGTTCTTATGTGTCTGTAGCTGAGAGGTGTGAGAGCTTGGAGACTGAATATATCATTTTGCTGATGTCAGTAGTGAATAATGTTTGTCTCATGAAATATTTTTTATTGCCCTTTATTTAGTCCTGTCTAGCAGTATTCAGGGGCTATTCCTGACTGCTCAGGGGTTAATCCAATAGTTCTCAGGGGACCCTGTGGTACATGGGATCAATCTTGGGCTTTCTTTCTTTTTTTAATTTAAAATTTTTTTATTAATTCACCGTGAGAATTACGGTCATCCCGTTGCTCATTGATTTGCTCGAGCGGGCACCAGTGACGTCTCCATTGTGAGACTTGTTGTTACTGTTTTTGGCATATCCAATACGCATGGGTAGTTTGCCAGGCTCTGCCGTGGGGGTGAGATACTCTCCTTAGCTTGCCGGGCTCTCCGAGAGGGGTGGAGGAATCGAACCTGGGTCGGCCACATGCAAGGCGAATGCTCTATCTGCTGCCCTATCACTCCAGCCCAATTCACCGTGAGGTACAGTAACAAAAATTTCATGTTTGAACTTTGATCATACAGTCATCCAACACCCATCCATTCACCAGTGCACATATTCCACCACCAAAATCCCAAGTATTTCCCCTCCACACCCATTCCATACCTCCCCTGCCTGTGTGGCAGACAATTTGCAATGTATTCTTTCTCTACTTTAGTTACCTTCAATATTTTGAGACCAGTTCTACCTCCCCTCATACTTGCCGAAAATACAATTGCTAGACAATGTGTTTTGTATTGCTTGTTATGGCTATAATATAATGTCATGCGTGCTTTAGGAATTCTAAGATTTAATAATTAGGGTCTGAAGAAATTGCTGCCGCAGGTTGCTCGTGTCCAAGATTCCTCTGTGTGCCTCTGTGGCCATGTGGGAGCAGGTGCTTCTTTCTGGCTTCTAGAAAATGGCGACCGCTGGAGCTGTTAGAGGGCAGCTGGTGGGATGGCACCTGCCCCCGTCTGGAGCGGCCCAGCAGAGAAGGCCTGTTGCAAAGTCCCGGCAAGTTGCTGGCAAGTCTGCCGCAAGTTGCTCATGTCTGAGATTTCTGTGTGTGTCTCTGGATCGTGGCCACGTGGGAGCTTAAGTAGACGGTGGGCGGGTGTGGCGTCATCTCTGCATCCCATCAGGGTGAGGGGAAGGCCGGCCCACTCCTCCCCTGTCCTGCAAGTCTTGGGATTTACTGCCACTGCAGCTCGTACCTGGTGCTTCTTGCTGGCTTCTAGAAAATGGCAGCTCTTTTTAAATTTTACTTTCATAAGGTCGTTCACATTAATTGGTTACATTCAATATTTCAACACCAATCCCACCACCATTACACCTTCCCACCACCATTATCTGTAATTTTCCCACCACTATTCAAGCCTGCCGGCCAGGGACAAATGCCAGATAATTTATTGTCTATTGCTTATTCTGAAGATCATGAGAGTTAGTGTGGCCACGAAAATGACTGCACACTTCTGGATTCTAAAATTATGAATGGTTGGGGTCCAGAGACATCTCTGTAGGGAACTGATCCATTTTGAGATTCATGTGGGAGTCTCTGGATCAAAGGCTGTTGATGCACTGAGATGGCACCCGGAGGCAGATCCTGGGGATGACAGCCAAGCAGGCAGGGAGTTGGGAAGGGACTGCAAATCTCCGCTGCCACCATTGTGACCTGGAGTGTTAATCCCTGAACCTGGGTTTTTCTTCTGGAAGCTTGTGACCATTGGAGGTTTCCTCTGGCGCGGGTGCAGAGGGCGCACCTGCTCCATCTGAAGTGCACTGGTGAAATTGGCTTGGTATGGGGTCTGGAGAGATGTCTGTGGGCTGCTGTCTTCCGGGACTCACTGCTGTGTCTAAACTTGGGCTTTCTACATGGAAAGCCTGTGCTTCGGCCCTCTTTCTCTCTGGCTCCTCTGTTGTTCTTAAGCTTTGAACAGTTGCAGACTGTTTTCATCTACAGTGGTAGGGCGTTCGCCTTTCACGCGGCCGACCCGTGTTCGATTCCTCCGCCCCTCTCGGAGAGCCCGACAAGCTACCGAGAATATCGTGCCCACACAGCAGAGCCTGGCAAGCTACCAGTGGCGTATTGGATGTGCCAAAAACAGTAACAAATAAGTCTCACAATCAAGAGATGTTACTGGTGCCTGCTCGAGCAAATCGATGAGCAATGGGATAACAGTGACAGTGACAGTGACAGTGTTTGAGGACAGACAGTGTTAGAGGTTGGTATGGCTTGCATGGCTCTTGATTCAAGAACACTTGTCAATGAGGTCAAATGTAGTTTTCTTAATTAATGATTTTTCTCTTGGTACCAATGAGGTCAGATGTAGTTTTCTTAATTAATGATTTTTCTCTTGGTACCTTGAGGAACCACTGTGTGTGCACTGACTCATTTTCATCTTTGGCCTTTCTTTGTCTTACCTGTACCTTTATTCCCCATTTGTAGTTTTCTTTCCCTTTTTACCCAAACCCCAGTGGTTCTTTGTTACCTTTTATCTATTGATCCTTTAATGAAGCCATCTGGAGTGCCACACACTTTTTCTGTTGCTGGTTCTTTGCTATATCCAGTTAGTTTTTCAGTATTTTTATATTTATGGTAGACTTTCTCTTTTGGCTAGTCATTTTTTTTAATTGTTAAACTAAAGTTGTAGATTTTGTGTGTTTTTCTTTGTTCTTTATGATGATCTATAGTTTTCTGAAGGAATGGAGAACTTTAGATTTACACGGAAGTTGTTATTCTAGAAGATTAAAATATACAGTCAATCCCAGTGTGATCCTTGACATATGGTCCTCAAGCATTGCCAAGAGTGATCCCTGAGCACAGAACCCAGAGTCGGCCTTGTAAGTACCAGAACAACAAAAAATAAAACAAGGCCACGAAATTAAAGTGCAAGTTTTATGTAATAAAATAATATATTTTATATACAGTAGACTGCCTCTGGTACATAGTTCTTCAAGTTTTGAACAGACTTACACAGCTATACAAACGCTGTCACATGAAGATATAGACAGTTTGGTTGTCTCACAGTATTTCCTTTGTAGTCAGTCCTTTGCTACACATTGACCCCTGGTAATCGCTCATAGAATTTTGATCTCTGTGGATTTTGCCTCTTCTCTCTTCTTTTTTTTAATTTATTTTTATTTATTTATTTTTTTTGTTAAATCTTTATTTTTTTAAAATTATATCACCATGTGGAAAGTTACAGCGTTCTCAGGTTTATGTCTCAGTTATACCGTATTCAAACACCATCCCTTCACCAGTGCCCATATTCCACCACCAAAATCCCCGGTATACCCCCCGCACCCCATCCCAACTGTATAACTGATGAACCTCACTTTATTTTCTCTTCACCTTGATTACGTTCCATATTTCAACACAAAACTCACTATTGTTGTGGGAGTTATATCCCCAAACAAGATAACCCTAATAAGCAGGCATTTGATAATTAGTTTTCCATTCAAACATTGTATGTTTTCAGGTTTTAGAAAAGGTCGCGCGGCCGCGTTAGCGGCCGCACGGCTCGGATCTGTCCCAGTCCCGAATCCTGGAGCCGTGTTAGTTGCTGCCCAGTGTCGCCGGGGTTCCATCCGGAGAAGGTGTGCTGGCGGCACCTCCTCCTTCCGGCCCCCCCCCCCAGTGTTGCTGGCCCCGATTCGGGTCCGGAGCATTGTCCGGGCCGTGTTGCTCACCAGAATGCCTGCTGCTTCTCTCTTCTCTCTTCTTATATAAAGAGAATCATACCATATGTTGCTTTTGACTTTGACTTATTTTACTTGGCACAATAATAGAATTATTTGTGTTGTTTTATTTTTATTGCTGTGTACTAATATGGATTCCAGTTTATTCATTCACTAATTAAAACCACTTGGATTATTTTCAGATTTTGTTTATTATAAGTATAGATGTCAGAGAAATACACACATCCAGGATTTTGGATTTATATGATTGCTAATTCCACTTTGGTAAATATACCTATTAGTGCAATTCCAGGGTCATGTAGGAATACATGCTTAACTTCATAAAAAGACAGGAACCTGTACATATACATATATATCCAATGATTCCAGCACCATTTGTTGAAGTGGAAACTTCCATTTTCTACCAATTCCACATTTGTTAAAAATAATTATTAAGAATAAAGATTAAGGGGCTGGAGCGATAGCACAGCGGGTAGGGCGTTTGCCTTGCACGTGGCCGACCCAGGTTCGAATCCCAGCATCCCATATGGTCCCCTGAGCACTGCCAGGAATAATTCCTGAGTGTAGAACCAGGAGTAACCCCTGTGCATCACCGGGTGTGACCCAAAAAGAAAAAAAAAGAAGATTAAAAAGTACATTTAAACACAATGTACCAGGGCTGAGCGATAGAACAGCAAATTGGGCACTTGCCTTGCATGCGGCCAACCCAGGTTTTATTCCTGGAATTCCATATGGTACCCCAAGCACCACCAGCAATGATTCCTGAGTGCAGAGTCAGGAGTTAACCCTGAGCATTGCAGGGTATGGCCCCAAACAAAACAAGCATAATATACAATAAGTACAGTTTTTGTGTACAGCTTTAGGAATTATCACAAATTAAACACTGTGTAGCTGTAGCCCGAGGACATAATTAGGACCTCTGAAATTCCAGTCATGCCCTCTAATAATAACTCCCAAATGTAATCTCTCTTCTGACTTCTAACTTCATGGAATGGCTCTGGCTCTCCTCCTACTGTATATAAATAGAACCATGCATCATTAGTCTTGTTTTGAATTCTTTTGCTGATCCCTACATCTTTGAGATTCATTTAGGTTATATATTTAGATCATTCATTTTCATTATCATACAGTATTCCAATGAATGATTGCACCGCAGCATCCCCATTGTATTGGTGAGGAACATTTGGAATTGTAACATAATTTGGTATTAGAAATAGTGCTCCTGGAGCTGGAGAGATAGTATAGCAGGCAGAGTACTTGTCTGGCACCACAGTTGACCTGGGTTTGATCCCCAGCACCAACATATGCCCCCCTGAACTCATCAGGAGAACTGAGGACAGCTGGGTGTGGCCCCCAGACACACAGAAATAGAAATAATGCTTTTGTGACTAACCTTGTACTTGTTTTGTAAAATACACATTGTGATTTTCACTGGCATATATCTAGGAGAGTTGCTGGGCTAGAGTATAGAGTATAAGCAGATCATTAATTTTAGTAAATCCCAGACTAATTTCCTAGGCAATTATGACAGTTTACATTTGTATTTATACTATATGAGCTTCACTTCAACACTCTTATTGCATCGTGCACTGTAGCACTGTCGCATTGTCATCCCGTTGTTCATCGATTTGCTTGAGCAGGCACCAGTAATGTCTCTATTGTGAGACTTGTTGTTACTGTTTTTGGCATATCGAATATGCCACAGGTAGCTTGCCAGGCTCTGCTTTGCAGGGGGATACTCTCGGTAGTTTGCCGGGCTCTCCGAGAGGGACAGAGGAATAGAACACAGAACAGCTGTCTGCAAGGCAAACGCCCTACCCACTGTGCTATTGCTCTAGCATCTTAGTCTGTTTAATTTTAACCTTTCTCACAACAATCAGATATCATCTCACACCACAGATACTGGCACACATTCAAAAGAACAAAAGAAACCAGTGCTCGTGTGGATGTGGTTAAAAAGGGACACTCTTTCACTGTTGGTGGGAATGCCGTTGATCCAGCCTTTCTGGAAAACCGTATGGAAAGTCCTTCAAAAACTAGAAATTGAGCTTCCATATGACCCTGCAATACCACTTTTGGGAGTATATCCCGAGGATGCAAAAGCGCACAGTAGAAATGACATCTGTACCTATATGTTCATTGCAGCACTGTTCACAATAGCCAAAATCTGGAAACAACCCGAGTGCCCTAGAACAGATGACTGGTTAAAGAAACTTTGGTACATCTACACAATGGAATCCTGTGCAGCTGTTAGGAGAGATGAAGTCATAAAATTTGCTTATAAATGGATAGACATGGAGAGTATCATGCTAAGTGAAATGAGTCAAAAAGAGGGGGACAGACATAGAAGGACAGCACTCATTTGTGGAGTATAGAAGAGCATCACATAAGGCTGACACCCAAGGACAGTAGATACAAGGGCCAGGAGGATTGCCCCATAACTAGAAGTCTGCTTCATGAGTGGAGGGGAGAAGGCAGATAGAATAGAGAAAGGATCACTAAGAAAATGATGGTTGAAGGAATCAGTCGGGATGGGAGATGTGTGCCGAAAGTAGATAACGGACCAAACATGGTGACCTCTCATTGTATGTGTTGCAAGCCATAATGCCCAAAAGTAAAGAGAGTATGGGGAATATTGTCTGCCATGGAGGCAGGGGGACGGTGGGAGAGAGGTAGGTATACCGGGGATATTGGTGGTGGGGAATATGCACTGGTGGAGGGATGGGTGTTTGATCATTGTGTGATTGTACCCAAACAAACACGAAAACTTGTAACTATCTCACGGCGATTCAATAAAAATTTAAAAATTAAAAAAAAAATTCAATTTGGACTAATGATATTTCAAGTGCTCAAAACCCATATAGGGTCAGAGGTTATTGAAAAGAATTGCCTAAAAACTTTTTTCCTTTTTTAATCAATAAATTATGCTATGTCTGCTTTGAAAAAAAATTAACCTTTCTCATAGCTCAGCAGTAGTGTCTCAGTGTTGCTTGAATTTTCATATATCTAAGTGCCAGTGGGGTTGAGTATGTTTCCTCTTATCTGAGTGCTAATGAGGTTTAAGTAGATTTTCTTAGGTTCATAGGTCATTTGGCTTTTCTTTTCAGTGAAGTACTAATTTACATTTCTTGTTTATTTTTTGTGTGTATGCTTCTGACTATTGTCTAGCGTTTATTTTATATATTTTAAACAAGATTCCCTTCACTTACAAATGTTGTTGATAGTGTAGTTTTCCATCTATAAACTTGCATTTTCATTGTTGACTTTTTTTGTGGGGGAAGCATTTTGGGCTACAACCAGCAGTGCTCAGGGGTTACTCCTGGTTCTGCGCTCAGGGACCACTCCTGGTGAGCTCAGGAGACCATTTATGTGTGCTGGGTATTGAATACTGGTCAGCAGCATGCAAGACCAGTGCCCTACCTGCTGTGCTATGGCTCTGTCACCCTCATTGTTGACTTTTAATCTTATTTATGTTTTTTTTTCTTTATGAGTAGTGCTTTTCATGTCTTATTTATTTTTGGCTTTTGGGTCACACCTGGTGGTACTCAGGGCTTACTTCAGGCTCTGTGCTCAGGGATCAGTCCTGGTGGGCTCAGGGGACCCTTTGTAACGCCAGGGATCAAACCTGTGTCGACCACATGCAAGGCAAGCACCCTACTTGCTGTACTCTCCCTCCAGGCTCATGTCTTATTTTAGAATTCTTTCCCTATGTCAAGCCTGTGAAAACATTTTCTATTATTATTTTTATTGTTAAAATTGTATTGTAGTTTCAGTAGTTAAAATAGTTTTAAAGTTTCTGGTATCAGGGGCTAGAGAGATAGTACAGTTGGTAAGACGCTTGCCATGCATGCAGCTGACCTACGTTCAATCTCCAGCACACACAGGGTCCCCCAAACCCTGCCAGGAGTGATTCCTGAGTACAGAGCCAGCAGTGAGACCTGAGCACAGGTCTCTGGTGTGACTTAAAATTTTTTTGGCATCAACATACAAATTTATCATACCCTACCACTTCCAAAGTACCTATGACCCTATACCACTCTGTCTTTCTATCCCATATCTCAGTCTTTCCATCCTGTTCTCCTCCACTGCTTAGTACTTGGTTATATATTCCAAGGCCAAGTTTTTTTTTTTTTTTTTTTTTTTTTTTGCTTTTTGGGTCACACCTGGCGATGGCGATGCACAGGGGTTACTCCTGGCTCTGCACTCAGGAATTACTCCTGGCAGTGCTCAGGGGACCATATGGGATGCTTGGAATCGAACCCAGGTCGACCACATGCATGATAAATGCCTTACCCGCTGTGCTATCACTCCAGCCCCGGCCAAGGGTTTTTTATTGTTCAGTAGTGACGAATTCCTTGTTTCGTCTCTCTACATTTCACAAATGAGTGAAATCACCTGATATTTGATATCTCCCCCAACTTACTTCACTTATACTATCCTCCAGTTACATCCATGCTGCAGTTAATTGCATGATACCATCTTTTCTTATGACTGAATATATTGTATTGTGTATTGGAGTGATAGAACAGTGGGTAGGGTGTTTGCCTTGCACACGGCCGACCTGGGTTTGATTCCTCTGTCCCTCTCGGAGAGCCCGGCAAGCGACCGAGAGTATCCTGCCTGCACGGCAGAGTCTGGCAAGCTACCCATGGCGTATTCAATATGCCAAAATCAGTAATAGTAAGTCTCACAATGGAGACATTACTGTTGCCCGCTCGAGCAAATCGATGAACAACAGGATGGCAGTGCTACAGTGCTACAGTGCTATACATATTATAATTTATATTCATTTTTGGGTAGCTGTTTACTTATTTTATTGAGATATCATAGTATTAAAATCATTATTTTATAGTTGCGGAGCATTATACCAATCTTTTCAATGCTGTTTCAAGAATCCTCCATCATTATTTCTTTATGCATTCATCTGTCATTGGACATTTGGGTTATTTTCATATCCCGACTGTTGTACTAAATGTTGCAGTGAACATAGGTATGCATATATCTTTTCAAGTTAATGTTTTGTGTTTGGGAGGGTAGATGCCAAGAAGTGGAATTGCTGGGTCATATAAGAGTTTTGTATTCACTTTAACAAATCTTCATACTGCTTTGTATAGAAGATGAACTAGATTAAATTCCTACCAATAGTGATGAGGGTAATGGCCCAAATTAGAGAGTATTGGGGAAATTGTCTGCCATGGAGGCAGGGTGAGGACTGTGATGTGGGGGTGGGGAATACATGGAGCATTGGTGGTGGAAAATGTGCACTGGTGGAGGGATGGGTGTTCCATAATTGTATAGCTGATTCTCAAACAGGAAAGCTTTGTAACTCTCACGGTGATACAACAAAATAAAAAAGTAATATGGAGTTCATGCCAAATTCAATCAGCTTAATCAATGGCTGAACAAATAGCAGTACTCCTACACTATGTATATATATATATATATATATATATATATATATATAGTGAACGAGGGTTCCTCTTCACCACATCCACTTCAACACGTTGTTTTCAGTCTTTTAGATATGTCATTTTCACTGGTGTGAAATGTTATTTAATTTGCATTTCCCTACTAATAAGTGACAATGAACACCTTTTTATTTGCCTACTGCTCATCCACATGTCTTCTTTGGGAAGTGTTTGTGTATCTCTTCCCCCCATTTTTTGATGGAGTATTTGGTATGCTTCTATTTATTTTAGCCTGAGGGTTTTTATTTTTTTCTTTTGGGTCATACCCAGCGATTCTCAGGTGTTACTCCTGTCGGGGGACCATATGAGATGCCAGGGATTGAACCTGGGTCACTGTGTGCAAAGCAAATGTCTACCTGCTGTACTTTCACTCTGGCCCCATGTGTTTCTTTTTTAAATTTTTATGTAGTCCCCTTTGTTTTTGTTATTGTTACCTATTAAGTCAGCTCAATAATGAAACCTCTGAGGTCCATATGGTAGAGAATTGTAGTTACGTTTTTCTCAATGTATTTTACAGTTTCTGGTCAAGTCTTAAGGGCCTTAATTTTTGAGCTAAAATGTGTGTCTAATATGATATACATTTCCAATTTTATACTTTTTGATATGTAGATACCCAGTTTTTAAATACCATTTCATGAACCCAATTCCTTTGCTTAACTGTCCCTAAATCTGAGGGTTTATTTCTCTTTTTTTTTTTGCTTTTTGGGGTCACACCCAGTGATACACAGGGGTTACTCCTGGCTTTTGCACTCAGGAATTATTCCTGGTGGTGCTCGGGGGACCATATGGGATGCTGGGAATCAAACCCCTGTCGGCCACGTGCAAGGCAAACACCCTACCCACTGTACTATTGCTCCAGCCCCTTCTTAAGCTCTTTATTCTGTTCCATTCATCTGCAAATCTGTCTGCATTTCAGTATCATAACAATTTTTTATTTATTTATTTATTTATTTATTTATTTTTAATTAGTTTATTTTTAATTAGAGAGTCATCGTGAGGGTACAGTTACAGATCCATACATCTTTATGCTCATGCTTCCCCCATACAAAGTTCAATAACCCATCCCTTCACCAGTGCCCATTCTCCACCACCCGTAAACCCAACATCCCTCCCCCCCTCCCCAGGCCCGTCTCCCCCCACCCCACCCTGCCACTATGGCAGGGAATTCCCTTTTGTTCTCTCTCTCTGATTAGGTGTTGTGGTTTGCAATAGAGGTGTTGAGTGGCCATTGTGTTCAGTCTCTAGTCTGTATTCCGCCATAACAATTTTTATTACTATAGCTTTATAGTACAAGTTAAAGTAAGAAAATGTAATAACTACAATCTCCTTTCTTCTCAGAAATTTTTGGCTGTTTGAAGGCATTTACAATTCCATATAGATTTCAGCAGCATTTGTAATAAGTCCTTGAAGAATATAATAGGAATTTTAATATGGATTGCATTGATTCTATATAGTACTTTGGGTAGAATTGACATTTTGACAATCACAATTCTTTTTTTTTAAATTGTTTATTAGTGAATCACCGTGGGATACAGTTACAGACTTACACACTTTCGTGCTCTGTTTCAGTTATACAATGGTAGAGTACCCATCCCTCCACCAGTGCCCATTTTCCACCACCAATGGTCTTAGCATCCCTCCCACCACCCCCACCCTGTCCCCTCCACCTCAGCCCAACTTTGTGGCAGGGCATTCCCTTTTGCACTCTCTCTCCCTTTGGGTGTTGTGGTTTGCAATAGAGGTATTAAGTGGCCATCAGTTCGGTCTATAGTCTGCTTTCAGCCTGCGTCTCCCATCCTGAGCGGGCCCTCCTAGCACCCTCTACTTATTGCCCTTCTCTATCTGAGCTGCCTTTCCCCCCAGCATGTGAGGCCAGCTTCTAAGCTGCAGTCACAATTCTTCTAATCTATGACATAAAGTAATTTTTTATTTCATGGTGTCCTTTTATATTTCTTTTAGTTCTTTTAGTTTTCAATGTTTAAGTCTTTCATCATCTTTAAGTTTATTCCTAGGTCTTTGATGTTTTCTTAAGTGTTCACTCTTTTGAATGGGTTGGTGTTTTTATTTATTTGTGTTTCTGTTTTTTTGGCCTTACGTGACTGTTCTTAGGACTTTGTCTAGGCTCTGTGCTTAGAGATCACTCACTCCCGGCAGAGCTTGGGGCAGCATATGGGATGCCAAGGAATGAACCTGGGTTGGCTCTATGCAAGTTCAGCACCCTACCCACTGTACTGTCTCTCCAGCCCTCGCTGTGCTATTTTTTAAATTTTTCTCTTCTAGTTCATTATTTGCATAGAGAAATGGAAAATATTTTGTTTATTGAGTTTGTATCTTATCTTACTGCATTGCTTTATTATTTCTAGAATTTTTTTAGTGGAGTATTTAGAGGGGCTGGAGCAATAGCACAGCAGGTAGGCTGTTTGCCTTGCACGCAGCTGACCCGGGTTTGATTCCTCTGCTCCTCTTGGAGAACCCGGCAAGCTACCGAGAGTATCTTGTCTGAAAAGCAGAGCCTGGCAAGCTACCTGTGGCATATTCGATATGTCAAAAACAGTAACAACAAGTCTCACAATGGAGATGTTACTGGTTCCCGCTCGAGCAAATTGACGAGCAATGGGATGACAGTGACAGAGTATTTAGGGATATTTTGTATATATATATAAATATATATCTATATTCATATCATCTACAAATAATGATAGTTTAACTTCTTTTCCAGTTTGAATCCCTTTGATTTCTTTTTCTAGCCTGATTGCTCTGGTTAGGACTTCCAAAATATGTTTAATAATAGTGGCAAAAGTGAACATTGTTTGCCTTATGCCTGATCTCAG
This sequence comes from Sorex araneus, assembly GCF_027595985.1. Taxonomy (NCBI): domain Eukaryota; kingdom Metazoa; phylum Chordata; class Mammalia; order Eulipotyphla; family Soricidae; genus Sorex; species Sorex araneus. Next base: position 50,721,336 of record NC_073313.1, on the reverse strand, counting down.
TGTGAAGGTATTCAGTTTTTCACTTTTAGCATTATGTAGGCTTTGAATTTGTTGTAAGTGACTATTACTATCTTGTGGTATATTCCTTCTACGCCTATTTTGTTGAGTTTATTTTTAAATCACAAATTGATGTTGCATCTTGTCAAAAGCTTTCTCTGCTTCTGTTGATATGATAATATGATTTTCTTTGTTCTTTTTTGGCTATACAAAGTGGTCCTTAAGAATCACTCTTGATGGTGCTTGAGGAAATATATATAGTACTCAGGATTGAACCAAGGTCAGCTGTTTACAAAATTACTGCTTTAACCTGCATTCTATCTCTCTGGCCCTGGTTATATGACTTTTATCTTTGCTTTTTTTGAAATGGTGCAGTACATTAATTTATTTGCTTATATTAAACAATCTTTGCATCTCTGGAGTGAATCCCACTTCATCATGGTTCTGACCCTTTTGATATATTGTTGAATTATGTTTACTAAGATTTTGTTGAGTATCTTTGCATTGGTGATCTATTTTGGAGAGTGTTTGGGGTGCAGTAGAAAGGGATATATATTCAGCTATTAGAGGGGAGGGTACAGTTTCCTGTGTGTGTCTCTATATGTTGTATTTCTTTAAATTACTCATTTAGGGCTCCTGTTTCTTTATTGTTCTCTCCAGTGGTTGATCTGTCCAATAATAGGAGTATGGTACTAAAATCTCCCACTGCTTCAGTGTTGCCATATTCTGTATACTAGAAGTATGCCTTATACACTTTGCTGTCCCATCATTTGGTGCATGCATGTTGATAACAGTTATGTTCTCTTGATCAATCGATCCCATAGCTAGCATGTATATAATGTCAATACTTATCTTTTATTTTCTTAAAGACATTTTTATTGTATTTTTGGTAATTGGGTTATAATATAGCTCAAGTTTATGGTACTGATATGCAAGGTTACTGCACACCACTGGCACTGAAGTGCCTATGACCCTTATTTATGTGTCACCTCCAGCTGACCTGCCTTTCTTCCCACCCATTCCCCAATTTTTTCTTAATTGACAGTTACAGTTTTGGTACATACTCTGACTTCTGTTAGCACTATCTGTGTACTTCAGACCCTCTACCTATGTTCCCTTGTTACTTCTAGTCAACCTGTTTCTTTTTCTACCCCGAGATCTGGCACTTTCAGGTCTATATTCTAGTATCCAAGGTTTAATACTGATAAGTATTGGCCATGCCCTTCATATGTGTCTCTATACCACAGATGAGTAAGATCATACTGAATTTGTCTAACTGGCTCATTTTGCTCAGCATGATACTCTGTTTTCATCCAAGTTGCCATGAATGGCATGACTATTTTTCCTTTGGCTGGATGGTATTCCATTTTGTATGTATGCCATAAGTTCTTTTTTTAAAAAAATTTTATACTTTTTAATTGAGTCACCGTGAGAACAGTTACAGGGCTTTCAGGATCAAGTCTCAGTCATACAGTGATCAAACACCCATCCCTTCACCAGTGCACATGTTCCACCACCAAGAACCCCAGCAGACCCCCTCCCTCTCCCCCTTTGCCTGTGTGGTGGATGATTTTCACTTTACTCTCTCATTCCTTTGATAACATTCAGTTTTTGACAGAAAACTCACTATCATTATTTGGAGTTTTCCCCCCAACAGTCAGACCTGTCGGAATGGCATCATTAGATCGTATGTTTTCTATTGTTGATAACAATGAGCATATGATGTTGCATGGTCGTGAAGGTGGCCGCCCAGTTTTAGGGTTCCGGTATTAAGTCCAGAGGTATTTCTGCCAACAGCCACTGCATTCCGAGATTGGTTTGTGTGTCTCTGGGATCATAACTGTTCAGGAGAGGAGGAGCTGTTCGTGGGTGGCCGCTTGGGGTCGCATTTGGGCAGGAAGCAGGGCCAGTTCTGCCCCCCCACCCCCATCATGAGATTCCCGATGCATACCGTCATTGCAAGCTTCTACCTCTCTGTCCAATTGGCTCTAAACAATGGCAGTCGCCATGCTGCTGAAAGGAGAAAAGGCCAAAGGACAAAAACCCTCCCCCTCCCGGTGCTGCACGGGGCTGTAGTTTAGTTCAAAGTCCAGGAGTGTAGCTGCCAGCAGTGGTTGGGTTTCTGTGACTCTGGAATAATCGCCACTCAGGGGTGGCAGAGCCGTTCCTGAGTGGGTTTTGTTTTTTTTTTTTGTATATCAGGAAAGGATATCCCAGTCCCACATACCGGAGCCATGTTAGTAGAAGCTCAGTGTCACTGGGACTCCATCTGGAGAAGACGGGAACTCTACACCTTCTCCGTCTGGCGCCCCAGTGTTGTTGGCCCGGTCTGGTGTCCGGAGCATTCTCTGGTTTGCGGTGCCGCCGGCCCGGATACTTACTGCTGACTCATAAGTTCTTTATATTCATTCAACTGTTGTTGAACATTTGTGTTGCTTCCCTATCCTGGATACTATGCTAATTAAGTACTGAAATGCATAAAGGTGTGCATATGTCTTTTTGAATTAATGTTTATGTGTGTGGGGGGTAGATAATTAGAAGTGAAGTAACTAAGTCAAAAGGCAGCTTCATTCCTAGATTTTGGAGAAATTTTTCATATTGTTTTCTATGGAGGCTAGACCAAGTGCCATTTTCACCAACACGTGAATGAGGGTTCCTTTTTGCCATACCCCCAACAATACTCAATTGTTTTTAGGGTTTTTTTGCTATATGCTTTTCTCATTGGTGTATGGTGATCCTTCATTGTTATTTTGATTTGTATTTCCCTGACACTAAGTCATAATGAGCAGTTTTTCATATAGTTATTGGCCATCTGTATGTCTTCATGGAAATGTCTATTCATCTCTTGTCAGCATTTTGTAAACTTTATTTTTTAGGGGGTCACACCTGGTGATGCTCAGGGGTTACTCCTGACTCTTCACTCAGGAATTACTCCTGGTGGTGCGCAGGGGACCATATGGGATGCTGGGGATTGAACCCGGGTTGATCTCGTGCAAAGCCAACACCCTATTCACTGTACCATCTCTCCGGCCCCTCTTGTCCTCATTTTTGGATGGGATTATTTCTTTTTCTTACTTTCTTTAACTTGAATGCTATTTGCTATGATGCAACTACAGCTATCCATGCTTTTTTGTATTCCCCCCATTTTATTATGGAACCATAATATATAAAGTTATTGGTAGTTGAGTTTTAGGCATACAATATTTATTTCAATACAAGTCATACTACCAGTGTCAGCTTCCCTCTACCAGTGTTCCCATATCCCTTCCTCACCCCAACCCCTGTTCCATCCTGCCTGTCAACTTGACAGGCACATTACAAAGTTCCACCTGTTGGAACTTAGGTCTCATGTTCTCAATGTTGTTGAATCTGTGTTTTGGATATATGACTATTCCACTCACCCATATCTCCAGTATAATTGAAGACCTGATGCCTGTTCACCAATTACTTTCCATTCTGATTTTATAGTTTGCCATTAGCCTATCTGATTATTTCCTACTGTTTCACTCTGAACCTGCTCTTTTTAAAATTGAATCACTGTTAGGTAGACCATTACAAAGCTGTTCATGGTAAGGTTTCAGTCATACAGTGTTGCAACACCCATTCCTCCACTAGTGTACATTTCCCACCAGCAGTGTCCCCAGTTTCCCTTCCATCACCACCCCAACCCCCACCCCTCACCTGCCTCTATGTCAGGTACCTTTTTCTTTCTCTCTCTCTCCTTTTGTGCATTATGGTTTGCAATATAGGTGCTGAGTGGTCATTGTGTTTGTTCAGTATGTTCAGTATTTTTATTGGGAAGGTACAGCTTGAGTAGCTTTTTTAAAAACTGGGTGGCAGCCTTGGGTTATGGACGTGACTGCTGGGGCTTCCAGACATACAGGGAGATTGGAGAGAGGTAGCCAATCCCAACCCCCAAAAAGTCTGGAGATTTCAGTCATAAAGTCTGAATACCTGAACTTTCAGCAGATTAATGCCTTGGTGAGGTCCATCCTGAGATGGTGGAGTCTGGCTGAGGGCATGGAGGCAACTTTGGATTGTGGAAGCAAGAGGCTGCCGGGGGCTCTGTTTGGGCAAGAGCCGGGCAAGAGCCAGGCTACTGCCTCCATCTGATCTACCCCAGTCTGTTCAGATTGTGCAGGTTGAAGATTGACTGTGGCTTTTGATGTCTTTCGAGATTTATTTATGGGTCTCTGAAGCTAGGTCAATTGAACAGCTTACATGGTGGCATTGGAGATCATTCATGTGGATGACTGCGGGTGCTTCCAGGAGTATATGAGAGTGGTGGGGAGATAGCCCATCCTGACTCTGAGGAGGCCTGGAGATTTCAGTCCCAAAACCCACATACCCGAATTTTCAGCAGATTAATATCTCAATGAGATCCATCTTGAGATGGTGGAATCCAGTCAGGGACATGGTGGCAATTTTGGATTTGGGGACAAGTGGCAGCTGCCATGGGATCTACTTTGGCAAAGACCAGGATGACCTGACCCCTCCGATTTACCCTGGTCTGTTCATCCTTGCACGGGCCCATGGTTAACTGCAGCTTTTGATCTCTTTTCTAGATTTATTTATGGGTCTCTGGAGTAAGGCTGATGAATGAGATTGTATGGCTGAGCCGGAGATAATTTGTGGGCATGACCCTATGACACATAGCTAACTTTTGGCGGTTTAATTTCTCCGAAAACGTGGTCCTGAGTTGTTGGAGTATGGCCAGAAGTAAAGTGGCAATTTGGGGGTGCCAAAAAGGTCAGGGGCACCATCAAATTGCTGATAACCTCGATCTATGACCCCATGGTGCTGTGCCCTCTGGACCTCTGTGGCAGTGGCAGCTGTGGGGCAGTGGCAGTGGCAGGGACAAGAACCGAAGGCAGAGCTGCTACCCTTTGCATCTCAGGCGCTCTGGGTGGGTCGTAGCCACCAGTTCGGCAGAACCTGCCCAGAGTGCACATGCCCCCATCCTTGGTCTCCAGACAGTTGGTGCTTAGGGATGTTTTCCTCCATTATATGCTGGAGGTGGCACTGGTGCCTCGGGCTGGGGGGTGGGGGATGCCCTGTGGACGGTGAGTTGCCTGAGCTGGCCTCCCATGGTGGGAACCCAGGCGCCCCCTCCACTCCGGGCCCGCACTGTGTGGGAGTGCCCAGCTGGAGCCCAAGAGCCCCACTTATTCATGCTAAACTTCTGCCCAGAGCCCCAGAGCTGCAGTAGGTCCCTCAGCATCAGAGCTCTGAGGCCGGTGGGTGCCAGTTTGCTTCTACTTAAAGCTACTCTTTTTGAGAGAAAGTATTTAGAGGGCATCACAGTCATTCACGCAGAAATATTATGACCTCATTGGCCCCTCTGTTCAGAGCCCCGCGAGCTGCTGCCTCTCTGCCAGCTCCCGCACCTGTTGCTGCACCGCCACCATCTTCCCTCTGAATCTGTTCTTCCTGTGAGTTTTCAAGCCTGTATCTGTAAATGACACGAGGTTAGTTCTGTTTCCTGATGAGTGCAACCACTCTGTGCCTCTTTATGGATGAGTTCAGTCCATTGACATTGAGAGAAATTATATATACAGGTGAATTTTTCCATGTCTGTGAGGAATTTGGTTATTTATGATGCTTAGTTGTGCCTTTTTTTAACCATACCTGGTGATGCTGAGGCATTACTCCAGACTCTGCACTCAGGACTTACTCCTGGCTCTGCTCACGGGACCATATGGTATGACGGGCATTAAATCCGGGTCTGTCTGTGCAAGGCAAGTACCCTACCTACTGTACTATAGCTCCAGGCCCTTATCTTTGGTTTTTATAGAGAGATACTCAGTAACCCCAACAGTGCTGGGTTAGATGATACAAATGTCCTTAGTGGCATTTTTTCTATTGTTCAGTTTTTTACTTTATTTTATTATTTTTTAATTGAAAACTGTGAGATAGACCCTTACAAAACTGTTCATGATGAGGTTTCAGTCATACAGTGTTCCAACACCCATCTATCTATCTACCAGTGTACGTTTCCCAGCACCAGTGTCCCAATTTCCCTTACATCTTAACTGCTTTGTATCTGAGATTTTAACCCTCCTCCAACTCTTGAGTAGAGGAGTCTATTTTTTTAAATTTATTTTTCTATTTTAAATTTTTTCTTTTATTTAGGTAGAGTTTTATTGGATGTTCTTTTTTCCCCATACTTTGTGTATATAATTCGATTCTTTTTGATAGATTTTCTTAGAAAAATTTGCTGTGAATCTTCTTTTTCCTCCCTTTTTATGTGATGTTTTACTTTTCTTTTGTTTTTTAAAGAAATCTGCACTTCTTTTTGGTTCTTGCCATTTTGATCACACTGTGTCTTGGTGTTCTGCACTCAGGAATGGTGGTATTCGGGGGGAATAGACGATCAAACCCATATCAGCCACATGAAAGGCAACCATCCTGTCCACTGTACTATCTCTCCAGCCCCTGTGTCTTGGTGATATGTTTGGGCTTACATTGATTGGTACTATTTGTGCTTCTCAGATCTGTATTCCATCAACCTATTTCGACTAAAAGTACTCATCTGTTATTTTTTCAATAATCCTTCCTACCCTCTCCTTGTTTTTGCTCATGGGATTTCTAGGATTCTGAGGTTGTTCCTCCTAGTATTGTGAATAATATCTAATACTTTTTTCCCATTCTCTTTTCTGTTTCTTCTTATTTATTGATGGAGTAGTGTGCTGTATCTTTGACGTCACTGATTTAGTTTCATCCATTCTGTTGCTGAGACTTGCTACTGTATTCCTTAACTCCTATTTTTTCTATTTGAATGCACATTTCCCTATTTTTTCCATAAAGCTCTCCTCGAGTTTATTAATTCTCTGTTCAGATGTCTTTTTAAGATCAGTTGGGCATCAATATGATTATTGTTCTAAAGTCTTAAATAGATTATAAAGGTGTCATGTAATTGAGGATCTTCCTGGACTTCTGTTAACCTCTCTTACATGGCTGAATTCCTTTGTTTTTATTGTTGTTCAGTTGTCTGAGGAGTGAAACTCTGACTACTTTCTACTCCGTGGATTCTATCCCCAGATGCTCATGATAGCTGAGTAGGTGGCAGCACTAGGGCTGTTGTAAGAGGATGGAGGAGAATTTAGGTTGGGAGGAAGGACTGCTCCCTCTGAGGTTTGCACTGGGCTACCAGCAGTGCCAGGGACATACTCTATAGGTACATGATTGAGTTACCTTTTACATTAGGTTTACAGTAACCTGTAGTTTATTTTTTGTGTATGTTGAGAGTTTATCATTGAATGTTATTTCCCCCATATAAATCGCCAGTAATCTAGGCACATTTATTTGAAAAAAAGATGCCCTCTTCCCCACTTCATTACACTGGCAACTTTGCAATAACCCGTGTGTCCATACATAGTTGGATACTCCTATTAGTTCTACTGGATTATTTGTCTACTTACATGCTTGTATCACATTGTTTTAAACATTCTGTTATCTAATGAAATATTTTTCTACCAAATGTTTTTGGGGCCATGCCTGGTGGTGCTCAGGGCTTACTCCTGTCTCTGCACTCAGGGATCATCTATGGTGTGCTTAGGGGACTTTATGGGGTGTTGGGGATTGAACCCAGGTCGGTTGTATGTAAGGCAAACACCTTATCCACTATACTATCTCTCTGGCCCCAACCATGATTAATTTCCCCACAGAGCAGGTCACCAACTGGCATAAAGTAGACATTGTGCATTAAATTGTCATGAATTGAGGCAATTCAGACAGTCAGAAGTCCCCTATGTTACATCCTCATCACCCAAGAATTAGCAGTTTAGCATAAATAGAATGTGCAATTACAGGGACCAGTGACTTTTGAGGATGTGGCTGTGGATTTCACCCAGGAAGAGTGGCAGTACCTGAACCTTCCCCAGAAGATTCTATTCAGAGATGTGATGTTGGAGACCTATAGCAACTTAGTCTCTGTGGGTAAGTATTACTTTGTCAAGTAATTTTATTGTTTATGATTATTGTGTCCAGGATAGGGCCTTTCCTTTGTCAGTACTGGGGACGTGCAGTGTCTGAACTGCTTGAAGAGTGTGATATTGCAGATTACAGTTTCTTTTTTCCCTTTTGCTCATTTTATGAGGCATTTGTGAACTCAAGACGTAGGTGAAATGGCTGATTGTATTGTCCCGACCTCTATCTTTTCTCATAGGTCTTTTTTGCCCAAATTTCTAATTAACAGGGCAGGAAGTTACCAAACCAGACCTCATCCTCAAACTGGAATTAGAAGAGTTGTTCTGGGAAGAAGGAAAAATCCCATTTTGGAACCTCCCAGGTAAGTGACTTTGATTCAAGCAATGCAGACAAGATCCCAACGTTTGGTGTAAGGGCATCAGAAAGGTTTTGGTCTTTGATAAAGTTGGAACATCAAATAAACAACACTCAGACATAACATTGACATTCCCTCCCTTCCTCACATCCACCAGACAACTCTGCAGTTGGTCCTCACCCACAGCTTTCTGCACACATTTATTTACCATACCTTATCTCTTAAATGCTAATTCCCTGCCTGCTAGCTTTGCTGTTTTCACCATTGTCGTTTCTCACTGCCTTAGCTCACACGCTGCACATCTTAATCACAAGACTATGTATTAATTCATTATTTGGTATGAAAATGTATTTAAACACCATACTTTACAAACTTGTTCACAATACAGTTGTTTCAGGTATTTAATATCCCAACACCAGTCCCACCACCATTGTGCCTTTCTTACCTCCACCATTCTCCCAGTTTCCCACCCACCCCTAAGTCTGCTCCTCTAGCAGGCACAAAATAATTTACTTTATATTACTTGTTATAACATATATCTCATAATGGTGTTGCTGAAATCATGGCCTGAGGATTGACTGAGCTGTTAGGTGTAAATTGAGCCTTCTGTTACTGGTTTCACCCATTGGGCGTCGTGAGCTTCTACTCAATTTTCTCATCTAATTTTCTGTGCTGTCAGCTCTGAAGTTTGGAGGTTTTGTGAGGCCACATACTTCATGACCTTAGGAGCTGAAACAAGCAGCTGTGGACATCTCTGGCATCTCTCTGGAATCTCTCTAAGATCAATTGACAATCTGGGCTGTTTCTCTGACTGCAGCAAGAATCAGATGTGGGTGGGTGGAGTACTGAGTCTTTGGCAGGGTAGGGGATGTGGTCTGCCCCATTCCACTAATGCTCCAAAGATCTGAGCTTGTTGGCACCTGGGCCTAGCTAAGATAACTCTGGTACTGATTCTTTAGTTCCAGATTGGATTACTTGATTCCATTCAGCTTAGATGTATTCATATGTGCTCTGTTAAATCATTTTGGCTCTTCAGAATACCTTTGATATATAATCTTTCATTTTGTTTGTGTGCCATATCTAGGTACTCAGGACTTACTACTGGCTTTGCACACCAGGATAATTCCTGGCAGGTTTCAGAGGCCCAAATTGGGTTCCAGGAATTGAACCCAGGTTTGCCGCATGCAAGGCAAACTTCTACCTGCTGTACTGTCACTCCAGCTCTACCTTTGAGATATAATTGACATACCATAAAATTTACCTTTTATGAAATATAGAAATTTTATGATTTTTTAAATCTTGAAAAAGTTGTACAATCATCATCATTCTAATTCTGGACATATTTACTACCCCCTAAAGAAAACCTTGCCCCTTATCAATTTCTTTTTGTCTCTTTTGTCTCCCAGCATTTCTTCCCCCTTACCTTAACTACCACGAATATATTTTCTGTCCCTGTAGTCTTGGGCTGGAGCGATAGCACAGCGCATAGGGCGTTTGCCTTGCATGCGGCCAACCCAGGTTTGATTCCTACACCCCTCTTGGAGAGCCCGGCAAGCTACCCAGAGTATCTTTTCCACACAGCCGAACCTGGCAAGCTACCTGTGGCGTATTCGATATGCTAAAAACAGTAACAACAAATCTCACAATGGAGACGTTACTGGTGCCCGCTTGAACAAATCGATGAGCAACGGATGACAGTGATACAGTAGTCTTGCTGTTCTGGATATTTCAGTTAAATGGAATCTTACAAAATATGGTCTTTTGGGTTTTGGGCCATGTCCAATAGTGCTCAGGTCCTACTCTTGTCTCTGTGCTTAGGGGTTGCTCCTGGCAGTGGTTGGGGGATCAGTTAGTGATGGGGATTGAACTCAGGCATCCTGCACACAAAATATGCACCCCATTCCATTCAGTAATCTCCCAACCCAAATGTGGTCTTCTGTATCTGGTTTCTATCAGTTGATATGTTTCCAGAGTTCATCCTTAAAGCATGTATCAGCATTATGTTCCTTTATATGATGGAATGGTGTTCCTTCTATGGATATACCATGTTTTTTAAAAAATTCATCCCTTGATGGACATTTAGGTTATTTCTACTTTGTGACTACTATAGACAGTGTTGCTATTAACATTCTCAGGCAGAAGCTGTCTCTTCATTCCTTCTTAGTACACACATAGAAGTAGAATTACTGGATCACGTGATAACTGTTTTTGGAATTGAAAAACTGAATATATTGTCCCTCATTATTTTCTCTCCCTAGTTTTAGCATTCACTTATGATTCTTGTCTGAGTCATTTATTACTCAGATATATAAGTGGTGAATTTTCTGTCATTAAGTGGATATTCTTCTATAAAGAACTTCCCCTTACTCCATCTGAAGTAATTTATAGTATCAGTATGGGAAAAATTTTTATTTTTCAATGTATTTTATTTTTAATGTGTTTTAATCAGCTGTTACTTGCTGTTATATTTTAATTTTGATGTTCAAATTTCCCTTCATTTGGTTAGATCTCTTTTGGCTGGTCTCTATTTTGACATTCCCCAACATTCTGTGAACACTGTGTAGCACAGAAATACATTCCAGGTTCACATTGTACTTTACCTATTTCAGACATGGAATGATCAACTTCACAAAGATCTCTGATTGCTTTTAGTAAGGAATGATGTATAGAAATCAGGATCAAGATGCTGGATACTCAGAGCTATTTGGATTTCTTTCTTTTACAATCTTCAGATAATTCCCCTCCATCTATCTCCCATGTATTTATTTTCTAATTGATTATCCTTCAGTGTCCCACATTCTGAATTTCCTTATTTCCTTGTTAAGTACCCTTTATTATATTTAACATACTTTTCTGCCCCCTATTTTTCTTGAAAATTGGTACTTAGATCTCATAACTTGTTCAGATACAGGATTTTATTATTTTTTTAGTATAGTAACTTCCTAGCTGGTGTGGCATACTTTCTTCAGGAGATATGCAATGCATGGGCTGTCTCTTTATTAGTCATTACTGGTTATTGCTTAGATCCATAATACATTAATAGTACAAAGTGATGATATTTTGTCATTCCTTCTGTATTGAGTGAAATGCTTCCATAAAGAGGGATTTTCATCTACTAATTATTTGGTTATGTATTAGTTACAGATGAGTTATAATATAAAATATAGTCACATATTCTGCATATGATTTTTCCATTTATTAGTTTTCAAAATAATCATTTGGGTTTGTAGGATGAAAGGTGACAATATGTCCTTTTATTTTTACTTTTAAACATTTTTTAAATTAAATTACCATGAGATAGACCCTTACAAAGCTGTTCATGATTAGGTTTCATTTATACAGTGTTCCAACACCCGTACCTCCACCAGTGTACAATTCCCAGCACCAGTGTCCCTAGTTTCCCTCCCATCACTCCCTCAACCCCTAGCCTGCATCTATGCCAGGTTCTTTTCCATCCTCTCCCCTTCCCTTCTCACTCCCCCTCCCTCTCGGCATTGTGGTTTGCAATACAGATACTGAAAGTTTATCAGGAATATCCCTTTACCTACTTTTAACACTCAGTTCTTATCCAGTGTGATCATTTCCAGCTATTATTTTAATAGTGTTCCCTTCTCTATCTTACCTACTCTCTGCCCCCCACACAATTTAATTTGAAGTTGAGTTATCCTTTCAGAAATTAGATGCAGAGAATCAATACTATGTGAAGAATTGCAACAAATTATTCATGATAGCTACAAATGGCAATTTTAAAGATGTATTATATTTTTGGTTTGTTTCAAATCTCTGTCATCCCGTTGCTCATCCATTTGTCCTAGTGGGCACCAGTAACGTCTCTCATTGAGAGACTTATTGTTACTGTTTTTGGCATATCCAATACACACGGGTAGCTTGTATGCATTAATTGAATATCACATTATAAACATTATCAAGGAAATCATGTTAGAAATATAAAAATGTTTACCAAGCTTTCTGATTCAAAATATTTCTCTCAATCCTCAATTCTCTGTTTATTTTTGAGTGAGTTCAAGTTGCTATTCCGGTTGTGAGGAAAAATATTTTAATAATTAAGACATCTTTATGTTAATTCGTGACCCTTAATCTATTAAATGTTTTCCCATTAAGAAATTTAGACATGGGGATGGAGAGGTGATGTGAGGGAAATGGGGACATTGGTGGTTGGAAATGCACACTGGTGAAGGGACAGGTTTTGGAACATTGTATGATTAAAACACAATCATGAACAACTTTGCAACTGTATCTCATGATGATTCAATAAAAAAGAAAAATAATAGTAATAAAAAGAAAATTCGATCTAAGGGACCAGAGTGATAGTACAACAGGTTAGATATTGGCTTTGCAAGTGCTGATTCAGATTTTATCCCGGACTCCATATGGTATCTATCTGGTAACCATACCAGTTACCAATAGGTATCCTGAGCACCACCAGGGGTAATTTATGAGTACAGAGCCAAGAATAAGCCCCCATCACTTAGAGTTGTGGCCCCAAAACTAAAAACAAAAAAATATTTTTTTAGAAACTTGTCAACTTAATTGTGGTCCAACAATTTTTAAGGAAAATGAATAGTGCAACCTAGGCTATGGATTATATACTAGATTACATACTGGAAAGGATATACATATTACATCTTTAGGAACCTTGCCTAGTTTGTTCTAGGTTTATACTTGAAAAAATATTTTTGAGGGGGCCATACCTTCTAGTGCTCAGGACTTGCTTCTGACTCTGTGCTCAACGATCACTCTTACCAGTGCTTAGGGAACCATATGGGGTGCCAAGGATCTAACTCAGGTTATCCACCTGGTAGGCAAGTGCTTTTTATCCAGCGTGCTATCTTTCCAGCCTTGTAATTTCAATTAAACAAATGTGTTACAGTGAAGTTCATAAAAATTAAAATTATTTGGGGAGATCAGAGCAAAACTCTTTGGAATAGATTGTACTGCTTTTTGAAAGTGACCTATATTCTAAATATGTGGGTAATGGAATACAAAGAGTTTGGAGTTAATACTTTTTAGTGGAAAGGATATACAATGAGGATAGTAGTATAATAGAGGGCCAGCTTGTTTTTTCGTTGTTTGTTTTGGGGCCATGCCTGGTGGTAGTTCTAAGAGGTCACCACTAGCTCTGTGCTTGAAGGTCACTCCTGGTGATGCTTTGGGGACCACATAGTGCTGGAAATTGAACTAAGATTTAAGTCAATGGATTAAAACTGTTCTATTCATACCTATGTGGAAACGGTGTAAGTCGAGTAGAACTAAGAGTTCATATGCTGGGTTAAGATCCGCAGAATTGCTTGAAATATCTGGGAAAGATTTTTTTTAGTAATCAAAATTTGGGTGTTTAGTCACGAAATGAATCACAAAATCTCCGTTAATCGTCGATTTCTCGAGCGGGCTCAGTAACCTCTCCATTCGTCTTTCCCTGAGATCTTAGAAGTTTCTCTTGGCTCAGCCCTCTCAACGATATCACACTGGAGGCTCTTTCAGGGTCAGGGGAATGAGATCCAGCTTGTTACTGGATTTAGCATATGAATACACCATGTGGGCAGGAAACTCTCAGAAGCTTGCCAGTTTCTCCCAGAGGGAGAAGTAGGCTACAAGATATCTGGGAGCTTCTGGGAGCTTTCTTTTAAGTCTCTGGGTGCTGACCGTTGATGGAATTACACTCACCTTGGTTCCTCTGCCATTACCTTCATGTGTGAGGCCTGTCCGAACGTGTGGAGAGGGGCCTCGAGCATGGCTGTAGCTAGGTTCAAAATTCTTTGGAAACTGAGAAAATGAGATGGTAATAGCTTTCATATTGAAGAAAGTTCCTAAATAATGTCTATTACATACTGTCAGATTATAAAAAAAAATCATCCTTTTTTTTTTTCAGAAGAAGCCCACCATGTTGATGAACAGATTGAGAGACTATATCAATTTGATGCACCAATTGAGAGCCGGTTCCAGAACAGTGAAGATAAATGTGTGATGATGGAAGTTGAATTCCCTAACAAGAAAATAATAAGCCCCACTAGGGGTGGTTATAATGAATTTGGGAACACACTTCATCTGAGTACAAACCTTATTGCTTCAATACAACGACCTTATAAACATGAGTCATTTGTAAATAATATGTTAGATAATTTAGACCTGTTTAGTAGAAGCTCTTTAGGAAAGAAATATGATAATGGATGTGCAAAATTATTCTTCCATACAGAGTTCGAGAAGACAAATCTTGGAGTAAAACCCTACATATATAAAGAGTGTGGGAAGGTCCTCAAGAGAAAAGATCTTAGTCTACATCAGAGAATCAAAAATGGAGAGAAACCTTTTGAATGCACTGCGTGTAGGAAAACCTTCAGCAAGAAATCACACCTCATTGTACACTGGAGAACTCATACAGGAGAAAAACCCTTTGGATGTACTGAATGCGGAAAAGCCTTTAGCCAAAAATCTCAGCTTATTATACACTTGAGAACTCATACAGGAGAGCGACCCTTTGAGTGTCCTGAATGTGGAAAAGCCTTCAGAGAAAAGTCAACTGTTATAATACACTATAGGACACACACAGGTGAGAAACCTTATGAATGTAATGAATGTGGAAAGGCCTTCACTCAGAAATCAAATCTCATTGTCCATCAGAAAACACACACAGGAGAGAAAACTTACGAATGCACTAAGTGTGGGGAATCTTTTGTACAAAAGCTTGATCTAATCATACACCATAGTACTCATACAGGAAAGAAACCGCATGAATGTAATGAGTGTAAGAAAACTTTCAGTGATAAGTCAACTCTTATTATACATCAGCGAACTCACACAGGAGAGAAACCTCATAAATGCACTGAATGTGGGAAGTCTTTCAATGAGAAGTCAACTCTCATTGTGCATCAAAGAACTCATACGGGAGAGAAACCCTATGAGTGTGATGTGTGTGGAAAAACCTTCACCCAAAAATCTAATCTTGGTGTACATCAGAGAACTCATTCAGGAGAGAAACCCTTTGAATGTAATGAATGTGAGAAAGCATTCTCTCAGAAATCTTATCTCATGCTTCACCAAAGAGGTCATACAGGAGAGAAGCCCTATGAATGCAATGAATGTGAAAAAGCATTTTCCCAGAAATCATATCTCATTATACATCAAAGAACTCATACAGAAGAAAAACCCTATAAATGCAATGAATGTGGCAAAGCCTTTAGAGAAAAATCAAAGCTCATTATACATCAAAGAATTCATACAGGAGAGAAGCCCTATGAATGCCCTGTATGTTGGAAAGCTTTTAGTCAGAAGTCTCAGCTCATAATACATCAGAGAACACACACAGGAGAAAAACCCTATGCATGCACTGAGTGTGGCAAAGCCTTCCGCGAAAAATCAACATTCACTGTACATCAGAGAACGCATACAGGAGAGAAACCCTATAAGTGTGCAGAATGTGGGAAAGCCTTTACCCAGAAATCAAACCTTATTGTACATCAGAGAACACATGCAGTAAAGAAAGTCCATGGGAAAGGCCATGCCCGGAAGTCAAAGCTCAGTGCACATTAGAAAGTAAATTAAGAATGCCTAGCATGTATGCTGGAGAAAAATTTTCATGAATTAGCATTTTTAAGTATGTTCTGAACTTCTAGAGAATAATGGCAGCATTAAAAATTTTTAATTCTCAGGGTCTGGAACAATAGCACAGCGGGTAGGATGTTTGCCTTGCATGTGGCCGACCCGGGTTCGATTCCCAGTATCCCATATGGTCCCCGAGCACTGCCAGGAGTGATTCCTCAGTGCAAAGACAAGAGTATCCCCTGAGCATTGCCAGGAGTGACCTAAAAAGAAAAAAATTTCATTCTCAGGGCTGGAGAGATAGCTCAGTGGACTGAGCACATGCATCGCGAGGCCTGGACTCCATCCTGGGCAACACATGAACTCTAAGCACTTCTGAGCGTGATCCCCAAGCACTGAACCAGGAGTAGCCCCAAGCATTGCTGGGAGCAGACGTGAAAGAAAAATTTTCATCTCAGTCTTCACTCAAAAGCTACAGGGAGAAAAAGAAGCAGAAATATGATCTCTGTTAGAAATACATCACTGAAACTCTGGTGAGAGGACTGGCAGATGAAATCAAGAGCCAGTACCAAAGGTTTCAGAGATCATTCATGACTCTAGATATGAGACCAAGTTGATAAAGACTTTTAGCTGAGGTTCAGGATATAAGAAGAGGTTCATGTCCATATATAAAATGAAGACACATATTTATAATAACAGTAATAGAGCACGTGAACAGATAGAAGGTGGGTTGTTTTCTAGACATTTGAGATCTGAAGAGAGAAAACAAGGGATATCAACAAGGTATCACTAATACAAGCCATATTTACAGAAAGTCTATACTCTTAGGCACAGTAGTGGGGCAAAAGAGAAGGGAGTTTTCCTTTTCAAGAACCCTACAATTGCTCCTGTTTAGTAAATCCAGAGCTATAAAGATTGAAAGAACCACCACATTGGAAAAAATTCTAGTTGTAAGAATAATTCTTACCTGCCTAGAATGTGGCTTTGGTTTAAATGACCTCCAGCCAAAATGTACAGGAAAAAAATTTTTTTTTCCTGGAGGGATGATTCCAAAGTAATTAAAACCACTATTTATATGGCCATGAGCCAGAATTTCTGCTTGTAGAATGTTTGTATTTTCGTGCATGTACAAAATGGGAATGCTACACACAGAGGAATTTGTTGATGTACTATTTATAGAAAGGATTTGAAGCTGTCTAGAAGACATAACCAGGGTCTGGTAAGTGAAGCAACAGCAAATTCCTTAGTAGACAAAAATAAATAAAAATATGGAGAACTTGGATACCATTTTATGTAGTGATGTGAGATGATCTCCAGTATACATTATTAGATGAGGATAGTGGTATAAAATGCTGCCATTTGTACATAAAAAGGAGAATACGTGGTAAGTACATAATTGAGTGTATTGCAAAAAATCTCTTTAGAAAGATATGCAAGAAGCTGGGAATCTTAATTACCCCTGGGTAAAGAAAGAGGAAGAGGGTGGGTAGGGAGATGAAATAGTGAAAGAGCAAATTGTATAGCCTCTCACAACTTAAAAAAAACTACATTATGTGAATGTACTACCTTTTCAAGAAATAAAACTTTTTAAAAAGAATATTTTGTTTCATGACTGTTAAAATAAGCTGGATTCCAGGTACAGGATTTATAATATTTTATATAGATATGCTCAATGTGTACTTCAGGTGAATATTGTATAAACCTAGGATAATCAAGACTACAGTATATTTATTACTTAGTGTACTCAGTGAAATCTATGAAAATACTCTGCAATAAATCCCACTGTCTTTTCTATCTTATTAATATGATTTAAATTACTTAATATGTGTATGAATATACAGTTGACCCTTGAACAAAACAAGTTTGAATTACATGGTTCACTTAAGTATAGATTTTTAAACATGGTTCTAAATTTATTTTTCTCTTGTGATTTTCTTAACATTTTCTTTTCCTGGGGCTGGAGCAATAGTACAGTGGGTAGGGCATTTGCTTTGCATGCAGACAACCCAGGTTCGAGATCCAGCATCCCATATGGTCCCCCAAGCACCTCCAGGAGTAATTCCTGAGTGCAAAACCAGGAGCAACCCCTGTGCATCACCGGTGTGACCCAAAAAACAAACCAAAAAAACCTGAACATTTTCTTTTCTCCAAATGATGTTAATCTAAGAATATAATATATGCTATAGAACACACAATTTGTATTAGCCAATAGTATAGTATTAGAAAAGTTCTGGATAGTCAAGAGTTTTGCATGGGCTTTTCCCACTATGGAGAAGCCCATGTTCTCTCTTGAATATATATTTCTGTATTTATCTATCTCAATCTTCTCTAAGTAAATTTCTTTAAATAAAACTATTTTGCTTCATCAAAGAAAGTTGCGTATGAAGTTAGTGTGAAAGGTTGGTGCACTGTTCAGGAATCAGCTGTGTGCATTATTATATGTGATGTAAATCTTTACTATAGAGTAATTAGGTCAACCCTATAGAATAATTAGGTCAACCCTGCTGATGACACAATATTTCCCAAAGTGGGAGGAGAGAGGAGAGGGATAGTGAAACTGTGTCCCAGGTCTGAATAGATACAAAGACCATGTAAGAACACTGTTGCTCAGAGTAAGTGGTCCCAGTTGTGAATGACCATATTTTTGACTTTCATCATTCTGTGGCTTTTCAGTGGGGCCTTTGTTGTTTGAGATGGGCAACCTAAGCTATGTGAAACCTGGGAATGGTCAGTGTTTGAATTTAGCAAACACAAGTGGGAAATTTAGGCTTTAGGTCGTGCCTGTCCCCTCCCAGGCCTTGTTTTCCCCTTAAAAGATCCTCCAAGAAAATAATCAGTGGGCTTGCTATTTTATGAACAGTGTAAGTCACACACATCATCTTTAGTGCTGGGGAGGGTGTGTGTGAGTTGAATGGACAAATGATGGATGTTTGAAATGTGGACAGAGCAGAGTATTCCTACTCTGGTGGTAGTGAATGAGTAAGAGTGGCAAAATGTAGGAGAACATACAAAAAGGAAGAGTGACTGTCAATGTATAGGTCACTGGGATTGAGAAATGGGCACTCTGTTGGATATCATTGGTTTGTCCTGCTCCCCTTGCCACAAGGAGCTTAGGTTTATCAGTAATGCCCATCAAAGTGCTCCCGAGTCACTCCCATTCCTTTGTTTATCTGTAACCATTTTCACCAGTTTATCTGCTCTTCCTCTAATCAAACTCTGTTAATTTGTAAGGTCAGACCTTGCTAGGACAAGTGTACTTGTAAGTTAATATTGTCTTTCTCCTCTCTTATGTCTTTTGAATAGTTTACCTTAAAACAATATCCTTTTTGTATGGACAAAGAAAGACATTTGTTAATATGCTTTGGTAACATGGGATTTAATTGGCTTCAAATATTATTCATTCCCGGGCATCTGCTTTCTTGACTTAAGCCTCAGCTGGCTTTACTTCCTAGCACCCCCAAAATCAGGGTCCCAACAGAGGACAAGATGGACCCAGGGCAAGCGGTGAGTTATGTGCTACCCTGGCATCGAGATGGGCCTGGCCAAAGCGCCTAATGCTTAACTATATGTTAAGAGCTTGGTCTTGGGCTTGTCATGTCATGATCCAGGGCCCTGCTAGGGCTAGGAAAGACTAATCTGGCCTGAGCGCTGTAGGCTGTAGTCTGAGATCGAGGTGACCCCCGGAGAGCAATTCTATAAGCTTAATGCGTCTCTTGCTATGTCCTTACAAAATGATTTATAATATGAATGCTTATACGTTAGTCGGACAAAGAAAGGAGAAACACACCCATGGAATCCCGCTGTTGGCAGATGTCCCGCTGAGAGAGATTCTGTCCTAGTGAAAGCATCTTCGAAGGGATAGAACTTTACCCCCTATGGATTGTAACCACACCTACACATAAGCCCGGGCCTTCGGCATCCAGAGTGGATGTGGGAGATTTAAGGTAGCTGTGTGAGGGGGCTGGGGCGAGTCGTGTGGAAGCAGAGAAGGAGAATGAAGTAGGATGGGGGAGGAAGAAGAGGAGGAGAATCAGAGGAGAATGGAAAAAGAAGTTTGGAATAAACTGTGGTGAGACCATCCATCTTGGCTCCGTTCCTTCCTTCGCCTGCCACATCATCGCCATCAACCTCCCCGGGGTGGGGGAAGTGGCCGCAGACTACCGAACTCGGGTGGCGAGAGAGACAGCGCTGCTGTCCTAGGCGCTGTGCCTGGCCTGGTGCGGTGAGGCGCTCTTTCCCTCGCCCGCGCCTTTCTTTTTACACAGCACTCTGTGGTGAATGATGAGCTGTGTTTGGGAGCCCAGAAATGCGTGTGGTGGTGTTGGCAATTAGTTGGCAAAGACTAAGAGCAGAGGATGTGGGATGTGGTCACAGGTTTTCTGCACCAGAGAACACAGGTGTGTTGAATGGAAAAGGTCTGTGCTTAGAATATTATTTCATGTTCTTCTTACTTTAGACAGTGATTTCAATCATTTTGCACCTGATGACTGGCACTTGTCTAAGCACTGATCCGGTTAATAACCACTTCAGTAGGCTAGCGATTTTCAACCTTTTTATGCTTTTGGCACTGGTCTGTGAACCAGTAATTGTAAACAACTGATTTATAATGCAGGGAGAAACCCCACCACAAGTATGTCCATGACACCTCCAGATCCGCTCCATTGTGCTCATAGGCCAGTCCTTCCCCTCAGAGTACCCTATCATTCGTGCCAGTCATTTGCCTTGCTGCATTAGCTAAAATTTCTAAAATGATAGGATTCTGCTTTAATGTTTTCTTCTTTAATCCTAGGATATTCGACACTACAATGGGACCCTTGAGATTAGCCACCAGGCTTTTTATTGGCCTTGCAGTCACCGAGATCAATACTAAGCCTTCAATATTTTAAATCTTTGTATGAATTTGATCCCCTTTGCCTCACTTTTTGGGACTTATTAATATGTGGCATTTCTTGAATGCAGTGATATTCTCTAATATGCTTTCAGCCTAGTTACTCCGTTTTCCGCATAAAAAAGCTCAGAACAAAGCTTAAAAGTTTGAGACTTGTGAGATTATTGTTAAATAAACTTAAAATATATTTTAACAAACACTTAAGCAAAGGGGAAGAGTTTGATAAGTTAACATACTTAGGAGAAGGTGCCATCAGAGTGAAGGACTAGATTTATTGAACCCTTTTGTGAAATGTTTGTATTCCCTTTCACCTTCTTCCTATATTTTATATTAACATTCATGTGAAGACCATAGCTGAGGTTTGAATAAGGGGAGCCCAGTCACTGACAGTACTCAGAGCCAATGACATTCCTACTTCCCTCAGCTATAGCTCGCTAACTATCAGGCATAGTCATGGCTATTTATGTTCAGTGGCATAATTCTTACCAGGTGGATCTAAGTTAACTAAAATTGTCAGGAGTCAAGGGCACCTTTTGGCTTAAACTTGGCCTCATTGTTTGTCATATCTATATTCCATTTATTTCTTACATTTCTGTGTGCCTAACAAGATGCTAGCTTTCTAATAATATTTGACACATTCTATGATTTCTTCCTGTATCTCAAAATCTGCTTCTTTACATAACTGTTCACATACACTATGAGTTTTGCTTTTTCCCTAAGCAACTTGAGTTCCCCAAGTAACTCTCAGTGTTTAACAATTACAAGATTTTTAATTACGTTTTTGGTTGTTTTTTGGGCCACACCCAGCAATACTCAGGGTTACTCCTGGCTCCTCACTCAGGAATTACTCCTGTCAGTGCTCGTGGAACTGTAGGATGCTGGGAATCAAACCTAGCTTGTCTGTGTGAAAAGCATCTGACCTATACACTGTACTATTTCTCTGGCCCTTATCTTTGTTTTAATATCACCTAGAAAACAAACAAAGAAAAATTATATTTCTTTGAAAAAGTTAGAAAACCAACAAAAGTACAAAATATTGATAAAGGAAAAAAAGAGGAAGCACATATTTTCAAACCAGTAACATAGCCTCAGTTGCCCTCAGTTCCTAGCACCCCAAAAGCAGGGTCCCAACGAGGGACGGGACGGATCCAGGGCAAGCGGTGAGTTATGTGCTACCCTGGCATCGAGATGGGCCTGGCCAAAGTGCCTAATTCTTAACTATAAGTTAAGAGCTTGATCACAGACAAATGCTGTCATGATCCAAAAATAATGACGAGACTAGGACCCTGCGAGGGATAGGAAAGACTGATCCGGCCTGAGCACTGTAGTCTGAGATCGAGATGGCCCCAGGAGAGCAATTCTATAAGCTTTAATGCATTTCTTATTGTGTCCATACAAAATGATTAATAATTATGAATTCTTATATGTTTACTGGTTGAGGAGAGGAGAAACACACTCATGGGACTCCACCCTTGGGTGGATCCTCCTACTGAAAGACAGTCAATCCTAGGAGAAGCATCCCCTGAGGGAAAGGAAACTTACCCTATTGATTGTGACCACACCTATGTGTATGCCCCAACCCCCTCATGCTGGGGGGATTTAGCTAGGCTGTAAGAGTGAGTTGGGGGGCCAGATCCACAGATCCAGAGAGAGTTCCAGGGCCGAGAGAGAAGCAGGGAGAGAGAATGAAATAAACTGATCGAGCAACCAGTTTGGCCTTCTTCCTTCCATTGCCTGCCCTTGACCGACAGCACACACAGCAGTTCCAGGGCACCGAACACGGGCGGTGAGACAGAGCTGCCTGGAGAGCCCGCGAGTGCACATGCCCCTCGGCAAGCTTTAGTTTTTTACACTTCTGGTGTGGCCCCCTAAAACAAAGCTAAGCAAAGAATGATTGTGGAAGTCATTCATTCTGAGGATCTCCCATCCATGGGCTGTAACCATCCTCTTATTTTTGTTGTGTGATTTTGGGTCATACCTGGAAGTGCTTAGGGTTTACTCCTGGCTCTCATTCAGGGAGCACTCCTGGTGTGGTCTTGGAGGACCACATGAGGTTCTGGGGATCGAACCTGGGTCAAATGTGTGCAAGGGAAGGGCCCTTCCCGCTGTATTATCACTCTAGCCCAGTGTAACCCCCTCTTGGAGAAAGACTAATGCCATGTTGATGATGTCAAGGGAACCTCACTCACACCAGCTGAAATCTTCCACCCACCTTCTCTGATCTATTTTACTTATTTTTGCCACAGACTAGCAGTGCTTGGGGATTACTCCTGGATCAGTGCTTGGCGGTTTCTTGGTTCCTGTAGTGCTTGGGGTACCATGCAGTGCCAGGTTCAAACCCAGGCTTATATGCAAAGCATGAATGAACTCAACAATCTCTGCATCCTCCCCTTCATTGAGCAAGCCAGCCCTTCCCCAGACTTCCTAGTTTTCATCTTTATGGAACTTTAGATTTTTCTGCAACCCAAGATTCTGAGGAAAGATCTAGTCTGATTTGGAAATTTGATATCCTGCAAGAGGACATGATTTGGAATGTAAGAGACCTGCTTAGTCTCAAAGCAGAAGGGGCAGCTTCTGATTACAAAAAGAAGTAGCTTAGTGAAGTCTGGCCAGTTTCCTTGGAAGGTTAGAGCAAAAAGAAGAGGAATTTTTTCACTCCTGAAGATGTGTAGCACTTCAGAGATAAGGAGTGACCAGACATTTTCTTCATGTCTCAGAAATAACCGCTCCAGATTGAGTTATGTGGATGCATTTGAGTATGAGGTCTTCATCTGGGAGAAGCAGTTGGCTTTGTGTAGCAACACGATACTGGAGAACTACAGCAACCTGGTGTCTGGGCAATGAAGGCTCCCTCTGGAAATGTGATATTATAATTATGCCCTGCACAGTACCTTTGATTTTTAGGGTATTTTTGCTTTGTTTTTGGGCAATACCTGGCTATGCTCAGGGGTTACTTCTAGTTCTGGACTCAGGAATCACTCCTGGCATATATGCCAGGTATTGAACCTGGGCTGATCATGTACAAGAAAAGTACCTTATCCACTGTAATATTGCTCCAGCCCCAATTTCTAGTTTTGAGAGTTATTCCTCATTTAATGTCACTGATATAATGCCATGTGATGGCTCCATCATTCCTGAGGATTGATGAAAAGTTATATGGGAACTTCATACTTCTATTTCCACAAGAGGGATGTCTATATTCAACCTTGGCATTTTTAATATTGGAAAGAGAAAATTCCAGTTGAAAAACTTTTGATTTTACTTTCTTCTGCTAAGAGAGAAAAACTTTTAGCTTCTATATTCTTGCTAATAGCAACAATAAAATATTAGACTTGATTGAGGCACAGAAATCTGAGGCACCTGATATTTGAGAGCCAAAGAGTCCAGAAAATTAAAATATCTAAGCCTGTCAGATGAGAGGAAGATTAAGTCTAATGATAACATGTGCCACCTGTGAGAGAGACAGCTTTCTTCAGCCCTGCCCTTAAACTGTGCAAGCAGCTACCTCTAAATTATTTTTAATTTTTTTTGGCGGGGAAAGAGTTTGGGCCATACTTAGTTGTGCTCAGAGTTTATTCCTGGCTCTGCCCTCAGGGATCACCTCTGGCGAATTTGGGGAACCATATGTGGTGCTGACCGTACTATCACTCTGGCCCTTAAATTTTCTAGGTCTCTCTCCAGTGCTTGAGTTTAGCTGTAGTCCAGTCCCTTCTGGAGAGGTAATTAGCTTGATTCCGTAATACAAGCACATTGGTCTTCTTGTATGGCACCACATATCTTTATATCTTTCATGGGTTCTTATATAATTAAGACAACAGAACAGTGCTAACATACTTATTTTGTATGCTGTAAACATGGAAAACAGAATGTGTCCTGGGCTCTGAACTATAAACCACGGGCTTGAGCTACATCTGTCAGTTTTGACTTGGATACTGTTGTCAGAATCCAAGAACAGTGGGCTGCCTTTATTATGAGAAAATAGAGGTGCAAGTGGATGAAAAATACAATGAAATGAACAATCAAAGAAATAGAAAAAAAGATACACTAAGCAATGACTAACCAAAGAAAGAAGGTGTGTCTATACCAATGTCAGGCATAGTCTATAAAGTGTGTATCTGGGTGAAATGGTTTTTATAAATAATCTGGACAAAATACAAAGTTTTGTCAAAGTTGGATGTAGAGTATTATAGCGTTTTCCTTTATATCTTCTGATCTGAAATACTAAAATTAAAAAATAAACTAGAACAAATATTAACAAAATGATGGAAAATGCACATCAAATAAATGCAAAAATATTAAGCAGGACAAAGTAGGATGTTTTGTAGTAATTAAAGGAAAAAAATCAGGAACTGAAGAGATATTAGTGGGTACTATGTTTGTCTTGTATGTGGCCAACCTGGGTTTGATCTCCAGTATTCCATATGGTCCCCTGAGACTGCCAGGAGTGATTCCTGAGTGCAGAGCCAGGAGTAGCCCCTGAGTACTGCCAGGTGTACACCACCAAAAAAAAAAGGGAAGAAAACCATGAAAACACATAATGGTATTCCAGGATGTGGCTCAGTGATAGAGTGCATGCTTGGTATACACTGTAGCATTGTCGTCCTGTCCCATTGTTCATCGATTTGCTTGAGTGGACACCAGTAATGTCTCCATTGTGAGACTTGTTGCTACTGTTTTTGGCATATTGAATATGCCACGGGTAGCTTGCCAGGCTCTGCCATGCAGGCAGGATACTCTCAGTAGCTTGCCGGGCTCTCCAAGAGGGACAGAGGAATGGAACCCGGCTCGACAGCGTGCAAGGAAAACGCCCTACCCGCTGTGCTATCGTTCCATATATGTGTATATATGTATATATATGTATATACATATGTGTATATATATATTTAAAGTATATAGACAAAAAAAAATAAAGTATATAGACAGACAATCAACAGAGAAGCGGCCAGGCATTCTGGTGAGCAATGAGGCCCGGAAAATGCTCCGGACCCGAATTGGGGCCAACAACACCAGGGAGCCGGAAGGAGGAGGTGCAGCCTGCACACCTTCTCCAGATGGAGCCCTGGCGACACTGAGCAGCAACTAACATGGCTCCGGGATTCGGGACTGGGACACATCCGAGCCGCGCGGCCGCTAACACGGCCGTGCAACCTTTTCTAAAACCTGAAAACATACAATCTTTTAATGGAAAACTAATTATCATATGCTTCCTTAATAGGGTTATCTTGTTTGGGGGTATAACTCCCACAACAATAGTGAGTTTTGTGTTGAAATATGGAATGTAATCAAGGTGAAGAGAAAATGAAGTGAAATTCATTGGTTATACAGTTGGGGTGGGGGGCGGGGGGTATACGGGGATTTTGGTGGTGGAATATGGGCACTGGTGAAGGGATGGTGTTTGAATTCGGTATAACTGAGACATAAACCTGAGAACTTTGTAACTTTCCACATGGTGATAAAATAAAATTTTAAAAATGTATAAATCTGTAACTGTAAAAATAATAATAATAATAATAATAAAAATAAAATTTTATTGGCAAAAAATAAAGTATATAGACAGAAAACATCTGATTAAGAGAAAAATGGTAAAAGTAATATTAGGTAAAATGGGAGATTACTAGACATACAGGAGAAAATTTAATTAACCCAATCTAAGGTTTCTAAATTAAAAATGTAAATTCACTACAAGTAACTTACCCTCTTTTTTCCTGAGAAACATATACACTCTTTAAAAATAATTGTCTTTATTCAGCTGAAGTACAGCAAGTAGGGCGTTTGCCTTGCACATGGCCAACCCG
The DNA here is from genome assembly GCF_027595985.1 of Sorex araneus. Taxonomy (NCBI): domain Eukaryota; kingdom Metazoa; phylum Chordata; class Mammalia; order Eulipotyphla; family Soricidae; genus Sorex; species Sorex araneus. Next base: position 50,694,815 of record NC_073313.1, on the reverse strand, counting down.
GGTTTGATTCCCCAAAAGCGAAAAAAGTCTTTACTAACATTAGTCTATATGACCTCTGTGAATTAGGGGTATAATTTGACGCCTCTTCAAAGTATCTGTTACTGCACTGCCTCCACCAATAAAGCAGTAATATCCCTTCATTACAGTCAACTGGGCCTCCTCATCCATCCATTCCCTCACCCTATTTTTTCCTTCCCCTTTAGCAACAACCAAAACTCTTACCTCTGAGTTCACAGGTTGGTTTCTGCTGTTTTCTGTATTCCCATGCTTTGCTTCTCTCTTCTGCATGGGTACGGTCAGCTAATAACTTGTTTTTCTCCTAAGGTTTCATTTAACAAAATTTCCCTTCATATAGTTGCAAAAGGCAAGATTTTATTTTTTCCTCCTGGCTGAGAAGGGCTTTATCACATATACATGCCACATTTCCTTTTGAAAATCAATTTTATTCTCTCCCCCACCCCCTTCATTATTGTTGACAGTGTTACAGTGACCAGGGGTTGCTAGCACTCCTGGCTATGGTGCTCCCACATTGTTACCTGTGACACTTGCTAGGGGTCACACATCAAGTTTCAGTGCTTGCACACACAGCTGCAGTGCACAGAAAGGTTTTGAACTCCTTTGGTTGTGTTGTTTGCTAATATGTCACATTGTTGAGGTCCATAATGTATAACTATAGTGCTTGTTGTGGGTTGCTGTGATTCTAAAACACATGCTCTTCTGGAGTTATGGTTCCTGGGCATAATTTTTAGTTGTGGTGCTGGCTAGGGTCGCATACCTTTTTGTAGTGCCAGGGCTATCCTTGGTGTATATAGGATACCAGGGATTTGAACTCATGACCATATAGTTGCAAGGTAAGTATTCCAAGTCTTACAATAGTCCTCTGGGTCCTATAGCACACTTTATTTTCTGGTATGTCTGTTGTTGGGTACTTTGGTTGTTTCCATAATTTGTCGATTGTAGATAGCACTGCAGTGAACATAATATATACTTTTTTATGGAAGCTAATGTGTTTTATTTTTTCATTATTTTTTTTTAAAAATTTGAATCACTGTGAAATAGACCCTTACAAAGCAGTTCATGATTAGGCTTCAGCCATCCCTCCACCAGTGTACATTTCCCAACACCAGTGTTCCCAGTTTCCCTCCCATCTCCCCCACTGAAACACCCCCAGCCTGCTTCTATGCCAGGCACTTTCTCTCTCTCTTCGTTTTGGGCATTTGGTTTGCAATACAGATACTGAAAGGTTATTACCAGGAATATCCCTTTACCTAATTTTAACATTTGGTTCTTGTCCAGTGTGATCATTTACAGCTATTATTGTCATACTGTTTCCTTCTCTATCTTACCTACTCTCTGCCCCACACACTTGTGGTAGATTTCAACCAGTGACCAGTCCTCCTAGCCCATTTTCTCTGGCTGTGGGTATTAGTCTTCTAATATATATATATATACATATATATATATGTGTGTGTGTGTACATATATACACCGCAAATGAATGCAGTCATTATATATGAGTATATTTTCAAGGTAGTATATTTGTATTATTTGGATTGATACTGAGGAGTGGAATTTTGAGTTATACAACACACCCATTTTTAGCATTTTGAGACTAGGCCAATTTATATTCCTACCAAAATGAATGAGGGATCTTTTTTCCCCCAAACGCCCCTGACAGCACTTATAATTAAGTATTTTTGATATAATAAACCCTGTACTGTATAATGAGACAGAATTCCTGTGGGAAAAAGATTAGAAACCACTTGTTAATGCATAAAATATTACATTGAGAATAACAGAACTCTAAAGTACATTTAAGGCTCACTGTCCTACTCTGGGGTATCCATAAATTTGGCCAGGGATTATTTCTGATAGTTTAAGTTTTCTCAACCCTACAAACAGCATTAAGGTAATGCTGGGAAGATTTGTGAGAATGGGAGTTATGTTATTGTTACTGGCCATTCTGTGTCTGATCTTTAAACAAAAAAGTGGGAGATACTGGTGCCCAACCAGATCATGAGGATGAGTCCTTGGATGCTGCCCTGCAAACAGGAAGAAGAACCAGGACCCCAGTTTGCACTAAGCGGGCGAATCTAAGCTTGTGAGTCCTATGGATATAGAAAAAGTCAAATCTACCCTTGGTGGCCAGCAAGTTCCCACAGCACAAAGAAGCAGCTTCCCCTTCTCACATATCTCAGACCTAGCCAACCTTCAGATGTAAACATCCTCTCCTGTTTATCACAGACCCCAGGTGTGAGGAAGTCGTGGCCTATAGAGCCTAGCGCTAGACCATGTTTTCTTCCCCAGAAATTCTAACTGACCATGTTTTCTTTCCTATAACTTATCATGTTTTCTTTCCTGGATATTGCAACTGTTTGCTTCACAAACAGGGCAAAATATTGATGTATACTTTGATACATGCTCATCCTGTACCTGTTTCCTTGTTTTGATTCTTCCCACTCTGTTGAATTTCATTGGATATGATAATAATAATCTAGCAAATAAAAGGAGGCTGAGAAGGCTACTTTTGGTCACAAGATCCGAGCGAGTCCTGTGATCCTCTGTGAAAAATTATTTCTCTTGCGTTCCTTGTCTCAGTATCTCAGACCACCTAAACGAATGTTCGTACAACAAATTCTGTTAATTAGCATCTCATGTTTTGATTTGCAAACCCTTAATAGTAAATGATAATTAGCCATTTTTATGGGCTGGTTGGCCATCTCTGTATTCTTTGGTGAAATGACTATTCAGCATGTCCAACTATTTTACTGGCTTGTTTCCTTGTTGGTGAGCTTTGTTAATTCCATATATATCCAGTCATGTGTATTTTATGTATTTTGTACCATTCAGTAGGATATCCTTTCATTTTTGTGCAATTTTCTTTAAATAAAGCAGACACTTTCTAGTCTGATCAGATACTTTAAAAATTTAAAAATTTTGCTTCTCCTGTCAGATCCCTGAAGACATTACAGGAGCCAATATCATGGCATGTTTTGCCTTTTTTCTTCAGTGTATTTTATGGCTTATGGTAGAACACCCTCAGTTAACTTGTGTGTATGGTGTAAGCTAGTGATCCAGTTTCACTTGTTTTGTGTATGGCCATCTGGTTTTCCCAGAGCCATTAAAATAATTTTTAAAGACACATATAAATTCCACCACAAAGGGAGTGGGAGTAATACTTCCACTTTTATTAAAAAGTAACAAGATAGACACATAAAAATTGCCTTATCTGTAAAGGGCAGTAACACAAAACCTATATAGCAAACACAATAGTCAATTTTGAATGAGTAAAAGGTTTTCCTGAGATGAACACAAGAAAAGAATATCTTCCATCACTAGGCAATTCCCATTCAATATTGAATTGAAGATCCTAGCCAATGCAAGAAAAGAGTAAAAATACAAGAGACAAGAAAGAATAAATGAAATTATCCTAATTTTAGGTCACATTTTTATGAATGCAAATATATTTAAATGTATCTATTAGAATATTTAAGTGTATTTAACAAGACTGCTAATAAAATGCCAACATAGGAGCTGAAAGATAGTACATGGTTAGGGTTCATGCCTAACATGCTCCTGACCAGAGTTCGATTTCTGGTATCACATGGTCCTCCAAGCATCACTGGGTACCACCCTGGAGGCCCCAGTGGACTAGGTGTCCCCAGCACCACAGGGCTGGAGCAACATCACATCCTCGGGCTTTACACTGAACTGACAGTTCAATTGGTTGACTGAGATCACTGGTGGGGTTCCTGGAACTCCTGAGAACTGCTTGAGAGCCCCTCCAATGTAAATATACAAATCTATATACATAACAATGATATATCAGCAACAACCATTAGAAATGAATATTTAAGATGATGATGCTACTTACACTAGCATCCATAAATGTAAAAACACAACTAGGAATACATTTAAGAAAATATGTGCCATTCCTCTGGAAAGAAAATTCTAAAAACATTACTAAAAGACTAAAAAAACCAAAATAGCACATAGCATCAATTGGAATACTAAATACTGCAAATGTATCAACTTCCTCCAGCTGATGAATGAATGTACTTTCAGCTATCTTTTTTGAGGGGAGAAATCACATTCTAAAATATATATAGAAATTCAAAGGAGCAAGAATATACCACAAAATTCTGAAGTAAAAAAAATTTGAGGACTGATAATATCTGATTTCAAGCTTGAATATGAAGCTATATTAAAACTTGAGACAGTGAAGTACTTGTTTTCAATCTGAAATCTTCTAATGGCAATAAAGTTACGATCACATCTATAAGACAAATATGGGAACTCCAGGTATCTGATGGGCAACTTTTATGAGCACAATTATTAACAGCTGGTTTTCCATTAGAAATCAGCAAGTTCTTTTTTCCTCCTTTTTCTCTTTTGGGGGGCATGGATACCCAGCGATGTTTAAGGGTTAATCCTACCTCTGAATTCAGGACTTTATCCTGGCAACACTCGGGGGTGGGGCATATTATGTGCCAGGGATCAAACCCCGTCGTCTGCATGCAAGACAAATACCTACTCACTGTAATATCATTCCAATCCCCCTTTTTTGTTTTTTGTATTACACCTGGTGGTGCTTCAAAAACCACCAGAGCTTACTCCTGGCTCTGCTCTTAGGGGTCAATCCTGGCAGGTTAGCAGACCATATGGGGTTCTGGGGATAGAACCCAGGTCAGATGAATATAAGGCAAGCGCCCTACCTGCGGTACTACCTTTCTACCCCCCTCCTTATTTCTTTCGAAGAACTATTCTCTGATAAGTGGTTCAGTATTTATGATGTATCAAAAAACAAAGGGTGGGGAAATATGGTGATGAATTAAAACTTACTTTTCAGGAAGGACAACACTCATTTTCACAAATTTACAGGTGTTACTGGTGCAGGAATATCTTTATAGTAATTATCCTGGGAATGCAACAAAAGTTCCACTTCTTACTCAGAAATTATTATTATTACAGAAAGAGAGATTTTGGTGTATCTTTTTAGATCAAGCAACTGTCTACTTCAATTAAGTGTTTTGGATTTGGAAGTTAACACAAACGGTGTGGCCCCCAGATCCCAGGATATCTGTCTCCTGCTCTTTCTAGCCTAATTCTGTGAAAAATAGAGGAGTTGCACGAGGGGGTGGGGAGCGTGGAGGGTAGAAGGGGGGGGAGGTTGCAGCCCAGCTACAGGAGGTCTACACGTTGATAGTACAGGAGATAGGCTGTGCGGCCTGTAACAGGCTTCACCACCTGGCACTGGTTTACCACCTGGACCCTCTGGTCATCGATATGCAGCCAGTTGTTGAGGCCCATCTGGAAGATGTCAGTGGTATAATGGATGCCGGTGGCACTGCTTCCGTGGTGGTATATGACTGCAAAGAGCTTGTAGGTTCGGTGGCTTTTAGAGTTCTTATGTTTAGCCCCTGGAGAAAGCAGTTCTTTGCTGATCTCCAAGTAAATGGGGTAGTAGATATTCTTGAGGATCTTCTGACACTCCCCGGTCTTCTTATACACAAATCGCTTCAGGTGTAACACCAGGACAGGTGGCAGCTTCTCCAGAGTCACCTTCCGGCTGATCTCCACCTCCTGTTTGGTTTTGGTGCTGTAGCCTTGGGTGTACTCCCTTGCCGCAAGACTTTCCAGGGCATCCTGGACAGTGTGGATCTTATCAGACTGGATGTCCAGCTGCAGCGTGAAGAACAGCTGCAGTGTGGCTGAATCTTTGAAGCTCTGCTGGTAAACCACCGACCTGAGGTGGCCCCCAAAAATGCTAGTGATTGGAGTTTGCACAAAGTCTGTAAGCCATTTCACAGACCTCTTGTTTCTGGGGCCCACTTGTTCCCACTCATCATCACTGCCCTCATTTGGCACCTCCGGGTTTTCTTGGTTTACAGAGAGGCCTTTGGGTCCATTGGAAAGAATGAGTTTTTCACTGTCTGGTGAGAGCAATTTCTTCAGGGCCAACATTTCTTCATGAAGTCCATTCAGGATGAAGTCCAAGCACTCCTCTGTATCTTCTTGCCGTCCCAGTTTGGATGGGTTGGCCTTAATCACAGTGAAGAGGTGATAGATATAGGTGGGCTCAAAGGCAATACCGGGGTGGATTTCTCTTATGAACCTATTCCCGAGAGTTTCTCTGGAATTTGAAGGTATTGGCATACTTGTGAACTCGTTCATCAGCTGGACAAAGCCATCAATCATGGGTGTTGATGAGTAAGGCCGTTGAACTTTTGAGTAGAGAGGGATGAACTTCATTAGGTGGTACATAGGAGGGCAGGCAACTATTGCTTGCAGTGTGGCATTAATGTAGCTCCAGTTCCCCTTATTGATTAACCCACGTGGCTGCAGGGACACCGGCGTGTGCACCAGGGTCACATTCTCCAGTAGCTCTGCAATCTCTAGAGCGACAGAATCTTCTGAGAGTGGAACCATCCCTTCCTTGACTTCCGCTTGCTCTTTTGAGACAATGGAAGATGCGGCAGAAGAGGAGTGCTTAGAGGCCACAGGCAAGGAGGAAGAGGGCTTGGTATCATAAAAGAGACTGGCCCACAACTTAGTGGGCTGACTAAGAGGCACAGCGCCCACGGCAGGTTTCTGCACATCAGCAGGAATGGGGGTGCCCTTGGCACTTGCAGGGTCCAAGTCTATGCTCTTCACAGTGTGGAACTCCATGCTTTTGGCAGCTGAGCCTTCTCCCAAGGATTCACATATTTGTTCTTTATCAACTACAAGCTTCTCAGTAGTATCAGACTCAGCAGGAGGCTGAGTCTCAGGTGTTGTCAGCAAGTTATCCCTGTTCTTGCCTGCCTTTGTAGAGTGGCAAGCTTGTTCAAAGTCAGTTCTGGGAATGCTCTTAGGTTGCCCTTCAGGCAAAGAACCACCAGGCACAGCATCGCTGACAAGGTCAGTGGATTCCTGAGGACTCCCACTAGTGCTGGGGGATGGTGATGGAGGAAAGTCCTCTGCCACCTTGGCATCCTCAGGGCCTACACTGCACACAGCAGCTGGGTCGGCCGGTGCTTTGGATGAAGTAGTGTCATCTCCGCCATCTTTCAAGCAACTATAATAGCTAGGGGGGCGTTTCTTCTTCTTCCGCTTCTTCTGCCTGGCCCCAGTGCCCTGGCTCTCCAGGCACTCAGCCTCTGCATTGGAGGGGCTTTCCACAGACAGGGTGGCAATGGTCTCCTGGCAGTCTGTGGGGCTAGAGGTGATTTCTTTGTCCATGTTCTCAGGGGTTGTTCTGGAAGTTGTGCAACTTTGAATAAGTTCAGACTCCTGAGGAGTCAATGTGCTTGAAACACTGTAGTCAGGGCTTCTTGGCGGAGTGTCACTATGGTCTGTGACTTCATTAACACCAAACTCGGTTATCTGGTCTTCTGGGTGCTCTGGTCCATCAGGCTCCACAGCCTGTGAATCACCCAGGTACATCATATTTAATGGAGGAAGTTCAACTGAAGAAGAATGAATCGTGAAGAACTGATCATATTCATCAGGAGTAAAATCTCCAAAACAAAGCTTGGGGAGGGCCATGGTTGCCCCGTTTAGTGAGCCCTGTTGCTCCTCTGGTTGTTCCTGCTGCTTTTCCTGTTGCTCGCTCTTTGTCACCTGCATCTCCACACTTGTCGAAACTGTGAAGTATTGACACAAGGGTGCATGAGTAAATCAATGTTCTAGAAATATATTATCATCAATACATGTATGAATAATTGAAGTCCAACAAAAAACACAATAAAATTCAGTGAAGCAGTGTCAGTATTTTGGAATCTATGGTACTAGAACAACTAAATTTCTGCTTAAAAATGATCTTGATAATTTTCTCACATTAGAAAATCAGAAGACGTGGAGTACACCATACTATGAGGCGCAGGAAGGGGGATGAGGGGGAAAAAATTAAAAAAAAAAAATGGAAACGGAAAAAGAGAAAAAAGAGAGAGAGAGAGAGTTATGTCAACTATAGTGAGTTTTGTGTTGAATTATGGAATGTAATCAAGGTAAAGAAAAAATGTAGTGAAATTCATTAGTTATACAGTAGGGGGTAGGGGGTGGGGGCGGGGGGTAAACTGGGGTTTCTGGTGGTGGAATTTGGGCACTGGTGAAGGGATGGGTGTTTGAATATTGTATAACTGACATATAAACCTGAGAACTTTGTAACTTTCCACATGGTGATTTAATAAAAATTTAAAAAAAAATAAAATAAAATAAAAAATGTGTATGCTGTGAAAAAAAAAAAAAAAAAAAAAAGAAAATCAGAAGATTGTGACAGAAATGAGTAAAAGAAGGATAATACATATTAGTTCTTTAAAAAATGTTTTCTTCGGGGATGGAGTGATAGCACAGCATGTAGGGTGTTTGCCTTGCATGAGACTGACCCGGGTTCAATTCCTACCATCCCATATGGTCCCCCAGCACTTCCAGGAGTAAGTCCCGAGTGCAAAGCCAGGGGTAACCCCTGTGCATCACCGGGTGTGACCCAAAAAGCAAAAAAACAATGTTTTCTTTTCTTTTTGTGGGGGATACACCGGGCGATGCCCAGTGGTTACTTCTGGCTCTGCACTCGGTTTCTTTGGCTGTCCAAATGATATATTTTAACTGAAATTTACTTAGAAATATGTGAAAGGAGAGAAACAGGAGAAATGTGTTCAAGAGAGAACTAAGGCAGCAAAGCAACATAAATACAAGCAAGTGAGTCACATGTTCAAGGTAGAACATGGCCTTGATAAGCAGGCCCCAAATGATATTTTAAATCCATTTAGAGTCTGACTGCTTTGTACACCTTGAAAACAGTATCATCTTGTAGGGGTAGATAAACTCTGGGACTATACAGAATCCAAAGAAGCTATTGTTCTTAATTACCCCATCCCCAACTTTTGTTTTGTGGGCCACAGACAGTAGTGCTTAAGGGTTACTCATAGACAAGTGCTCAGGGATTACACCTGGCAGTGAGTGCTAGGGGACATGAGGTCCTGGGTCCTGAATCCTGGCCTTCCGCATGCAAAACATTAGCAATCAAGCTACTGCCTTTTCAGAACGTTTTGACACAGAACCCTCATCTCACTGCTGTGCAACATCATCTAGACAATTTAAACCATTTTATTCCATATCTTCACTGGGAATTCAATGGCCTCTTCCTTTCAGATGGTAACCTGTGCCACTTGTTTTGGAGATCTCCTGGTGTGAAGCAAATCCATCTTATGTAACCAGACACAACTCAGTACTTATTTATTGCCCCTAAAAAGCTTATTATATAGTAATGATATCTTTGATCAGCTCCTAAATCTTCAGACTCTAACATGGGGTAAAAAAGATGGACCTTGGGAATGATAGGTCATGGAATTGACATGTTTCCCCAGTCAATGGAACATTTACTGACAAACAGATACTAGCTGATCTAAAGTGGTTAAATTCAAATCTGAATGTACCCATGTTGATTAAACATAGCATTCCTCTTTAAAGTTTCTCTATATCAGGAATTCTTAAACTTTTCCAGATCATGACCCCTTTTAATGACCCTGAGAAACTTTATGCAACTCTAGGTATAAGTGTATAAAATAATTTTGTAAATAAAATATTTACTGATATAAAAATATCTATTATGCTCCCAGGAGGGAGCATAAAATGAGGCCCCCATAATCATACCACCGGACTCCACGCCAGGTTGTTTTCACTCGGAGCATCCCAGAGGGGGGTGGATGAGAGCCCTCCCCACCCCAGGGGACTCAGTCCTGGCAGCTGACCTCCACAACCCAACCGCCACGACACTCCGGGCCACTTTCCACACACTCGGACCGAGTCTCACATATGAGTGAACATATTCCTGGACTGCGCGGCTGCTTTTGTGGCCATGCAACACATCAACAGACACTCCCTACTCATTTTCCATAATTACCACACCACATTTGATGGAGTTCAGACAGTAGGCAACACATCATAGGGGGAAATATATATATATATATGTATATATATACATATATATATATATGTGTGTGTGTGTGTGTGTGTGTGTCTGACTGGGAACACCTGTAAAGGCTATTAGAGGTTGCTCCAAAAGCCTCCATCCCTCTCAGAGAGCCCGCAAGCTACTGAGAGTATCCCGCCTGCACGGTAGAGCCTGGCAAGCTATCTGTGGCATACTCAATAAGCTAAGAAGAGTAAAAATGACGGTCCTCATTCCCCTGACCCTGAAAGAGCCCCCAAAATGCTATCGGGCTACACTAGCACATGACAGGGACAAATGGAGATGTTAGTGGCGCCCGCTCGAGCAAATTGATGAACAATGGGATGATACAGTGATAAAGTAAATATGAAGAAATTTACGGGCCGGAAAAACAGTACTGTGGGTAGGGTGTCTGCCTTGCACACAGCTTACCCAGGCTCCATCCCCAGCATCCTATATGGTTCCCAAATACTGCCAAGTGTGATTCCTGTGTACACAACTAGGAGCAACTCCTGAACAACTGCCCAATGTAGCCCCAAAACAACAAAAGAAGAATTTACTGGGAGGATGGCATAACTGGCAGTGCTTAGAGGGTTTTTCTGGCTCAGTGCCTGAAGGACCCTGTGGTTCCAGAGATGGAACCTGGACCTCCTTCATACAAAACATGAGGTCCAACTTGTAAAAGGGTTGGTGTTGGAACACTGTACATATGAAACTCAGTCATAAATATTTATGTGACCGTGTAATTTACAGTGATTCAATTAAAAAAGAAGAGAAAACCATGAGGCCCATTCCATTGAGCTATCTCTCTGGCCTCAGAAAACTTATTTTTTAATTTAAGTTATAAAACTCCTGATGAGTTTCAACACATAGGTAAAAGAAGATATATCATCTATTTCTCGTGGTTTCTCCTCTCTGCTCCATAGACTTCCCAAGCAGTAATACTAGTATTTGAGCGAACCCGCGTTATTAGAACTGATTTTGTAATCAAAGGTACCAAGGTGTCCTGGGATAAAAGTCAACTCCTCACCTATGCCTCTGACTCTAACCACATTCTAGATACTGTAAGAGCCGGGGGCTTACAAATAAAAAGGGGAAGACTGTTCAGCTTTCAGCTAAATATGGGCTACCACTGCCCTCATAACAGACAATTAAAGGAGGATGTTCTTGCTACTGGGCTTATGATTTGGTTTATTTTGAGATTCAAGTATAGGCTTGTCCCTGAAGACCTCTATGGGATAAAAACGAAGCGCAGGAGGCAACGTTATTAGGTCAAAGTCAGATGCTGAAGTGCAATTGGGGGCAGGGGGCATCTTTGCAACCAGCTAGTGTTGCTTCAGATGTTATGACATTTAATTTGTTGTGAATGCCATCATTGTAATCCTTCTCTGGATAGACACTGAGGACAAAACCCCAGGACTTAGAGAGCAAAGGGGTTACTTAAAGTCATGAAGGCAGGATGTTTATATCCCTAATATCAAGGATCTGTGAAGGAGGTTTCTGTACTGCCAAAGAGGAACCTCCAGTTATGAGAGGCATACTAGGCCTTGTTTCCTCTAGGCAGCTTCACTTCAGGACACTATCTGGGTAGCAGATAAAATTCCCCAGGGATATCAGTGGATTGGGTAGGGTGGGGAGAAACTTGGCAAGGCACATTGGTTCCACATCTAGACCAAAGTTCTAAAACTTTTTTTCATTCTTTTTGGGCCAAACTCGGTGATGCACAGGGATAACTCCTGGCTCATGCACTCAGAAATTACTCCTGGCAGTGCTTGGGGGACCATATGGGATGCTGGGAATCAAACTTGGGTCGGCTGCGTGCAAAGCAAATGCCCTCCCAGCTGTGCTATCGCTCCAGCCCCCTTTTTTCATTCTTGACTTATTTTTGCTGGAGAAATACAATATAGGTGAGCACTGCCTGAAACACTTTAGATTCCTTATGCAGTTGGTTTCAGACTTTTTGGTCATTGAGTATTCGGAAACCCGTTAGTATTGCCAATTAGCCTTATAACAGTCACATTCAGTTACATGAACCCATATAGGGTTGCAACACACAGTTTAAGTTAGGCTCAAGAAAAGCATCCACCATGGTATTGATGAGAATTTACCCTATGCTTTGCTGGTGACCAGCTCCACGTAATAATGACAGGAGATAAGAGGTGACAGTCACTGAAAGAGGGGCTGCTTCTCACTTGGAAGAGATACATATCCTCTCATCATAAGGAACAGATTCCCTTAAAGACAGTCCAGAAATCCAATAAAAGGGGCTGTTAGGCCTGCCACTTGCCCCCTACCAGAGCCCACCACCAAACCCCTCCTGCCACCTGCTTTCCTCCTGCAGATACACTAGCCTCCACTTCACCTTTCTATTGGCCCAAGCTCACTCCTACCTCTTATGTACATGCCCAGTCAGAAACCACTGCTGAGCCTCACCTCACATGAAACTTGCTCTGGAGCTTCCCTTCCCTCCTGCATTTGTCACCTGGATGCTCAGGCCTTCTGCATTTGCAAGCCTTTAACATGGGAGTAGGCACTCCCAAACCAGACTTCTACTTGCTCCAGCTCTGCTCCTCATTCCTTGTTTTTTTTTTCTTTTTGGGTCACACCCGGCGATGCACAGGGGTCACTCCTGGCTCATGCACTCAGGAACTACTCCTGGCGGTGCTCAGGGGACCATATGGGATGCTGGGAATCGAACCCGGGTCGGTCGTGTGCAAGGCAAATGCCCTACCCGCTGTGCTATCGCTCCAGCCCTTGCTCCTCACTCCTTGTATACTTTCTCTCCCTACTGTGATCCTGCAAGGGCTTGACAGCCCTGGCCAGCTCTGAGTCCCAGCCAGTGAGAGCCTGGTCCTGAAGAGACATCCTCACAAGGCAGCAGCACTCTCAGAATTCAATAGTTATAAGGGCTAGCCTGATTTTGAGTGACAGCACTGCTCAGATCATCTGGAACTTGAAATTCACTCTTCCTACCCAGAAATCCCCAGAAATAATTAAAAAAAAATAAAGAGTTCACTTGCTCTACAGAGGGGGACAGAAGTCCAAGTAAGTACTCAAATACAGCAGAATTTAAAATAATTTTATCTTTACTGATTGAGGTACTGTGATAATACTGTTAATGATGGTTTCATGTGTACCTCACGCCACACCCATCACCAGAGTATTTGCCTCCCTTCCCCAATGTCCCTAAAGCTGCAAACTCAGTTGTGTGGATCAACTCTCCTGTTATGTTGCCTTGGGCCTTTTGCTGCTACCTTGCTCTGTATCTTTAAGTTTCACACATTAGAGAGATCATTCTATATCATAACTTTTTACACTGACCATGGATAACTTCAGAGGAACTATTCTTTTTATGTTCACTGAACTAAGGAAGTCATTGGAAGAGAGTTTCAAAAAACTCAGAAGAGGGGCTGGAGTGATAGCATAGCAGATAGGGCGTTTGCCTTGCAGGCGGCCGACCCGGGTTCAAATCCCAGCATCCCATATGGTCCCCTGAGCACCGCCAGGAGTAATTCCTGAGTGCAGAGCCAGAAGTAACCCCTGTGCATCGCCAGGTGTGACCCAAAAACCAAAAAAAAAAACCTCAGAAGATTGATGGAGGGGCTAGAGAGACTGTACAGTGGGTATGACGTTTGCCTTGCACATGGTTGACCTGGATCCAATCCCTGGAACCCTATATTGTCTGTTGTGCCTGCCAGGAGTTATTTTGAGCACAGAGCCAAGAGTAACCCATGGGAACTGCTGAGTGTGGCGAAAAAGATTGATAGGAAAACTTAAAATAATTCATTCAAGTAGAAATGAAAGAGTTAAACAACAGAGTAACAAGTCAAGGCATGAGAGAAGAAGCCTAAAATAGAATCAGTGACTTTGGAGACAAGGTACATAATTATATTAATAAAGAACAGTGAAAGAAATGAAAATTTTTTTGAATTAAGAAAATTTCAGACACTAAGTGCACAACAGTGGAACAACATACAAATTATGGATTTCCCGAAGATATAAAGAGGAGAAATGGCTGATGGAAGATATAATAGCTGAGAACTTCCCCAGTCTGAGATGGGAGATTTGTGCACTAATCAAAAGTATCAAATAAAATAAATCAAACAGAATAACACCAACAACGTACACTATAATAAAAATTGTAAGAATGAAAGAGAGGGAGAGTTAAACTACTTAGAGTGGCAAGAGAGAAGCAAAGCACCAAATGCAAGGGAAATAAGAAAAATCACAACTATATTTCTGAAGTGAAAGTCTTCGAGCAAGAAGGGAATGAAATAATACATTCAGAGGATACTCAATGAAAAGAATTTTTAATCAAGAATCCTCTACCCTGTAAAGCTGTCACTGAGATTTAAGGGAGGGATAAAAACATTCTAAAACAAAACAAAACGAAACAAAACAAAAAACATTCTCAGACAGACAACAGCCTCCTATGAATAACCAATATCAAACAGCAAAATGACCTGAATCCTCATAGGAAAACACAACAAACTCCTTCACATCAATAATCTTCAGTCAACAAATTGTTTTTTGTATGAAAAGGCACACAGTAACCAGATGTATCAGGAAACAAAATCTAACTTTAATTTTCTGGTAATTCCATTTGCCATTTTCTTGGAGCAAACAATGAAGTAAATATGTTATGTGCCAGCTAAGGAGGCAGACTGTGGGGTGTTAGGGAAACAGTGGACACTGGTGGGGGGAAGGTCACACCAATGGTGGGAATGTTGCTGGAACACTGTATACCTGAAACAACCGTATTATGAACAAACTTGTACAGTGATTTAATAAAACATTTTAAGATTTTAAAAATTGATTCATCTTAATACTCTCACTTAATATCAATTCTCTGAACACATAAATCAAGAATATAGAGTGGCAGGATGGATCAGAAAACTGAACCCAACTTTATGCTGCCTACATGAGATGCATCTGACCAGCTGGGTAAACACAGAACAAAGGCTCAAACTCAAAGACTGGAAAACAATCTTACATGCAATCAATTCCCTTTAAAAGGCAGTGCTAATAATCAGGACAGGGAGTGCTGTAAGGACAGAGAAGGGATCACTATGACAATGATAGTTGGAAATAATCACTCTGGACACAAACTGAGTGCTAAAAGGAAGTAAGGTGATATTCATGATACCCTTTCATTAACAGTATTGCAAACCACAGTGTCTAAAAGGAAAATGAGATAGAGAAAGAGAGAGACAGAATGAGAGAATGACAGGCTGTGGGGCCCGGGTGGGGAGAGGCAGTCAGGAGGGAAACTGGGGGCATTGGTGGCAGGAAATATGCACTGGTGAAGGGATGGATGGGTATTGGAACATAGTATGAATGAGACTCAATCATGAACAACTTTGTAACTGTATACCCCATGGTGATTAAATAAAATGTTTTAAAATTTTAATGGACATATTAATATCAGACAACAAAGACTTCAAATTTTAAAAAGCTATAAGGTCATTTTTTAATGATTAAGGGATCTGTACATCAAGAAAAACTTGCACTCTTAAACACGTATGTGTCCAATGATGGACAATCAAAATACATAAAGCAACTGCTAAAAGACCTGGATGAAGGAAGACACTGACATCAACACAATAGCAGTTGGAGATATTAATATCTCACCAATATTTCTGGTTAGATCAACTAGGTAAAAACTCAACAATGAAGCTCTAGCATTGAAAGAAAAAAATGTGTAAGATAGAACTAGTAGGCATATGTGTTCATCTCCCTAAAAGTTGAATACACATTCTTCAGTGAACATAAGATATTCCCCAAGGTAGACATGCAGACCATCTGGCAACCAGACCAAATGGCAACCAGCTGAGGAGATAATAGGATTCCCAGAATCAAAGATCACCCTGCCCCCACCACTGACTTGTGGCCCGCCTGGAGACTTCTGGGCTGGATTTCATGCTTTCTCAAATTGAACCTCTATGGATGGCAGGGGAAGGGCTGGGCACATCTGTCCCACTGGTCTTTGCCCTTCCCCCACTCAAGACAACTTAAAAAGGCCCCTTAGTCTTTCCCAGGACACGACTCTACCCAGCCTCTCCAGGGCTGGTGGTGGGAGGGGATTCCACCCAGGAGCGCACCTCTCCATTTCCCCACTATATTAAACTTCTCCTATTTCTTTGCTTTATTCGCCTCTATCCCTCTGTCTGTAACCAGACAGGGTTCTCAAATCTATCATGATGGTGCCCGAAACCCGGCCCTTCCTCCAGTTGCGGACACTTTCCTTTTCTTACCCTGGTCCACGCATCAACAACCACGGCTTCCTGGGTTCTCCACCTGGCCTCAGTAAGTCTAAATACAGCCCCTCTATCTGTTTTTGCTCCATGACGAATTCACCCGGCTGCTCTGCACCCTAAATTCTGTGTCCTAGAATTCCTGAAATCTTGAGCTCAAATTACAGTAGGCCTCCGTGCAGATAATTGGAGCGACCCAGACGCCTGCTCGCCCCTCTCTTCCCTTCTGATTTCCTCGGTGGGAGACAGGATAGAAGATGTTCTTTCCCTCTAATCACCACCGTTTGTCGGGAGTACCGAACCGGTACTGAGATGTAAACACTCGGTTGAACTTTTCCCGTTATTTACTGTACCGTTCTGTGATTTGGTCGTGGACAAATTCAGATGGGGAACCAAAAAATCAAAACCCAAGCCCGACACCCTTCTGGGGTGCCTTTTGCGTTCCCTGAAGGAACTTGATTCATCCCAACCGTTGGATACGTTTCTCTGATGTTGCTTCGCCTCAATACTCCTGGCTGATGGTCTTAAGTGGCCTGAAAATGGTGCCTTTAACTATTCGACCTTAATGGCCTTCTGAAATCACTGCTAGTGCGCGAAGTGGTGGGGAGAAATACCTTATATTCAGGTCTCTCTCTCCCTCCCCTCTCCTCTAGCTCAGCTCACTCTCAAAGCTCTCTCTCTCAGTCAGCTTTAATGCTCCCTCGGGCCTCACAGGCTCCGGCTACGCTTCCGTCCACCGGCCCCCTCCCCCACCGCCCCGCCGCCCCGCAGCCCCGCACCAGTCAGCTCCATTGAGCTTCTTGGAGTTCCGCCTACCTCCCTCCCCCGCCCCCCCCCCCCCGCGCTGCATTTCCCACCACTTCAGCTCCTGCTCTCCTCCCCGCTTGCCGACAACCTGGAACCCTTTCTCTCTCCCAAGGTTTATTGAAAGGCAATGAAAGCTGAAAATGGTAACATCTGACCACCTTTTAACGTATTTAATCATCTGTGGCAATAGCATTGCATAGCTCCAGTAAAATGGGATATCTTACTGAAAGAGGACAGAAACCTGAAGATTTGTAATATCGGCTTGACTTAAGCTTCAGTTGCTTTAAGACAGACCTTAAATCCTAACACCCCAAAATGTGGGTTCCACCAAGAACCCTTCCCTGTGTCTGAAAGCACATATTTGTTTGTTTGTTTCTGTGTGGAATTGGAAAGATATCTGGCCTAGATAACTCGTGATATGAAATAACTGAGGTAAGAAAAATACTAGTAATGTAGTTTGACATAGATTCCTAAAAGTTTTACAATTGGAGGACTCCAAAGCTCCTTTATCTCATCCTTCCCCTCCAGCAGGAACCCAGCAAACTTTTTGTCTTGTGTGCTAATAATGGCAGACTGAAGGGAAAAGGGGCTTTAAAATAAAATTCAGCTGCTGCTATGAGAGCTGCTTCAACTACAGTGGTTTCTGAGAATGGAGAATTGCTATCCGTAATAACTAGCCAATTATTTTCAGACTACTGTTAGTCCTCACAGTACATGAAACTGCATACTATTAAGATAACTATTTCATGCAAGCTTTGTCACCAGTTATCAACCTAGTCTTGACCGTAAGAGAGCTTTATTCATAAGTGTGAAATCCTTACTGTTTCATAGTAATCTTTGTATTTTAACCCTTTTATATTACATGGATAACCTGAACTTCTGTTACAGAGCTCTTAGATAATTGGAAATTAAAGGTTTCTACATAGGATTAAATGAATTAGACATGATGTTAAACTGTATCCTCTATCTCTACAGATCTTAATGCTGGACCCCTGTTACAGTGCTCTTAGATAATTGGAAATCAAGGTTTTCTACATGGGATTAGATGAATTAGACATGATATTAAACTGTATGCTCTATCTCTACAGATCGTAATGCTTTTGTTTTTGACCAGGACCCACAGCAAACGGGTATATTGCATCTCGTTGTGAGTAAAGTTGTGAGAAATATTTGCGTTTCTCTCTTTTCACCTTTAGTACTTTTTGATATTCATGGCACTATGTTGGTTTGCATAAATCCAGATAAAAGTATTTCCTCTCTGCATCAGGGTCCACCCCTCCTGCAGATAGGAAATCCAGCAATAGGACCCCAGCGCCCTCTACCAGGAAAACGGAGTCAAGGGATTGGTCTAAATGACAGGAGCAGATACTTAATAGGTGTTGTTTTACCGGTACTGCTGGTTGCCAACTGGCCCCCTCCCCCGAGTGAACCATCCCCTTAAGAACACAACCCTGCTTCCACCAGAAGTTAGAGAGATCGCTGCAACCCCTTTCATATAACTCAAACCACTGGTTTGTACAGTTTGCTCAGACCAAATGGTAATTGGCTGATAACAGGATTCCCAGAATCAAAGATCACCCTGCCTCCAGCAATGACTTGTGGCCCACTTGGCACCTGGGCTGGATATCATGCTTCCTCACATCAACCCCCTATGGGTGGCAGGGGCCAGGCTGGGCACACCAGACCCACTGGTCTTTGTTCCCTCCCCCACTCAAGACAACTTAAAAAGTCCTCTTAGTCTTTCCCAGGGCGCAACTCTACCAAGCCTATCCAGGGCCTGGTAGGGGAGAGGGGTGATTCCGTCCAGGAGTGCACCTCTCCATTTCCCCACTATGTAATAAATTTCTCCTATTTATTCACTTTATTTGCTTCTGTCCCTCTGCACCAGTCAGGGTCCTCCAAAAATCTACCAGGGTCAAAAAACGTATCTCCATAAAATAAAGACTACAGAGTATCCTCTGTAGTATATGCTACAAAGACTATATCAAATATCCTCTCAGATCATGATGTTATGAAAATGAAAATTAATCACAAACAGAAACAAAAAAATCAAAAACTTGTAAATTAAACAACATACTACTGAAGAACAAGTGGGTCAAATAGGAAATCAGAGGGAAAAAAACCAACAATTTCTGGAAACAAATGAGAATGAAGTCACAAACTACTAGAACACTTGGGACACAGTAAAACAGAGTAAAGAAGAATGTTCAGGGCCAGAGATATAACATAGTGGTAAAAATGGGTAGAAGAGAAGAAGAGATTAAGTGGCCATATATTTGGAGGTCTGTGACAGGATATTCAACTCTGTTCCATTGGTCTGCAGGTTTGTTTTTATCCCAATACCATGATGTTTTAATTACTACTACTTTGTAGTAGAGTTTGAAGTTGGGGAAGGTGACGCCACCCATCTTCTTTTTTCCAAGGATTGCTTTAGCTATTCGTGGGGGTTTATTGTTCCATATAAATTTCAGGAGTGTGGATATACAAGACACTAGTAGAATTGTATAAGGAAAAAACCTTCAACCCCATCAAAAAATGGGGAGAAGAAATGAACAGAAGTTTCCTCAAAAAAGAAATACAAATGGCCAAAACGCACATGAAAAAATGTTCCACATCACTAGTCATCAGAGAGATGCAAATCAAAACAACAATGAGATATCATCTCACACCACAGAGACTGGCACACATTCAAAAGAACAAAAGCAACCAGTGCTGGCGTGGATGTGGGGAAAAAGGGATGCTCCTTCACTGTTGGTGGGAATGCAGACTGGTCCAGCCTTTCTGGAAAACAATATGGACAGTCCTTCAAAAACTAGAAATTGAGCTTCCATATGACCCCGCAATACCACTTCTGGGAATATATCCCGAGGATGCAAAAAAGCACAGTAGAAATGACATCTGTACCTATATATTCATTGCAGCACTGTTCACAATAGCCAAAATATGGAAACAACCTGAGTGCCCTAAAACAGATGACTGGTTAAAGAAACTTTGGTACATTTGCACAATGGCATACTATGCAGCTGTTAGGAGAGATGAAGTCATGAAATTTGCTTATGAATGGATAAACATGGAGAGTATCATGCTAAGTGAAATGAGTCAGAAAGAGAGGGGCAGACATAGAGGGACTGCACTCATTTGTGGATCACATGAAGCTGACACCCAAGGATGGTAGATACAAGGGCCAGGGGGATTGCCCCATAGCTGGAAGCCTGCTTCATGAGCGGAGGGGAGAAGGCAGATGGAATAAAGAAGGGATCACTAAGAAAATTATGGCTGAGGGAACCAGTTGGGATGGGAGATGCATGCCGAAAGTAGAAAATGGACCAAACATAATGACCTCTCTGTCTAATTTGCAAGCTATAATGCAACCAAAAGTAGAGAGAGTATGGGGAATATTGTCTGCCATAGAGGTAGGGGGAGGGTGGGAAACGGGGGGTATACCCGGGATATTGGTGGTGGGGAATGTGCACTGGTGGAGGGATGGGTATTTGATCATTGTGAGATTGTAACCCACACATGAAAGCTTGTAACTATCTCACGGTGATTCAATAAAATTTAAAAATTAAAAAAAATCAATAACCTCTTAGCACTGATGGGTGTGGCCCAAAAGCAGATAAAAATTATTTGCCTTAAAAATACTATAGTAAAATTATCAGTATAAAATATTATTAATAAAATTTGCCTAGATTAAAAAAAAGAAGAGAAGAACAGAAACTTCCTCAAAGAAGACAAGAAATGGCCAATAGCTATGTGAATAAATGACCTGCATTTCTTAGAATCAGGGAATTCAAATCAAAACATCAGCAACATATCACCTACACTATGAGACTGGTACACACCACAAAGGACATAATCAGTGTTGACATGGATGTGGGAGAAATGAATCCACTGCTTTTGAGAATGTTGACTAGTCCAACCTTTTGGGAAAACAATATGGACACTTGTAAAAAATTAAGCTTCCATATGATTTAGTAATTCCAGTTTTTGACATCTACTGCAAGGGACAAAAACACTACTCTGAAAAGGCATTTGAGCTTCTATGTTCATGCAGTACTATTCACAAGAGCCAAATCATGGACACAACCTGAGAGTCCAATAACAGGTGACTCAATAAAGAAACTGTGTTATATAAACGCAACGAAATATTATTTGGCTTTAACACAAAATCATATAATTTTCTGCTGTGTGATGAACCTTGAAAGCGGCAGCTGAGTGAAGTCTGTCAGAAGGAGAGGGACAGACACAGAATGATCTCTCCATATATGGGAAATAAAGAGACAGAATAGGGGACTAATACATGGCCAAAGGCAACAGAACCTGAAAACTGGTCTACTAACTGAGCTTACCAAGCTTGAAAAGTGGGTGGCACACACATAGAAACAGAGCCCAAATTTTGGAGTACAGAACAGGCTGAAACAGAAACACTAGCATTATCAACTACTTCTCTTTTGTGAAACTCGCCTTAATGTCCCTGTGTTGTTTTCTTTATATATCTTTGATTATTCACCATTTCTAATAATTTAAGCCATTTATAGTATATTTATAGTTGTTTCTCTCAAAGTTGTCTTTCTATAACTATGTCATTTGGTAAGCATCATTTTTTTGTAGATGGCATTTACTCTCTATTATGATATGAATAATTGATATGAATAATAATATGAATAATAATATGAGTAGTAATAATAATTTTTTTGTCTGTTTGGGAGCCATACCAGGTGGTGTCAGGGCTTACTCCTGGCTCTTGATTCAGGGATCATTCCCAGCGGGCTTCAAGGAACATGTGTTGGCTGCATGCACGGCAAGCATCCTACCACTGTACTACCTCCCCAGTCCTCCCACCCAAAGAAAATATTTATATTAGATTTTATTTTTAATTCAAAAAATTTGGTATTAAATATTATTTCCATTTAATATAATTATTGAAATTAATAACAAAATCCATTTGTCTGGACTGCAGATTTAGTGTAGGGGTTAAGATGCTTGCCTTGCATAATTACAGTTTGTAGTTGTAGACTACAGTTTGATCTCCAACAATTTGTTGTCCTCAAAGAACCACCAAGAGTGATCTGAGCACAGTCAGGAGAAAGCCTTAGAAAAGTGGGCTATGCTGTACTTCTGAAGCCCTGGAAATCATTCCCACGAACCACCTCTGATGCCGCCATGCAAGTTCATCTACTGGCCTTGCTCTAGAGACTCATAAATAAATCCCAAAAAAGATCAACAAACTTCGGAAACCTTTTTTTTCAGACTCCTGCGCATGGCTGAGACATCTGGATGGGGGTGTGTTAGCCTAATGCCTGTCCAAACAGAGCCTGCGGTAGCCACTTGCTCCCAGAATCCAAAATTGCCACCATGTCCCCCACTGAATTCTATCATCTTCGGATGAGCCTCACAGAGAAATTAACCTGCTGAAAATTTAAATATGTAGGATTTGTGACTAAAATCTCCAGCTTTCTCAGAGTTGGGATGGGCTACCTCCCCCTATTCCCTATACTTCGGGAAGTCAAATCAGTCACATTAATACCCCAAAGATGCCACACAGTTAAAAAATAACTCCAGCTGTACCTTTCTGAAAAAAAATTCTGAACTTCCTGACATCTCAAACTCTGCAATATTGATAAACCAGTAATGGCACACCAAATTGGAGATGTCAACCAACCTCCATTAACAAAACACAGACAACTTAATCTGCAATATTTTAGTAATCTCTCATATAAGGACTTAATGTCTCCATGATAAGATACAACAATTTATCGGTCCATAGGTCCATAGTTGGAAGTCTGCCTCAAGTGCTGTGGTGGTTGGGGGAAGGGTGGGATAGAGAAGCGACCACTAGGATAATGATAGTTATGTGATCACTCTGGATAAGAAGTACATGCTGAAAGTAGGTAAAGGAACAAACATGGTAACTTCTCAGTACCTGTATTACAAACCATAATGCCCTAAAGGGAAGAGAGAATGAAAGCAGAAAATCACCTGCCATAGAGGCAGGCTGGGGTTAGGGGATGGCGAAAGGAAAAATGGGGACATTGGTTGTGGGAAATGTACACTGGTGGAGGGATGGGTGTTAGAACATTGTATGACTGAAACCCAATCATGAATAGGTTTGTTATGGTATACCTCATGGTGATTCAATAAAAGAAATTTATTCTTTTTAAGAAAGCAGAGTGTTCCCTAGACCCTCTTCCGTCCAGATAGTAATGTATTCATCATATTTTGTTTGTCCTTTTTCTGCAGTTTAAGTTTTTTCTCCTGGTTTTGGGGCAACACAGAGCAGTGCTTAGGAACCATTCCCTAACTGGTTCTCATAGGTCCCTCCAACTGGTGATGGGGGAACAAGAGGTGTCAAGGATAGAACAATAGAACCCAGGGCTACTACAAGCAAAAGCATGAACTTAATCCTCTACCCCATCTCCTGAGTTACTATGTGAGTCATCTTACCAGTGCCATGGCACATCTAAAATATAAGTATATGGAGAAAAATTCATAATAATTTAACATCAGAGAAACGTAATTTTTCTTTTTTGCTTTTTGGGCCACATCCGGTGATGTACAGGGGTTACTCCTGGTTCATGCACTCAGGAATTACTTCTGGCAGCGCATGGGGGACCATATGGGATGCTGGGAATTGAACCTGGGTTGGCCGCATGCAAGGCAAACACCCTACCCACTGTGCTATCGCTCCAGCCATGGGAAACATAATTTAAAATAAGATATTACTTCAAAGTATGAGACTGGCTCACATCGCAAAGAACATAAAAAAGCAGTGTTGCTGTGGATGGGAGAAAAAGGAACTCTCAAACACTGCTGGTGGTAATGTCCACTGGTTCAATCTTTTGGAAGACAATATGAACACTGCTCAAAACACTTAGAAATCGAGCTTCCATATGACCAAGAAACTCACTCTTTGGCATCTATATCATGGGTCCCAAAGCACTGAAAAGGCATATGTGCTCACTGTTCACTCCGGCACTGTTCACATTTGCCAAAACATAGCTATATCCCAATGCCCGAGAATAGACAATTGTATAAAGAAACTGTGATATATCCCAATGCCCGAGAATAGACAATTGTATAAAGAAACTGTGATATATAAAAACATTGGAACACTACATGGCTATAAGAATGGATAAATATCATCCACCTAATGCTATTTTTCTGGGTCATTCTTTAAAAACAACCCAACCCTGTATTAAGGAGGCAGAAATACCGATCAAAAGGTCGAAGCAAAGTTAATCTGGGAAAAACTTTCTTGGTATATCAACACCCCATTCTCCCAAGGCTACCTCTGAAGCTGCCCTAGAAAATCTTGCCCAGAATAGAACCAGCGAAGAAAGCAGTCTCCGATGGGAGCACTGCAGGGTCATCATCAACAGGAACAGAAAAGGCTAACATATCTACTGAGATTCATGTATATTTCAGAAACTGTGTAGAGCCAATGAGGATCCTCTATGTGCAGGGAACGTAGCTCAGGATCCCATAATTTAGATCTGTGACTAAATTCATAACTCATTTCAGATCTGCTGACAGCAGTCAATGTTTAATCACATCCATGGAAACACATCAATGCTTTTAACTGTTTGCAAATTAGTAGGGAATTTGACACTAATGCACACCCATAGAAAAATGAAATATCTACCTGATATTACTGTAGAGAATATAAACCTCTCTCCTCAGCCAAGCTCCTCCATATCTCTCACATATTCAGATGAGCCTAGGCCTCTCCTGTAACAACCCAGGTGTTGAATATGCAGGTTTATTTGACTAGAATAGTCTATCCAGTTAATCCCACCTGAAGTTGCACTAAAGAATACTTACTTTCACAAGAACAGGAAGAAGTCAGGCAGCAGAGGGAGCCAGTTAGGCCTGTAAGGAAGACAAAGTTGTTAATGCTTTCCTCATTTGACGCTGAACAGTCATCCC
Source organism: Sorex araneus (assembly GCF_027595985.1). Classification (NCBI taxonomy): domain Eukaryota; kingdom Metazoa; phylum Chordata; class Mammalia; order Eulipotyphla; family Soricidae; genus Sorex; species Sorex araneus. The sequence goes on along the minus strand of NC_073313.1, from coordinate 50,669,898 downwards.
TGTAGTATTGTTTGCATCCAAGTGCCAGTTGATTTTCACTCAGGAGAAGAGCCCCAAGGGAGATCCCTCACCAATTATGCTATAGCAGAACTCTAGAAGGCGACAGTAGATTTTCCAAACATTTCCCTGCTACAAACATTGCTATGGTAAACAGTGGTTATCTTGGGGTCACAAATGTGGGGGCTGTTGGAAGAGCACAAGTGTAGGACATCACATAGAATTTCAGTGCAATTCAGGTCACTGGTCCAAGGAATTATCCACAGAAATAAATCAATTACCCAAGGACTCTATATTTCAGTATAAAATAATGGATTTAGATAATAACATTCCTCTAAAAAAGCCCAACATTATCCTGGATTACCTTGTTAGAAAAGAAGTTTCCCCCAGTCATGAAAAACTTTGTAACTGTGTATCTCACCATGATTCAATTAAAATAATAAAGAAAAATAAAATAAAGAAAAAAGAGGTCTCTAAATTTATTTAATTTACCACCTCTTCAGAAAAAAAAAAACCAATTACTCAGTGCTTGGAAATCTACCTTTTTAAAGCAAAACCAAAGGAAACTAATAAACAAAGTAGAAAGCAGCCCCCAATTGACCCAAGGCTACTACCTCCCTCAGTCCTTCCAGCACTCCCAGTGGTTTCATCCACTCAGGGACACTCTTGTTAGACCTGACGGACATACCTGGGCCCTTATAAACAGAACTTGCTACATGTTGGTTGCAAAGAAAAACAAGTCAAAGTTTAGCAAGGTGAATCTTGTCCTTAAAGGACCATTGCAAAGGAGGGAAAGTGGCTCTCACAATGGGGTGCGGGTAGTGGGAATGCTGTGCCCATAAAGTCTTCAAGTCTCAGAATCAAACAGCCAAACACTTTTTCTTTTCTAGGGTCAGAGGCAAACAGAGATCAGCAGATTCTTTGAAGGGGAAGTAAAGCAAGCAAGGGGAAACAATGAGTGGGCTCTGACAGGAAATTGTCCTGTGGTGGCCAGTCAATTCCCCAGCAAAGCTAAACTAGCAGAGGGCTTGAGGGCTTGTTCCAGTCTTTTGTGTGCTGGCTCAGGCGCACAGTGCGAGGAGGAGCCTGGAGGAAGAGAGAAGCCTTAATGAAGTTTGGTCAAGATCAAGCAGGGGGTGAACAGTAGGGGACTGGGAACAACAGTCCTCTCTGTGCTGTAAGAGACCAAGTCTGTCCTTCAACACTGTCTGAGACAGAGTCAGAATCAACAGGAAGGGAGTCTGATCTGGAAGTTTTCATGGACGAGCGGCCCTTCCTGTTCTGGTCCCGTGGCAGGTTTGAGAGTGTGGTTAGGGAGGCAGGTGTCCAGCTGTTTCTGAGACTAGGAACTTAGCAAGGAAACAACATGTTCAAAGGGACAAGGGAGAGAGCTCAAAGGGCTGGAGCACAGGCCTTGCATGCAGGAGCCCCTGGCTGAACTCCAGTACCGGAGGTCCCTGAACATTGTTGTAGACCCAAGGAAACAAAAAGAAAGCCTATTATTATAGTCATTCAAGTTTGACTAAGAAATAATTAAATGCAAGGTTTGAAGTTGAGAGAGAGACGCTGTTGAAAAGATTCATTGACATTGGGTCTGGGGCATACTCTGCTAATCATCGAGCCAGGGTAACGACGACAGTGGCAAACCCACAAATTTGCTGGATTGTCTAAATGTATTCATGATGCTTAAAACATCAGAGACTTTCTGGCCAAACAGATATTTCAATGGGCTGGAGCACATGCTCTGCACCACAGGAGGCCTTATGGAGGCCTGGGTTCAACGGAGCACCAAGTGCCTGCTGGGTCTGGAGCCCCTGAGAACTACCAGCTGTCTCAAAAACACTTGATGTAGCAAATTTTGTAGGTTTATTCTCAGCATCCTAGTCTTTCATTCCACTGTCCTGAGAACCCAATGAGAACATAGCCTCCATCTGGAGCTATAATTCTGCCTAAGCTTGGAGTTGCAACATGCTATGTTAGAACTGTCAGCTACTGGAGAGCCTGAGCAACTTAAATCAGAGGTAATGTCCTTTTTGAAAAGTATAGGGGTTATACAAGATTCTGTTTGAAATAGGTCTAGGGAGACAAGCTTCAGTGCCTCTGAGGGTTAACAGAAAAGATGCCCTTAAATCTGAGACAGCTTTAAAAATTTAGGGGACACTAGAGGCTTTCAAGAAAAATAAGTCTATTATTAGCAATCACACATATGGTAGGCCAGAACCCCATCAGAAAATATGGAGAAAAGACAAACAGTCTCTTGCCAAAAGACATATAGGCAGCCAGTTGGTATATGAAAAAGTGTTCATCATTACTTATTATCAGGGAAATGTAATCAAAATGACAAAGGGACCTGCTGCCAGTTAGGATGGCTGTGCGTGATTGTTCATCCGGGTTTCAGATCCAGTGGCGATCAGAGGCAATAAGGCTATACTCAGTGATGCCCTGGGGCCTTATCATAGTGCAGATCTAACTAGGGGTCTCATACATGCTGGCCCTATTCACTTTCTTGATATGGGAACAGGCCAAAGATCAAAGGATAAACTTTAGGTACCGAACCCCCAAAACATTACATGGGTCAAGGCACTTGCCATGCATGCAGCTGGCCCCAGTTTGAACCCCGGCACTAGCAGGAGTAAGAGAGCCAGGAGTAGCACAGACCAGGAGGAGGAGCCTTGGACATCCCCAGGTGTGGTCCATATTCCATCATCCCCAATAAAAAATAACTTTAAGCTGTGGGAGATTGAGACCTTACATCAATTGAGCAACTTTTAATTTTAGTAGTCCATTAGCTCTGTTTGTCTTTCTAGATGGATGTCTATGATAAGCACAATATAAAATTTATGATAAAGGAAGAATATTTTGGGTTTCTTGGATAACTCCAGAACTGAAAAGGATCTGTTAGTTAGTTGTAAGGACCTATGAAATTCTCCATGTGTGAAACCCTTGCCCTGATAACTGTGTAACCACCGCCCTGGCACCTGCTCCTTAATTAGCAAGTTTTCCAACAGAAAGAGAATAAACATGTTGACAATCATGTCATGTAGGAGCTAAAGGGAATGTCTTCATATTTGTATATTAATAACTGCTATAGAAGTGATATATAAATCTCAAGCTGAAAACCACTTATCTAGAACATACTAGATTATCAAGATTCACTTATGAGCTAGTCAAGATCTCTTCATTTGCTGGGGTGAGAGCAAATTTCTACATTTGCTGGGTACAGTGGGTAGGGCATCTGCCTTGCACGCAGACGACCTGGGTTTGATTTCCGGTATCCAATATGGTCCCCCAACCGCCACCAGGAGTTATCTTTGAGTGCAGAGGCAGGAATATCCCCTGAGCATTGCTAGATGTGGCCCCAAATAAACAAACACAAAAAAGACCTCTATGCTTGCTGGGAGACCAACCATGCAGTGCTCAGGGAGACTGGGGCCATTCTATGCAATTTTCTGCCAAATAAACCCCACATCCCCCTCTCAATTTTATTTTATTTTTATAAAGTTGTTCACAATAATTTATTACATTCAATATTCCAATACCAATCCAACTACCATAACACTTTCCCACCACCCTTACTTTGAACATTCCACCACCACCCAAGCCTGAAGTACACGATACAATCAATACTAAAAACTGAAAATGCTAATAAGGCACAGTTTAGGCAGAAAACTCAAAAATACCAAGAGAAACATTGATTAGAACAGAGCAACAGTCACCAGGAAAACTGTCATTTTATTTTTATTGTGGGTGGGAGTTCTCAAGTACTAGGGGGCCAGAGCTACTCTGACAACCCTTGGCCAAGCAGCCTGAATGGCTCAATGCTCAGGCCCAGTGGCGAGGAGCTAGTCAGGGTACAGCCTTGCTGGGTCCTCCAGGGCAAGTCCTAAGGATGCTTGCAGGCCATTCATCGCAGGGATTGAACCTGGGTTGAGTGAAAGGCAAGCAATCCTGACCCCTGAGCTAGCTCAATAGCACCAACAATTTCATTATTTTAACAGAGAAAAATAAAATTTTATATTACCTTGTATAAACTTCTCTGGGATAAATTTTCCCTTTTGTTTTGGGGCCACACCTGGCAATGCTCAGCAGATACTCCTGGACATGCACTCAGGAATTACTCCTGGAGGGCTATTATTTGTAATGTCCCAAAATCAATCCCAGCACCAGTGTGACACTGGTGTCACACATCCCTCCATCAATGTCCTCTCTGGGGTATGTTCAAATCTTAGAAACAAACCCATCACATTTTAGTCAGCATGAAGTCATGAAATACTTTCTTGTGAATTTTCTGCTACCTTCTACAGCCATGCACTTTTTGCCACAGATGTTCTTCTTTCCTGTTTTGGCTCCACTAGTCAATTGAATTTAGAACAAACATATTTGGCTGTAGAAGCAGAGGACCTACTGCAGGAAGTGGAGGAGCCTCCAGAGCTGCACTGGAGGGGTTGGCTTCAGTCTGTGCTTGTCAAGCCAGCGAAGGAGGAAATGAGAAGGGCTGAGGCAGAAAAGACCCTGGAGTCAAGGAGAAGGGCTGAAATGACCACGAGTCAGGCAGAAATCAAAGCACAGGGCCCCTCAGCGGCAGATGGAGCAACTGGTGGCCATGTCAGTCAACCATTAGCTGTGCTCCCCCTCCTGAGACCTGGGGGCTGCAGGTAAGAGCATGACACCCTGCTGGGAGGATTGGTGCCCTGCTGAGAGACAGCCCCAGAGCTGCATGGATGCCTCAGACCCTGCCTCTGAGGAATACTCGCTGCAAGTGACCTAACCTCTCAGTCTCTTTCCTCCCCAGTGAGCAAGGGCAGGTCCTGCCTCCTCCAGGCATTCCCATGCAGACAAAGTGTGACTGCGCTGGATGCCTTGAACCTAATGTGTTCCCATCGTCAACAGAACTGGGTCAGCCTCTGGGCCGGAAATCCTGGGCTGCATTTGACAGTGGACACACTTAGCAGCCAGGGTCCCTGGACTGGTACAGGCCAACCTGACCTGACTCTATCTATGTGTAGTTGTAGAGCAGGTTAAAGGAATCAGTATATAGAGAAGTCGGGACAGTGCTTGTGTCTACAGGGAATGGTAGCAAGAAACAAGGAAGGAACTCTCTGGAGGGAGGGTCATGCCTGGGGGGATCTCACAGGAGCTTGCATTGGTCAAAACTCTTTGATAACTGGGTCTGGGGTGTGGCTCAGTCTCACAGCACATGCCTTGCTTATTGAAGGCCCTGATTCAATCCCCACCATGGCAAAACAGAAACCAAAAAAAAAGACCCTGAAATTTGTACACCTCAATGTTACATAAATTTTGCTTTAAATTTTAAGCACATTTTATACTCTGTTTTATAATATGCCGCTGAGTTAATTATGCGGTGCACTGAAATCTGAATTATACCCAAAAGTCAGCTGGATTAACTTGACAAACAGAGAAGGATGGATGGGATAAAGCAATATTAGCAACATGTAACTGTCTGGATAGAGGATAGACAGTGGTTTACTGACAGTCTGGATCAAGCATAGACTGTGTCTTACTGAATAGTTTTGTCTATTGTCTATCTCTCTGAATGCTTGAACACCCCAGAATAAAATGTTGAAAACATAGTTAGCATGCCTTATGCACAGAGATTTTTTCTTTTTCTTTCTATTGTCTATCTCTCTGAATGCTTGAACACCCCAGAATAAAATGTTGAAAACATAGTTAGCATGCCTTATGCAGAGATTTTTTCTTTTGTTGTTATTGCTCTGAATCCTTTCATTTACATATATTGACTCTATAATTTTTTACCACTACTATTGTTTACAGGGCTAGAGCTATAGTGTAGTGGCTAGGGCATTTGCCTTGCACGCAGCCAACCTGGGTTCGATTTCTCTGCCCCTCTTGGAGAGCCCGGCAAGCTACCGAGAGTATCTCGCCTGCATGACAGAGCCTGGCAAGCTACCCGTGGTGTATTCGATATGCAAACAACAGTAACAAGTCTTCACAATAGAGACGTTTACTGGTGTCTGCTCGAGCAAATCGATGAGCAGCTGGATGACAGTGACAGTGACAGTGACTATTGTTTACACAAAAAAAAAAACAGGAAATACTGTCAACTTCCTGCCCTATAACAGCATTTGGTAACAGGCTAGCAAATTTTATTAAAATATAGCTTATATTTGCTTATATGTGTTTACTTCCTTAAAGCACAGACGATCAAGCTACCAAAAACAAAATCTAACTTTTATTAGCAGGTCACTGTATCACTGTTTCACTGTCATCCTGTTGCTCATCGATTTGCTTGAGCGGGCACCAGTAATGTCTCCATCGTGAGACTTGTTGTTACTGTTTTTAGCATATCAAATACGCCATGGGTAGCTTTCCAGGCTCTGCCTTGTGGGCGAGATACTCCTGGTAGCTTGCTGGGCTTTCCGAGAGGGGCAGAGAAATCGAACTTGGGTCGGCCACGTGCAAGGCAAATGCCCTACCCACTGTGCTATCACTCCAGCCCATTAGCAGATCAAATACATATATATATATATGTGTATATATACATAAATATATATATATATGTACATATACAAGGGACACATGTAGCAGTGCCTAGGGATTTCTAAAGGATCATAGTGCTGGAGTGAACTCAGGTCTTCTTCATGCAAAGCATGACCATGCCCATTAAGTCATGTCTCCAACTCCATCTTGTTTATGGGGTTTATGGAACCTAATAGGGTCAAATAGAAGTATAAGGCCTGAACGGTATCATTCTTGGATAGTTTTTGTCTGCTTGTTTTGGGGGCACACCAGGCAATACTCAGGGATTACTCCTGGTTCTGCACTCAGAAACCACTCCTGGCAGTGCTCGGGGGTGGGGGGCTGGGGTCTATGGGAGGCTGGGAATCTAAACAGGGTTGGATACATGCAAGGCAAGCGTCCAACCTGCTGTAGTATCTCTCCAGATCCATTTGGATATATTTTTTACTCCTCATGCTAAGCTCAGGAAGCTTGGAGGTACCACCTGGTGATTCTCTGCTAACTGGATTGGTGGTTCAATGTGAGGTCCGAGGAGGAGGCGATGCTCCAGACCTACGGTGTCAGGGATTTCCTGGGGTCCCTTGCCCACTCAGGGGCCTCTAGGGTGAAACCCTGGTGTGTGAGACCCCACAGTGCTGCACACAACTGCATGTGGGGCCTAGGATGTAAGCAGGGTCACGTGCCTTAACCCCTGTGTACAATTTGTTCCACTCTGGGACATGTTCCTATCATACAATACAATGCTGAATGGGATGGACAATTGTCGGTGACTAAATAGAACTCTATGTGCTAGCATCCTTTGGCTTGTTTTTGAGGATACATCTACTCAAAGTAGATCCTCTGGGAAGAAATTTCTGGGAACTACCCAGTAACAGACCATTAGACTTTGTGGTGAAAAACTCTCATGGGGGGTTGAAGGGATAGTAGAGGGGTTAAAGCCCTAGCTTTGCATGTAGCCAACTGCAGTTCAATCGCTGGTACCAAATATGTACCCCCCTAGCACTGCCAGGAGTGATCCCTGCACATACAGCCAGGAGTAAGCTCTGAGAACTGCTGCTGTTTGTGGCCCAAAAACAAAGTTAAAAGCCTCTAAGAAGGCTGATTTCTGTGTGACTATGAACCTTGATGAAAGAATGCCTAGAAATTTCCTTAGGTATAATGGACAAAATAGAGCAGTGGTGTGACTGACATACCATAGTGTTTTATACAGTGTTTGTTGTCCCTTATTTTGTGGATAAAGTGGTACTTACCAGGACAGGGAACACACTGAATCACTGATAAAAACAGAAGGAATAGTATGGTGGGTCTAGTTCTCCAGAGAAGAGCCCCTTGCCCTGAGATGACGAGACCTGGTTGCTGCACTCAGACTAAATGACACCGAGTTACGAGCCACATATAGCACAAAGGCTTGGAGCACACGCCATTCGTGAGACTGACTATGATCCCTAGCAGAGCAGGACCACCAGGCACTGCAGGGTATCACACTGAGGACTGCCAGTGAGTGCCACTGGGACCACCACATCACTGTGCTGAGTGCTGAACTGTCTGACCTGCACAGCCAGGCAAACTATTGCTGACAGCATCCCAGGGGACCCCTGAGTACTGCATACATGACTCCTAAAATTATATCTTGGTGTGCCACCACTCATCTACCATTGGGAATGCCAGCATTTTGGGGTAGAAAGAATATATCCTAAATGCATTTGACCATTGGTTCTCAATAAGGAAAACAACCAACAACAGTGTCCACAATAAAGTAAACAGTATTAGTCCATGATAGAAAAAAAAGAGCTTTACAGCCCAAAGACAATAGAAAGGAAGAGTAGCAGAACTGGTCCCTAGTAGGAAACTTACAATGGGTGTGGGGTGTATGTGATGGGACATGGTAAGGGACAACAATGACAATAATAGAGAGAAGTGGTTGCTCTGGACCATGGCTAGGTGGTAAAGTTATACGCACGATACTGTATCAGTAACAGTACTACAAATCACAGTTGGTAAAAGGTGGGAGCGAAGAAAAGGAAAGAAATGTTTGTCATAGAGGAATGACAAATGACAAATGCTCCTGGGGAGCAGAGAAGGCAACTTGAGACATTGATGGGGGGAGTGTACACTGGTGAAGGAATTGGTAGAAGATTATAAGCTTGAAATTAAATCATGAATGAATTTGAGTCCTGTAATGAGAGAGAGAGAAGAAAAGTGTCTGACATAGAGGCAGGTGGGGCAGGGGTGGAGGGTAATGAGAGGTAAACTGAGAACACTGGTACTGGAAAATGTACACTGGTGGAGGGATGGGTGTTGGAATACTGTATGACTGAAAACTAATCATGAACAGCTTTGTAAGGGTCTATCTCACAGTAATTAAATTTAAAAATTTTCAAAAAAAAGAAAGGGCTTTAGAGACAATAGGTGCTAGTCTTGGTATCATGAGAAAAATTACAATTGATTTTAATGAAGAGCAGCATTCAGAGGGAAAAATCACATTAAGTAGAACTAGCAAATTCTCTCTTCAGGCAAAAGCACAGATAGGGAGAAAGATGAGGCTTTCATGATGTAGGTGAGATTCAACAAATGCTGGATCCAGAATAGGGAAAGAACTTATCTTCTATCTCAACAGGACCTTCTTATTGTTTTTATGCAGATGAATGCTGGAATAGTCTCCATGGGACAAGAACCTTTCCCTCAGCTGTGGAGGTCCCAGGGGCAACATCCTATGGGAGTCTTCTGGACCTCCAAACCTATAGAGGGTCTTAGGAAAAACCCTGTAATATGACCCACTGTATTAAGACTTCAATGCCCAAGAAAAGAGTAGAATGAGATCTGCCCTGCACTGCAGTGGCAGAAATTAAAATCTGTCCTTGGAGATCACCATTATACATCTTAAAGGCAGGAAGGAGGTGGGCCCTGTCATATGACAGCATTCAAAGGAAACCAGTCCCAGTACAAGCCCATGAATTGGGATAGCTAGCTTTGTCCAACCTGAGTTCGAAGCCAGAGAGAACTGAATTACTATAATTCAGGCAAACTGTAATGATGACTGTCTAGAGCTATATCTGGTATATGGGCAAGTTCTGATTCTACTAAGAAGGCCTAGCAAATACTTCTGCAAATCATACTCATTTCAAATGAATTCTGACCATGCTATGATACGTGACATGGTGGAACATGGGCACTGTTGGGAAGATTCAGCTGCCTTATGTCAACAACTCATGTGAGACTACTGATTATTGATGACCACTGGGAAATGGAAATAAAGTCTCTTAAGGATGTAATATGGATGGAGAATGACTAGCCTGAGGTTAACCTGGATTTTGCTCATTATCTACTCATGTCTATGTGGAGTAGTTCTCTACAATTTTAGCATAAGGCACAAACAGCAGCAGATCAAGAGGATAAATGAATATGTAGATTTGTTCCAGAGTTCAATGGTTTTATAGAACATATTAGTTTTTTTCTTTAAATTGGCCCCTCCAAGCATTAGGATTAGTTGTACTAATGCTATTGTTTTCCCAGATATTTGCTCTTTTCTAAATATAGGTGAATAGACTAGTAGGAGCAATTTTTTTGCTTTCTGGGTCACACCCAGCGATGCACAAGGGTTACTCCTGGCTCATGCACTCAGGAATTACTCCCGGCAATTGTCGGGGGACCATATGGGATGCTGGGAATTGAACCCAGGTCGGCCGTGTGCAAGGCAAATGCCCTACCCGCTGTGCTATCACTCCAGCCCCAGCAGGAGCATTTTGGTAGGAGTCTTGCCAAGCATCAGGGAATGATGGAATATGCAGTAAATGGTTGACTCAGTTGGCCTAGATCACCCAAATACTACATTTTACAAGCATCTTCAGGCCTGACCCTTGACGAGTTCCTAAAAGATCACCTATAAGGCTATGGAATATCTTGCCTGGTAGAACTATCTTTGTATACCAGGGATCTTGGGCTATAGCAGATGATTATGTTAACATTGTGATCTGTGTTGATGCCTATTTTGTGTGCCTGGGCCTCTTTGGGTCATAGTGCAGCAAGTTTTGTGTTTTTGCTGTTGTTGTTGGGCCATATGCTGCAGTGCTCAGGACATACTCCTGGCTCTGCACTGAGGAATTCCTCCTCCAGTGTTCGGGGAACCATATGGAATACAAGAGATTGAGTGCAGGTAGCTGAATGCAAGGCAAGAACCCTACCCACTGCACTATCATTATGGCCCCAACCTGGCAGCAGTTTGACCTTTTTGGAGCTAGAAAGCAAATAATGAAGCTCACCATGAGACACTCCATGGCCTACAATGAAAACCCTAGACAGCATGAGTTAGGTTAGCTTCCCTGATGGTCTATACTGAGACATGTTTTTAGACAGGGCTTCTGTAGCGTTATCCTGGGGCTCTTCTCAGAGGGGACACCTGGAAGCTCACACCGGGAGTTCTTTCTCCAAACTATCCAATGCAGATTTGTACCAGAGTTCAATGACCTTAAAGAACATATTTGTTGTTTCTTTAAATTGACCCCTCCGAATATTAATATTAGTTTTACTAATGCTGTTGTTTTTCCAGGTATTTGCTCTCTTCTAAAACCTTTACCGAAGCCCAATCTTTAGCTATAATTAATTAATTGCAACTCTAAGTATAACAGTCTTTCTTTTTGTTTGTTTATTTTGGTTTTGGGCCACCACTGGCAATGCTCAGGGGTTATTCCTGGCTCTACACTCAGGAATCCTAATGAAATAAAGACTTCCAGGCACCTGGGTCTGAAAAATTTTGCTGTTGTTTTTTTACAAAATTTAGTGGTTTTTTTTCAGCTCAGGATTCTCCCAAAGGCCATTTTGCATTAAAATTTGCTAGCTGCTGCTTGCAATCTGGATGGCGGTTTTTCTAGTTTTCCGTGGATAACTAGAAAAGTTTCTGTTTGTCAACCATGTAAGTTCCTTCCCTCAAAGGAAAGCAAGTTCCTTTTTCTATGTCTTTCAACGTCAAAAGTATTAGTTTATCTGCCCCACAAATATAATTATATGCAAAACAAAAATTTCTAACATAAGAAACTCCCCTCTAAAAGAAAAATGTGAAATCTTCCATTATTTCTTTCCTGATTGCCACCCCACTGTAACATGACCATATAATTCAAAGATGATGTAGTTACTAAACTTTTATACCCATAAAAATATGACAGTATAGTCATAAACCACAAGTGTTAGGGAGATGGCTGATTTAGGTTAAAAGAGGCCTGATGAATTTTAAGGAAGAAAGAAAACCATTAATGTCATGGGAGAAGGAATACCCTCTTGATTATCTACCCCATCCTTTCTCATTGGCTGAGTAAATCCACCTTGAAAACTCACTCTTATGATTCAGGGGTCTCCTTCATAGTCCCACATGAAGATTATATCTGTTTTGTTCTTGTGTTTTGGGGAGACACACACCAGCTGTATTCAAGGCTTACTCCTGGCTCTGCACTCAGGTATCACTCCTACAGGGCTCAGGGGATCATATGGGATGCTGGGACTCAAACTCAGGTTGGCCACGTGCAAGAGAAATGCCCTACCCACTCTATTAGGGCTCTAGTCCCTACATCTTGTTTTATACATGAACATCCTGCTAGGGGAAAATTATAATGTTATGGCTTTAGTAAAACAGAAGAAGCAGATTCTGGAGCCCCTGCCCCCAAGAAAAGAGGCATCCATCACTCAGAAAGGTAAATTACAAATACAATGAATTACAGACATAAAAGGTAGAAGCTATTAAGGAAAACATCCTATTAGGGGAAAATCATAAAGTTCATGTCTTTGACAGCTCTGAAGATGAGGAGACTCTGATGTACTGTTACCCAGAAAATTTGTCCTTACCTAGAGAGACCAGATGGCTAGAAATTTCCAGCGTCACATTCCCATGCAGCGTCTTTCATGGAGGATTCAGCTGCCACCACTCTTCCTGGATAAGTCCACAGTCACATTCTCAGATGTCACTGGATCCTATAACAACACATTCCTTTATAATCTATTTATTCTGATCACTTTGTAGAACAAAATATGCAGGATGCTTGCTTTGAGATCATGTACTGTATTTACTTAGGAAACCTATTACAAAGTCCTGCCATTAGTAAGAAAAGATAATAGAACAAAATAGAGTCTGAACTAGATGCAAATAAAAATAGAAGACAAAAAAATTAGCATTTTAAATAAATGTAGAAAATTATTATAAAAAACTCAGTAGTTACCACAAAAATATGTACACTGGTAATCCTTATCTCATACTACCATCCTGGATCCACAAAGACACCCCAAGTGCTTCTGAGTGTACTCCTAAGTGCCGGTGAACCCTAGCAGAACCATATTACTGGGATAAGAGTATTGTAGTAAGTGTCAGAAGGCCCTCCCATAAATTAATCAATTTAGATCAGTGTAGAATAACATTGGTTTGTCTTTTCTGCCTTGTCGCAGGGAGCTTAGGTTTATTGGGTTACTCCCATCACAATGCTCCAATTCCTCTGCATTTATTTGTAACTTCTTTGTGTTCTGTTGACTTATAAATATTGTTTTTCTCTTCTCCTTAAGTCCTTTGCATAGTTAATTGAGAGCAATGTCCTTTTTGTATGGGTACAGGAAGACAGTAAATGCTATGCATTTGTAACATGAGAGTTAATTGACTCTAAATGATATTTACCTCCTGGGCATCTTAGTTGTCCTACTTCCTAGCCTCAGTTGCCCTTACTTCCTAGCACCCCAAAATGAGGGTCCGGGTGAGGGTCTGGATGGACCCAGGGCAAGTAGTGAGCTACGTGCTACCCTGGCATCAAAATGGGCCTGGACAAAGTGCCATAATGCTTAACTATAAGTTAAGAGCTTGCTCATGAACAAATGCTGTCATGATCCAAAAAGAAATAACTAGATTCAGACCCTGCTAAGGTTAGGAATGATTAATCTGGCCTGAGCACAGTAGTTTGAGTCTATGGCGAGATTTTCCCAGGAGAGCTGCCCTACAAGCCTCAATATATCTCTCACTGTGTCCATACAAAAATAACTAACATTAAGATGTTAATTAAGATGTTAGGAGGGGAGAAGAGGAAGACCCCGGGTGTGTTTCTGCCCTTGAGCCTGATGGGCAGTCAGGAAGGGCTTTCTTTTTTAAAAAATTGTACTGAATCACTGTGAGATAATTACAAGCTTTCATGTTTGGGTTACAATCACACAATGATCAAACACCCATCCCTCCAATAGTGCACATTCCCCACTACCAATATCCCCAGTATACCCCCCTTTCCCACCCTCCCCCTGCCTCCATGGCAGACAATATTCCCCATACTCTGTACTTTTGGGCAACATGGCTTGCAACACAGACACTGAGAGGTCATCATGTTTGGTCCATTATCTACTTTCGGCACACATCTCCCATCCCAATTAATTCCTCCAGCCATCATTTTCTTAGTGATCCCTTCTCTATTCCATCTGCCTTCTCCCCTCTGCCCGTGAAGCAGTCTTCCAGCTATGGGGCAATCCTCCTGGCGAAGGGCTTTCTTATGTTGATTTTGCTACCTGACTGGGTGTAGTGTGGAGAACTGAGTGGAAGAGACAGAAGGAGACAGGAATGAGTGGCGGTGTGAAACTAGAATGGGGGGCTCAGTGAGACTGGAACAGGCACATGGGGAGAATGGAATGAACGGCAACTGATCAACCAACCAGCTTGGCCCTCATTTCCTCCTCTGTCTGCCCCATGGCTTGGGCCACCCCGGCTAGGCGAGTAGCCCAAGACCACCTGAACCCAGGCGGTGAGGGGGAGAGCCATTGGGGCCTCCCCTGGCCGCCCGGAGATTTTACAGGTCGGTACATTGCAAACAATAAAATATTATCAAACATTTTATGACAAGGTATCTGCAATGAAAATCAAGAGATGGTAAATTCTCATCAACAAAATGAAAATGGTTCCTCTGGGGTCTGCTCCTGGGAAGTGAATCAATGATGAAAATAGCCAAATCTGAGCATCAGGAGGCTGTGCAGCCTGCCTGATGCGTGATCTAGTTCTGAGAAGCAACAGTGCAAGTGTTTGTGTGTGTGTTGGGGTGGGGGGAGGAGGACTCTGTGCACATGCGCATGTGTGTGCGTGCGCGCGCGCGCGTGTGTGTGTGTGTGTGTGTGTGCGTGCATGCATGTGTGCGTGTAGAGGATCAGTTCTGAGCAATTGATGAAAACGTTTCCTACTGACCTTTATTATTATGAAGGATCTACACTTGATCTGAGCTCAAAAAAAGAAAAAAAATGAAAATGTTTTAACCCTTTAAAAGAGGGCCAAAGAGATAATACAGCAAGTAAAGCTTGAACCAGATTTGATCCCTGGCACCCAATATAGTCTCCCTAGCCAACCAGGAATGATCTCTGAGTAAAGAGTCAGAAGTAAGACCTAAGCACCACTGGGTAATGTGCAAGAGCTAACCAACCAAGAACAACAATAAAAAGTTAAAAGAAAAATATTTTGTGATACGTGAAAATTAAATAAAACCAACTTTCTGCATCCATAAAGTTTTTTTAAACAATTTATGCATATATATTTTGAAGAGTTCAGCAGAGCTGGGATAAGTTTGACATCTATAAAGTTTTATGGGTTCCCAGCCATGATCATTTGTCTACATATTATCCACGTGCTTTCAACCTACAACAGCAAAGTAACTGCTATAGAAATATATGGCCTGCCAAGCCTAACTTACCTCTATCTGCCTTCTGCAAAAACATTTTGCCAACCCTGATGCAGATTAACTGGACAAACTACTTAAAAAAAATCACAAAATAATAGCAGATCTTTGCATGTATGTGGCCCTGAATTTGATACCCAACACCACAAAAATAAGGAAAGGAAGGGACAGAGGGAAAGAGGGAGGGAGGGAGAGAGAGAGAAATCTGGGTGGTATTGTATCTTTTTGATCAATTGAATGTATAATTAAAACTCTACACACATTGGGGCTAGAATGACAGTACAGCAGGTAGGGCATTTGTCTAGGACCTGGTTGATCCAAATTTAATCCCTGGCACCCCATATGGTCCATTTAACCCACAAGGAGTGGTCCCTGAGTGCAGAGCCAGGAGTAAAGCCCTGAGGAATACTGGGTGTGGCCCCATAACAAAAATATTCTACTCACAAAGGAAACTCCAACAATAATGACTTCACATGAGTATTCTTCCACATATTTAAGAAGGAAATAATACTGAGAGAAAGAGAGGGGGGAGAGAGGGAGGGAGAGGGAGGGGGAGAGAGAGAGGGAAAGAGAGAGGGCGGGTCGGAGGGAGAGAGAGAAGAAAGTTGTCTGCCACAGAGGCAGGCTGGGGGGTAGGGAGTTGGGGGATGAATGGAGGAAAACTGGGGACATTGGTGCTAGGAGGAAATATACACTGGTGGAGGATGGGTGTTGGAAAACTGTATGACGGAAACCCAATCATGAACAGCTGTAATGGGCTATCTCATGGTGATTCAATAAAACAATAAAAATATAATTAAAAATAATTTTAAAAAAAGGAATACCAAGTTCACCCAAACTCTTCCAGATAATACTTCATAACTTGTCAAATGAAGCCAACATAACTGTGATGCAAAAACTAGGACAACAATACAATAAGGGAAAATAACAGGCCAGTAATTCATGAATACAGTGGTAAAAAATCCTAAGCAAAGAATCAATAAGGACTGGCTATGGGTAAGTGATGATAATGATGTGATTATGTGGAGTGTGTGAAGATTTTACAACAGGTGTTAAATAATACTAACGACAAGATTGTAAGTTACAACTGGCCACCAGTTGATAGCATTGGCAGCTGGATGTCAAATGCAAAGGAATTCACTAAAATGTACTCTCATATATGCGAGAAACTAAAATTTTCTCCAAGAAAATGTATAAAAACTTGCATTTTTGCATATGTTTTATTAGCTAAAAGAAAGTAGCAGAACAGAATTTGTGTGTGTGTGTGTTTTCTGGTTTGAGGGACACATCTGGTGGTACTCGGGGCTTTTTCCTGGCTCTGTATTCAAGGATCAATCCTAGTGGTTGTTGGGGAACCCAGCCTGGCTGGGATTGAATTGGGATCTACTTCCTGCAAGGCAAATACCTTAACCCCTCTACTATCTCTCCAGCCCAATTTTTTTGTGTAAAGAAAAAGCCACATACTATAATCTTATTATAAGATTGCTCACACACATCTTACACAAATATAGCTATGCACACATATGAGATTATATGTGTAAAGGGTATGCAAGAATTATCCTCAAACCACTAGTCTACTGATACCAGTTATGTCAGGGAAGAAACCCCAACTTAAATTACTAATACATCATTTTCTATTTTTTTTTTTGCTTTTTGGGTCACACCTGGCAATGCACGGGGGTTATTCCTGGCTCTGCACTCAGGAATCACCCCTGGCGGTGCTCAGGGGACCATATGGGATGCTGGGAATTGAAGCCGGTTTGGCCACGTGCAAGGCAAACGCCCTCCCCGCTGTGCTATCGCCCCAGCCCCTCATTTTCTAATTTTAACTGTTACTGATGACAGCAAGCACTGTCATCCCTTGCTCATCAATTTGCTACAGTGGGCACCAGTAATGTCTCCATTGTTAGACTTGTTACTGTTTTTGGCATATCGAATATGCCACGGGTAGCTTTCCAGGCTCTGCCGTGCGGGCGAGATACTCTTGTTAGCTTGCCGGGCTCTCCGAGAGGGGCGGAGGAATCAAACCCAGGTGGGCCGTGTGCACGGCAAATGCCCTACCCGCTGTGCTATTTTATATTATTATATTATTTGCCCTATGTCTAAATTACTCACTCAAGTAGGAATAAAAAACGAAAACAGAAGAGCAGTGAAGGAATTGGCCTTGAGTTGGGGCATGACCCCACAATGTCTTAAAGGATGGCAAAGCAGCCAGGGAAAGCTGGAACATCACCCAGATTCTAAGTCCCTGTCAGAACATTTAAATAAAAAAAATAACTAGCCTCTTTGGAAAACTTATTGATTGATATCACAGTGAGCTAAAAACCAGCAATCTTTAGAAAAAACTCACTATTGAATTTTCTTAGGGTAAAGGCCTAGAAATATTGACTTGCTGGGCTGATGAACCTTTTTCCTTTTTTGTTGTTTTCACAACTGGCAGTGCTCAGGGCTTACTCCTGGTTCTGTGCTCAGGGCTTGAGAGACCATATAGGATCCCGGGGATCAAACTCATGTTGGTCTTGGCAAGGGAAGCACCCTACTTGTTGTACTATCTCTCCAGACACTGAACTGGATTCTCTTGATGGAGAAAGCTAATCATCTAGCCATTCTTTTTTTTTTTCATTTTGGGTCACACTCGGAAATGTACAGGGGTTATTCCTGGCTCATGCACTCAGGAATTACTCCTGGCAGTGCTCGGGGGACCGTATGGGATGCTGGGAATCGAACCCGGGTGGGCCACATGCAAGGCAAACGCCCTACCCACTGTGCTATCACTCCAGCCCTAGCCATTCATTTTTGCCCTTTTCACTGTGAATACTACAACAATGCAGGTATAGTTAAGTTTGTATAAAGTAAGATTATATGATAACACAACAAGAAAACTAATCCACAACTGATTTTTTAGGGGGTAGGGCTGAAAGAGGCATGCAGTGGAGTCCTTGGGAGAGGGTGCATACACTTGGTGAGGGATGTCGTGTTGGAATTATGTGCATGGGAAAACATCATTAACAGTATTATAAATCACAGAACCACATTCAATAAGAAAGTTTTTTTTAAAACCAGGTGACCTGTTTATCTCCACAGTAGTAGATTTGATCTTCTAGTCTCTCTAAATTTCCCTACTTCTTGTTTTCAACTAGGTACCCTTCCCCTATTCTGTTGTGAGAAAGTCAATGGGGAGGTAACAACTGAGCTGGGACACAATAATTCTCTTCTCTTTGGAAAGCAATTAGTTGGGGTCAGGTGCAGTACAGAACAGTATTCAGAACCCAAACTGGGTTAACCACTTTTCAACGGCTGCATGTGAAAAATATATTTTTTTTTGCTTTTTTTTGGATCACACCCAGCAATGCACAGGGGTTACTCCTGGCTTTTCACTCAGGAATTACTCCTGGCAGTGCTTGGGAGACCATATGGGATGCCGGGGATTCGAACCCAGGTCGGCCGCGTGCAAGGCAAACGCCCTACCCGCTGTGCTATCGCTCCGGCCCCTGAAAAATATTTCTTGTTAATTCACTGATAATTTGTTTCTTGTCTGATTCATTAATTCCATTTCTAAAACTTCATCCTGAGATAATATTAATGGGTATGTGCAGAGATTTATCTGTAAAAATCTTCATGAGTACATTGTCTTTAACACTATAAAATGAAAAATACCCTAAATACCTAATCACTGAGGACATACTATGAAAAATCCATAGGCCGAAAAGACACGTCAAAGAAGACAGACAGATGACAAACAGGATTTTGAAAAAGTGCCCTTTATCATCAGGAAAATGCAAATGAGACATCACTTCACACCAATAAGAAAGATTTTTATCAAAAACTAGGGGGAAGAGATAGTATACGAGGTAATGCTCTGGCCTTGCATGCAGCTGTCCCTAAACCGAATAACCTGCAATGCACTACATATGGTCCTCTTAACTACAAATGGTTTCCGCACCATATATCGTTCCCTGAACACCACCAGGAGTCACTTCTGTGCACAGAACCAAGAACAGATGCTGAACACTGAGGTGCATGTCCTACCAATCCCTTATCCACAAAAAGTAGAAATAATCAGGTAGGCAGTGATATGGGGGTGGAGGGAAGATGAGCCATCATCCATTGCAGACATGTCATCTGGTTTAGTCTCCCAGGAAAACATTATGAAGACTTCTCAAAAAACTAAGAACGGAGCTTCCACATGACCCAGCGATTCTACTTTGGATTTATCCCAAGATCCCAAAATAGTATTTAGAAGCACCCCTATTGTCATTACAGGTTAGTCACAATATTTAGGATAGGGAAACAACCCAAATAACCATGAACAAAGGAGTGGATGAAGAAACTGGCATGGGGTGCTAGAGAGATACTGTAGCTTGCCTTGCATGTGGCTGACCTGGGTTCCAGCTCCAGCACCTGATAGCATTCCCCAAGCCCTGCCAAGAGTAACCCCTGAGTGAAGAGCCAGAAAATCACTGGATGTGGCCCCCAAACTAATGAACAAAAAAGAAACTAGTATACATAAACCATAGACTATGATTCAGCTATAAGAAAAGGTGAAATCTGGCAATTTGCTCATTCATGGACAGAACTAGAGAGTATTATGCTGAGTGAAATCAGTCAGAAGGAGAGCAACAAATATAGAATGATCCCTTTTTATAAATGAAATATAAAGAAAACATAATATAGGAATCAAAATTGTTCAAAAAATTGTTCAAAAAAAGTTCAGTGATAGAAGACCTGTGCAAGGCCCTGGAATCATTCCCAGTGCTGCATGCTCCCCTGACTACCAAGCTGGGTGTGGTCAAAAAAAAAACCCAAAAAGCCCACATATTCACTGCTGGAGAATCTAGAGATTAAAGCACTTGTCTTGAACTAACTACAGTTCAGTCCTGGGCACCATTCAGTTCAGTCTCTTCAGCACTGCCTGAGTGATCCCTGAGCACAGTGCAGGAGTAAGCCCTGAGCACTGCTTTGCAATTTGATAACATTTGCAGTTAGTTGCTTGTTAAAATGATTTGTTTAAAGGATTCTTACATGTTTATTCTATAATACTGTCAAATTTCTTCTTCATATATTTGCAGATTATCTTGTCAGCTACAAAGTATACAAATAAAAGCAGTTTTGTTTTATATATTTTTTGTTTGTAACCCATACCTGGTGACAGTCAGCACTTAATCATGGCCCTGTATTTAGGATCACTCCTGGCACAATGCTCAGGGAACCATATGGAGTGGCAGAGATTCATCCCAGGGTCAGCCACATGCAAGGCAAACACCCTACCTCCTGTACTCTCTCTGGCCATCTTTCTTTCCTTCTAAATAACCATGCCTTATCTTTAATGTTTTCAAAAGAATCAGTAATAGTAGTCAACTGTTTTATTTGGGGGGTTCTTTTTAAGTTTAGTTTTGTTTTTAGGGGGCATACTCAGCTATGCTCACAGTTTACTCCTGGTTCTGCACTCAGAGATCACTCCTAGTGGAGCTCAGAGGACTAAATGTGGTGCCAGGGATCAAAGCCAGGTTGAATACATGTAAAGCAAACATCCCACCCACTGTACTATCACTCCAGTACCAAGAGCTCTGTTCCTTAGACCAGTTCTTAGATTTTGTTGCTTCTGGCCATTTATTATCCCCTTACTATGGGTGCTGCTGCTACTTTCTGTTATCAGTATGAATTGTGTTAATGAGCACTCTATGCTTAAACCATCCTTATATTTCTAAAGATAAGCTTAGCTTAATGACTTGATTTGTTATTTATACATTGTTTTCAAAATCGCTTTTGTTAATTTTACTTAGAATATTTGCTCTGTGGTTCACCTGAGGCTATCTTACATTTACCTGATTTTGATATCAAAATTAGTGAGTTTATTTTGTTTTATTTTGTTTTTTTGAGTCACACCCGGCGATGTTCAGGGCTTACTCCTGGCTCTGCACTCAGGAATTACTCCTGGTGGTGCTCAAGGGACCATATGGGATGCTAGGAATGGAACCCGGGTTGGCTGCAAGCAAGGCAAACACCCTACCTGCTGTGCTATTGCTCTAGCCCCTTACTTTATTTTAATAAAATTAGAGACAGCCCTAATAGTAGAACAGCCTAATAGTAGAATCATGCATGGCTGGTAAGATTATTTTGTTGACTTTTTGTTATTCTTTTGTTGACCATATTTTTTCCAAAATTCAAGTAAAAATTTTAACATGCCACAGAGTTAAGGGAATTAGTGAACGTTTTGTGTAGACTGAGAAACTAACCAAAAAAATGTAGTCCAGAGAAACCATAAGTAAAATTGAAAGGCATTAAATTAAAATGAGAAATGATGTAATTAGATAATAGAATAGTAGAAAGTCATAATTTAAGGAAAAGTATTTTTTCCTGAACATTTATCAGAAATAATGAAGAAAATCACACGGCAGAGCCTGGCAAACTCCCTGTGGCATATTTGGTATGCCAAAACCAGTAACAATGATGGGTCTCATTCCCCTGACCCTGAAAGAGCCTCCAGTGCAGCACCATTGGGAAGGATGAATAAAGAGAGGCTGATAAAATCTCAGGGCTAGGACGAACAGAGACGTTATTGGCACCCGCTTGAGCAAATTGATGGATGACAGTGATACAGTGATAAAGAAACATAATACAGGTATCAAAATTGGCCAATGGTAACAGGCCCCGTGAATAAGCCTTCAGAAGTCAGTTTGTCAAGGAAATTGTGTGGGGGAAACTTTGGGAGAGGACACTGGTGGAGGGTGTGATATCAGAACACTGCATGCATGAAACACTGTTCATTGTATTATAATCAGAGTGCCTAAACAAAAATTGGAAGAATAAGATAAAATGAGAGGAGCTAATATAAGATGTCCAAACTGAAGAAGGAAAAAAGTAACACTAATGATGATTAGGAGATTCCAGATTCAGCAATCAAATACAAAGTATGCCTCTTATCTGGATCGTGACTCCAACAAAAGTAACTTTGCAGGCTTGGAAAACAGCACAAATGATAGAGCACACGCCTAATATGAGTGCAAGTTTGATTTTGAGCACCACATGGTCCTTCATGCACTGGCATGGTGGTCCCTGATGGTCCCTGAGCAATACCAAGATTGAGCACCAAACCATTAGGCCTGGGGTTGCAGCAATAGCACAGTGGGGAGGGCATCTGCGTTGCACACGGACGACCCAGGTTCAATCCCCAGAATCCCATTTGGTCCCACAGCACCACCAGGAGTAATTCTGAGTGCAGAGCCAGGTGTGACCGCTCTCCTCCCCCACAAAAAATCATTAGGCCTATAACGCCAGATGAACAACACAAAGAGTGGCCCTTGGGAACCCCCCTACACTCTGCCCACTCTGCCAGAGCATTGCAGGAGTTGTCTCCTATTTTAAAAAAGTATTATCGGGATAGCCACTAAATTTGAGACCTGACTATGTATTTGATGTTATCTGGGAATTTAACAGTTGATCTGAAAATAGTATTGTTAATATTTCACCCTTAATAAGAGACCTTTAGGTCCTTATCTTTTACAGATATGTAATGAATTATTTATGAATGGATTGATATGCCTAGTAATTACTTAAAAAGGAATATGCATGTAAAAATTCATTGAGTAGTGTTTTTAACATGTGCATTTTATGTTATTCCTCAATAAAAGAGAAACCAATCTGAGAGTGCGTTTGGGTGGTCTACGTTAAGGGATGGGAAACTTTTTTTCTGTAAAGGACCAAGTAGTAAATATTTGCTGCTTGTGAAGCCTATGATCCCTGATGCAACTACTTATATTTACCACTGCAGGTGGAAGGCAACTATAGGCAATACATTAGCCAACTACGTCCAGCCACTTAAGGGGGCTAGGAAATGGGACAGTGAATGGGCAATGACTATGGTAGAAGGAAAAAATGAACCTGGAAGAGGAAGTGGTGCTGAAAGGTTGTAAAGTGTTATGTATAAAACCCTATCAATAACAGTACTGTACAGTACCGTACTGTGGTACAGCAAAAAACCTCAAAAAAAAGTGCCTCTCATAGAAGCAGACCGGTGGGTGGGAAGCAAATGGGAGTAGGGGTCATTGATGGAGGGAAGTGGACACTGGTGAAGGGATTGATGTTGAAACACTGCATGCCTGAAACCCAATCACGAATAACTGTAATTTTACTGTGACTGAATTTTTGAAAAGCCAACTGTTCATTGTGTTCTAATAAAACCTCTTAGCATCACTATAATTTTCATTTATATCATTTTCACATTATCACAAAACATTCTTTTGGTCTTCCCCAGCTAAAAGAATGGGAGAAATGATTCTTAACTTATGACTGCATAGCAAGAAGTACGCTAAATCTGGCCCACTGCTTCTAGTTTTTCATCCCCATATCTACAGGAAACAAGATTGGTCCTAAATTGATGACTGCTGAGATTATGTGATAGGTATGATGGGGATTTATTGGGCAATTTCTTCTATTTTGTGAATGTTTTCAATTTTCACGAGAAATAAGCTAATTTTCACCATGAAAATAAAGTTAATGGCATGGAAAGAGAGCTACGAAACGAAGAAGAGGGAAACTGGAAGATCCTATTCCCAATTGTTTAATGACAAGCATCTGACACCCAAGATGCTTGTCATTAAACAAGATAGCTGTAGCCCTCTGAAAGTTCAACTCAACCTAACAAAACCATATTCTCAGTATCTTTCTATCAGGACTTTTTTGTGTTACATGAACAGCACTGACTCTGCATTCATGGGATAGTCATGGATAGGTATAAGATCAGTGCTACAAAACTATTGTGAATAGGGGCTGGAGCAATAGCACAGCAGGTAGGGCATTTGCCTTGCACATGGCCAACCCGGGTTCGATTCCCAGCATCCCATATGGTCCCCTGAGCACCGCCAGGGGTGATTCCTGAGTGCAGAGCCAGGAGTAACCCCTATGCATCGCCGGGTATGACCCAAAAAGAAAAAAAAAAACAAAACAAAACCTATGGTGAATATATAATGACCAAACATTAAGTTCTCTGAGGTCAGTGATAACATAGGGTTAAGACACTTGCCTTACATGTGCCTGACCAGTTTCAATCCCCAGCATCACATATGACCATATGTGTGACCGCTGGGTGTCATCCCTAAGCATACAGCTAGGAGTACACCACGAGTATGGCTAGTTGTGGCCCCAATGTAATAAAACAAATAAAATAAAAGTCAAATATTAAATCATTCAATTATCAACCAAAGCGTCATAAGTTAGTTCTTGCTATTATCCTCATTTCATAGTAAGGAAATTGAGAGGCCATTTCTCATTTCATTTGAAGGGGGCGAGGCTCTCACAAGCAGTGTTCAGGGGGGCTTAGGGGCGACTTCCTCGGCACAGTTGCACAACAGGGTCTCACCTTCAATCTTTGTGTTTGGCTATGCAGTTCTGATAGGGCAGAGAGGTGCTGGGGGCCTCCAGAGCGATCTCCTCAGTGCTGACATCAGGACAATACCAACAGTATTTTCTCAGGGGACCCTGCAGTGCTGGTGATCAAATCACAGCCTTGCACATGTGGCCCTACCATAGAGCTATCTTTGAAGCCCAGAAACTGAGGGAGTTCAGTGTCTTGTCCAAGATCAAAGAGCCCCATTGATCGCTTGTTTCTTTGCTTTTTGTTTTTTGGGTCACACCTGGAGATGCTCAGAACTGACTCCTGGCTCTGCACTCAGGAATTACTTCTGGCAGTGCTCAGGGGGACCCTATGGGATGCCCGGGAATCAAACCTGGGGTGTGCTCAGGGGACCCTATGGAATGCCCGGAATCAAACCTGGGGTGGCCGCGTGCAAGGCAAATGCCCTCCCCACTGTGCTATGGCTCCAGCCCGAGCCCTATTGATTGGAGGGTGAGCTGCTGGGGCAAAAACGAGTCAGAGAATTTCCCACTAGTTGTGGGGGCACCATGACTTTCTGAGATGCAGCTCTTGTATGCCCTAAGAAACGGATCCATCCCCCAAAGGACACAGGACATCATCTTCGTTTTAACTCAGTATCACAGAAGGTTAGGTTTACACTGTGCTTGCCTCTTTTTAAAATTAAAATCTTCATCTTCAAAACCTCAACAAGGAAATTAGAAACCCAAATTGGATAGCTGCAAAATACCTATACAGGGGTGGTTTCAGAATATAGAGAAACGATTCTTAAAAAAATCAATAAGGAAAAGGCAGACAACCCAATAGAAATATGACCTGAAGATCTGACCAAGCACCTCACCAACGTGACTCGGCAAGAGATCACTCCATACATGAGAAGGCATTAGGGCAACACGGGTGAAAACATCGGGGACTGACTCCTCCACTGGCACAGAGGACAGACGGGCCGGGGACGCTGTTTACTCCTGCATGTCTTTCTGATCGAAAAGTATGAGGGCCCCACCGAACCCCAACACTGAGCCCACACATTCCAGTTCTGTCCCCACAGCCCCTCACCTAAACACCCTATTTCCTCACCCCAGACGTCCATCATTCACTCCAGCGCCTCTCAGAACTCATCCCCCTCAGCCCCCCTGCCCAGAGCCCACGGACCGATGGCGTCCCCCAGTCCACATCGCTGACCACACAGACCAACGTCACTCACTCAGCAGAGTCCCTCACCCAGGCTCTGCTCTCAGGGCCCAAAGGCTCCTTCTCAAGCCAGACTTGGGCCCCTGCTCGGACACACGGACACTCCCCCACAGGCCCTCTGCCTGGCACCCTCCACCGTCTGCCTGGGCGACACGTCAGCTTCTTTCTCCCGCTCAAAAATAGCCGCCAAACCCAGCTCTACCAGGATCAAAGATGGCGCCACTGCGTCCGCGCCCAGGTCCTGCCGCCGGGCGGGAAAAGTCCGGGCCGCGCCCCGCGCCATGCGGCTCCCATCCCGGCCAGAGCAGAAACACGTTTACCCCGGGGCGGGGCGGGGGGCCCCGTGGTCTGTCGGGGGCAGGGGACTCGGACCTAGTGGTTGGGACGTAGTGTGAGGCGCGAGCGTCGCGACTGTGGCCGGCGGAGGGGGCGTTCCCGGCCATCAGCAGGGGCGCCGCGGGCCGGGCTGCTCCGTGCCAATGAGGGGAAGTGGGAAGGGCGGGCCTGACGGGCTCTGCCTAGGGGGCGGCGCTACGCTCGCCTCGTTTCGAAACCGTCGGCCTCGACTGAAGAGGCCACGCCGTGTGTCCAGCTAGGGGGCTCCGATCCACACCCTGCAAACCTGTGGGACCTGCCGCCACTGTCCTCGCGCCGTCCTTAGCTCCTTAAAGGTGCAGGGCCCGCCCCCGTCTCGCTCCCTCGCGGGCTTCGCAGCACTCCCGCTCTCCCATTGGCTCCCTCTCATGCGGAAGAGCCCGCCCTCGCCTGTCACTCACAGGCTGGAATTCCTGCCCACATCACCTAAAGTGCAGGGATGTGACCCTTTATAGCTCTTCTGGAACCCAGACTTGAATAGAGTCTCAGACTGAAGGGAAAAGCCTAAGGGGCAATGGATTTCTGAAGACTGAACCAAGGGCTGGATTTGGGGTTGTCCTGGATGGGATTGAGCAGTTAAGAAATGGATGCAGATGAAAATAAATTCAGATTCCCAAAATGGAGAAGCGGAGTTTTATCCTCCTTTGATCAGCCGCATCACTCCTGAAACAAACCCACATTCTGACAACATCAAGTGTCTTGACCCTCTACAATGAGGGAAATCGCACATCAGAAGAAACGTGGGACAACTCGTCAAACACAAAATAGGTATGGGATTTGGGGAAAGAATGAAATTGAAATTAACCTCACCACATCTGTTCACATCATGTTTACTCATAATATATTGATCATGAGGAGCACATCTTGCATATGCTTACTTCTAATATAGAATTTCTCAACCTAATTTCTACTAGCAATTTAGGCTGGATATTTCTTTGTCCTAGGGGGCTGTCTTGTGAACTATGGTGAGTTTACTTTTTTCCTGGCCTCTACATACTAGATGCCACTTGATGTTTCATAGTAATAAACTACATTCATTTTATATATACATAAATAGCGTGAGCGTACATACATATCCATATATTTGTCTCTTGCTCCATTTTCTGAAACATCTGAAAATTCTTGTCATTTAAAAAAACCTGTTTTAAAATAAGAGCACTAGGAGAATCTTTTTTTCGAATAATCGGTATTTCACCATGGTTCCTGACACTGGAATCCTTGAAATTTCTTGGGTAATAGGAAGGAGTGTTGTTTATTCTAATGAAGTAACTCTGGACTAGTCACTAGGAAGACCATGATTAGAAACCTGGATTTTCAGACCACACCCCATTCTCTTAGGAGTGAGAAGGATGAAACAGAATTAATGATTGCTCATGCTCACATGATGAGCCCTCTCAAACCCCCAAAACAAAGCATTTGAAATGTCTTCAAATCTAATTTTGTGAGACTGGTTGGAGGTGCTACTAGGGAGGGCAAAAAGAGCGCCAGACCTTTTCTTTCCCTAGTGCATAACTGATCCTGAGCCACTCTAGCAAATTAATGGGACCCAAACGGTCACTGGAACCTCTGATCTCTTGCAGATTGATCAGCTGATCAATAATCTTCACTGTTACTGGCACCTGGAGTGTGTGTGCTGGGGTGGTAGTCAGCCTGTGGAGTCTAACATGACTTATGGGTAGATTGTGTCAGAATTGAATTAAAGTGTAGGATATACAGATGATGTCAAAGAGAGTTGCCTGGTGGGGATAAAGCCTCCACACATTTGGTCATCAGAAGCGTCAAAAGTGAAGTTTACTGTGTGAAAGTAAAGGGCACACAATATGATAAAAAAAGAACATTTTGGGGGCTGGAGCGATAGTACAGCGGTAGGTTGTCTGCCTTGCGTGCAGCCGACCCGGGTTCGAGTCCCAGCATCCCATATGGTCCCCTGAGCACCACCAGGGGTAATTCCTGAGTGCATGAGCCAGGAGTAACCCCTGTGCATCACTGGGTGTGACCCAAAAAGAAAAAAAAAGAACATTCTTTTATTATAAAAAAGGGAGAAAAACTGTGTTTTTATGTTTTACACCTTCCTATCCCAATTGTGAAAAAGTATTCTTTTCTCACTTTGCCAAATGTCCTTTTGGGAGCAAAATTATCCCATAATAATGGCTGTTAACTATTACAATGCTTTATCGCTAGTGAATGTGTTAGTGGCTACTTTGTAAAATGTTTTGTGTAATGACTTCTGTTTTCCCTTTTCTATACTAAATTATGGGGGGAGTATTAAGCGGGGGACATATTAGAATGACAAATCTCGGTGTAAAAAGATAGCTTAATGGCCTGAACATATGCTTTGCAAGTGGGCGTCCTGTTTTGATTTGTAACACCACTTGTTCCCCAAAGTACCACTGGGAATGAGTCAAGAATAGTTTCTGAGTACCAGCAGGTCTATCACCAAAAACAAAATACATAAATAAAATGGCAAATTTGTGATAGATCAATTGAACATAATTGAGAGTCCTAAAATTTATGGATAGTTAATCTATGAATACAGAGTTAAATACATGAGGTGGCATGAGGAAAGTCTTTTCGACAAATTGTGATGGAAAAACTAGTTAGCTACATGTTAAAATGAAACTGTAGGGGCTGGAACAGGAACAATAGTACAGTGGGTAGGGTGCTTGCCTTGCACGCGGCAGACCTGGGTTCGATTTCCAGCATCCCATACAGTCCCCTGAGCACTGCCAGGAGTAATTCCTGAGTGCATGACCCAGAAGTTACCCCTGTGCATCTCCGGGTGTGGCCCAAAGCGCAAAAATAAAAGAAAGAAAAAAAAAGAAACTGGAGCTGTATCATACACACTTCACAGAAGTTAACTCAAAGTGGGATAAAGACCTTAAGATTAGACCAGAATCATAAAATAAATGGAAGGAATCATAAGCACAACATTCTAGAAAATGGACCTCAGAGATCACTGTATCACTGTCATCCTGTTGTTCATCCATTTGCTTGAGTGGGCACCAGTAATGTCTCCATTCATCCCAGCCCTGAGATTTTAGCAGCCTTTCCCAATGATTGGAGGCTCTTTCAGGGTCAAGGGAATGAGACCTGTTATTGTTACTGTATTTGGCATATCGAATACGCCCCGGGGAGCTTGCCAGGCTCTTCCGTGTGGGCAGGATGCTCTTGGTAGCTTGCCAGACTCTCCAAGAGGGACGGAGAATGTATATCAGAGAATACAAGCAAGTATGTTAAAACCAAACACATGTGTGCTGCTTTAGGCACATCAGTGGGCTAGACTATAAGAGGTCCAGTGGCCACAAAGTGGCTGTGTGCTTCTGCAAGCTTTGTTTTATATAGTCTCTGGATCTTGGCCGTTGATGGGATTGCCAAGGGTAGTTTGTGGGTATGACTGCCAAGCTACTGGAAAAATGGTGGGTCTGGGTGGAGGAGGCCCAGTCTCAATCTGAGCTGGCTTGGAGATCTCAGCCCCAGGTCCCGCATGCCTGGGTTCCTCTGCTGGTCATGCATGAGGCTCGTATGGAGAGTGGCCTTGAGCATGGCTGTGGCTGGGTTCCGGAGGTTTTCGGCTGCCGGGACTCTGCTTGGGGCAAGGAGGGAAACTCAATCCGCCCCCTCCAAGGGGCCCCAGTGAAGAAAGCCTGGCACAGGGGCAAGAGATTCTGTATTGATATCTGATGCAGGACCTCAGATATATATTTAAAAATTTGATCACAGAGGCAAAGACAACAAAACTATAAATTAAAAAAAGGGACTATAGCAAATTTTTTTTGCAGAAATACAGATGGCCAAAAGGCGCATGAAAAAAATCCTCTACATCACTAATCATCAGGGAGATGCAAATCAAAACAACAATGAGATATCATCTCACACCATAGAAATTGGCACACATTAAAAAGAATAAGAACAACCAGTGCTGGCATGGATGTGGGGAGAAAGGGACTCTCTTTCATTGTTGGTGGGAATGCTGACTGGTCCAGCCCTTCTGGAAAACAATATGGGCATTCCTAAAAATCTAGGAATTGAGCTTCCATATGACCCAGCAATACCACTTATGGGAATATATCCTGGGGGTTCAAAAAAGCATAGTAGAAATGATATCTGCACCTCTATGTTTAATGCAGCACTGTTCACAAAGCCAGAATCTGGAAACAACCTGAGTGCCCGAGAACAGACAACTTTTAAAGAAATTTTGGTACTTCTACACAATGGAATACTATGCAGCAGTTAGGAAAGATGAAGTCAGGAAATTTTCTTATAAATGGATGAACACGGAAAGCATCATGCTAAGTGAAATG
This sequence comes from Sorex araneus, assembly GCF_027595985.1. NCBI lineage: Eukaryota > Metazoa > Chordata > Mammalia > Eulipotyphla > Soricidae > Sorex > Sorex araneus. The sequence continues at coordinate 50,639,497 of NC_073313.1, read as the reverse complement.
AGTCAGAAAGAGAGGGACAGACATAGAATGACTGCACTCATTTGTAGAATATAAAATAACATAATAGGAGACTGACACCCAAGGACAGTAGAGACAAGGACCAGGAAGATTGCTCCATGGAATCCGGCCTCATGAGCTGGGGGAGAAGGCAGCTAGGATAAAGAAGAGATCACTAAGTCAATGATGGTTGGAGGGATCGCTTGGGATGGGAGATGTGTGCTGAAAGTAGATAAAGGACCAGACACAATGGCCTCTCAGTATCTGTATTGCAAACCATAATGCCCAAAAGTAGAGAGAGAGTAAAATGGAAATTATCTGCCATAGAGGCAGGGGGAGATGTGGGATGGGGGAAGGGATACTGGGGGCATTGGTGGTGGAAAATGTATACTGGTAGAGGGATGGGTGTTCAATCATTGTATGACTGAAACTCAAAAATGAAAGCTTTGTAACTGTATCTCATGGTGATTCGATAAAAAAAAAGATTTTCAAAGTTTTTGCAGAGTAAAGGAAAGTCCATGAAAATAATAGAAGTCATACCAAATGGGAGAAACTACTTGAATACAATGTGTCAGCTAAAGAACCAATATTAAAGATTTATAAAGCACCCATAATGATCAACAACAAAAATACAATAACTCCATACAAAAATGAATAGACATTTCCCCCAAAGAAGAAATACAGGTGTATAGTAGACATAAGAAAAAGTTATCATCTTCACATATTATTAAGAAAATTCAAATCAAAACAATGAGATAACATCTTGTCCCATTGAGAATGGCATATATATATGAAAAATAACCAACACTGGCAGGGATATAGTGAGAAAGGAACCCTCACATACTGGAATGTTATTTGGTTCAACCTCTATGGAAAGCAGTACACAGAGTTCTCAGAAAATAATAGAACTCACATGTGACCCAGTAATACCATTTCTTGGCATTTATCCCCTAAAAAGAAATTGTTAATTCAAAAGGATATATGCACATCTATATTCATTTAGCATTTAGTGCAATAACTAAGATATGGAAAGAACACACATGTGCAAATGGACCAAGAAGTTGTATATATACACAATGGAATATTGCATAGCTTGTACGAAAAGATGAAATCATGCATTTTGCTGCTATGTGGATGAAACTAGAGGGTATCACGCCGAATGCAGTCAGTAAGAAAGAGAGAGGGACAAACACCTCTCATAAATGGGATGTAAAGAGTCATAGTAAGGGAGCAACAAATATCCAAAGACAACACAACTGGAGAATTGATCTACATAACCTCACTAACTGGTGGGGGATGGGAATGGGTGGGGGAAGGGGGATTAAGGACCTGTGGGACATTGGTGGAAGAAAGAGAGCACTCTGGTGGTTTTGGAACAAGGTATGGATCATAGAACCTTAATCAAAATGGGGGAAATTGAAAATATTTCTCTTCTACATAAGAAAAAAGTGACTAACAACAAAATCACGTTGGGACTGGAGAGATAGTATAGTGGGTAGGGTGCTTGCCCGGCACGCAGTACACCTTGGTTCAGTTCCTGCCCAGCATTCTATATAGTCCTTGATTCCACAGGAGTAATCCCTGAGTGAAGTGCCAGGAATAAGCCCTGAGCATGGTCATGTGTGCCCCATCACAAAAATATATTTCTCTCTTTCCTCACACTTCTCTTAGTAAAATTTCTTTTTTATGAAAACATTTCTGGCTTGTTTATCTTAATAGAGCAACTTTTTTATTTACATGAAATAAGTTCATGTGAAACAAATTATTTTTCCGGTAAAAAATAGAATCAAATTCTGGTTAGATACGAGCATATATCAAATTTATCACAGGGATACGTAGATTACTTTTCACATGTACTATACTAATAGTTTCCTATTGAATATATATTTTTCTATACACTTTCATTAAGATAAATGCTACGTGTTTTCACAATTGTCTTTAAATGTCTTTAAAAATTTTACTTTTTTTGATTCAGTGTCCCCAGGTTACTTTCCAACACCCCATCCCCAATACCAGCCTGCCTCTATGCTCTTTTTCCTCTCTCTCTAAATTTCTTTCAATAAAACTATAAAAATAAACCAAATAATGTCTTTCTACTCTTCTATTTACATACTACAGTATATTCTTAAGCATTTCCTTATCCTTCAATGTTTTACTACAAAGAAGCTACTCCTCCTTCAAATAAAACTACTGTTTAGATTTTATATGACTTCCTAGACTCTATGTCACAGAATAATAAATTCTAGACCTTAAGATATAAAAAGCAAAATAAAACAAATTTGACATGATTGTATGAGAGTTTACATGATCAGCTATGTAGGAAATAATACAGTAGTTATTTGAAAGCTAGTAGATCTAATGGATATATTAGTAACACTGAAGAATGTAAGACTGATAAATAAAACTCAGTTATTTTCCATACTAGAAATGAACATCAGAAATTGCAATGATAAAATACATACCATTTATAAGATCATAAAATATGAAATGCTTAGGGATATATTTGTCAAAGGGTGAAAAGGACTCATCAGATGAAAATTACAAAGGAAGGAAGCTGAGTAAATGGAGCAAATTGGAAGAGACAATATTGCTAAATGTCAATTCTGCTTAATTTAGCTATAGATAATTGCTGTTTAGTGGGGAAAAGGTTCCCGGTGCTGACACAAGAAGAGTCATGAAGAAGTTAGAGATAAAGTAACAGCAGCATAACAGGAAAGAACTGAGAGAGTCAGAAACAGTCAGACCTGTTACTAGCCAACTTGAGCTAAGAAAGCAGGAACGGATCCGCAACACAGACACTGGAATGGAAAGGGCTTCACCTGGTCAGGAGAAAAGGAAGCTGATGAAAGGGATCAAAGATCTCCTGAGAATGTCCGTGCAACCTGGCAGATTCCCATTATCGACTGTTCTCCCATTAAGCAAAGTGGAAGTAAGCTAGTTGGAGACTGAAAAAAGAAGCTGACAGTTACGCTCTTCCATCTTACCTCAGTGGGAGGGGGTCTGAAGGGGGTTGCCAATCCTCCTGGCTGGTTTGCCAAAGACGTTATGATAGACCTGTTCCTGGTTATGGACAGACAGGAGATGAATGGCCGAGTGCAGACTGAGGTATATATTAGAGGTTAAAGCAAGCAGCACAGTAGGAAAACTGGAAAGGAGTGGGAGAGGAGGATAGGACAGCAGTGGGTGAGAGCCCACAAAAGAAAACTGTGCTCCTCTTCTATATTTTCTAACTAAGGAGGTGAAAGAAGAAACTTTTTTTTCCTTTAGGTTGTTAGGCAGAAACTGGTCCTTGTATCTTATCTTTGTTCTAAGCTGTAGCAAAGTGTCCACTCACTCCTTTTCTAGGCAGATGCTGTTTCTTCTTTCTTATCTATGCTGTATTGTCATATGGGACCTGTGACAGGCTCCCATTCTCTCTTGTCTAACACTTTGTAAACTCATCCTCTCCTTAACATGTGCTCAGCATTGCAATGGTTTGTATGATGAACTAGACAGCGCAGGATAAAATGAAGAAAGAATGGGATCAGAGAATCACTGGGAAGCAATGAGGCAGAAAGGAACTCAGGGTCCCTTGTAGAAGGAGAAGGAAGGGAGATGGATCAGAACAAATGATAAAACAGACACAGAGATACCTGTCTGTAAAAAACTAAGGCTTGCCGAGGGGCCGGTGCACTCGCGGGCTCTCCGTGGTAGCTCTGTCTCACCACCCGCGTTCGGTGCTCTGGAACCGCTGTGTATAGGCTGGATCAGGACGGCCGTTGGCCAAGGACAGGCGAAGGAAGAACGAGGACCAAGCTGGTTGCTGATTAGTTACTGTTTATTCAATCTTCCATCTTTCTCATCTCCCACACTCCCAGCTCAGTCCTCTCTCAGGATCAACTGCAGCCTCTCCTCTCTAGTCTCTCCTCCTACTTCTCTCTCCCACCTTGCCCTCTAGGCTACACCCAGCCAGGTAGCAAAATCAACATAAGAAAGCCCTTCCTGAGGGCAGGGCATTCCAAAGCCCTTCCTGACTCTTAAGGTTTTTTTCTTTTCCTTAGTCCAAACACTTATTAACATCTTAATACTAGTTATTTTTGTATGGACATAGCAAGAGATACTTGAGGCTTGCAAGGCAGCTCTCCTGGCAACATCTTGCCACAGGCTCAGACTACAGCACTCAGGCCAGATTAATCACTCCTTACCCTAGCAGGGTCCAAATCTAATTATCACTGTTTGGATCATGACAGCATTTGTCCATGATCAAGCTCTTAACTTATAGTTAAGCATTAGGCACTTTGGCCAGGCCCATCTCGATGCCAGGGTAGCACACAACTCACCGCTTGCCCTGGGTCCGTCTCGTCCCTCGTCGGGACCCTGCTTTTGGGGGTGCTAGGAAGTAAGGGCAGCTGAGGCTTAGGTTGAGAGAACAGATGCCCAGGAGGAAAATATCATGTAGAGTCAAATGACTCCCGGGTTATAAAAGCATAGCATTTGCTAAGTCTTCCTGTGTCCATACAAAAAGGATACTGCTCTGAATAAACTATGCAAAGGACTCAAGGAGAAGAGAAAAACAATATTTACAAGTCAACAAAACACTAAGAAAGAAGCTACAAATAAACAAAGAGTAATGGGAGCACTGTAATGGGAGTAACCCAATAAACCTAAACTACCTGAGGCTATGTTATCCTACACCTGTCCATATAGCTGGGGCAGGTATAACAGTCAGAGGTAGAATAATAGTATACTATAATAATCCTCACTTTACAGAAACAAAAATAATCTGATTCAGCACCAGGTACAATTTAGATTCTGCAGCCATAACTCCTTATTTCTCTCTGTGGCTTTAAACTGGTGAGCAAAAGTTGGAGCTTTCCTTGGGTTCTTCTGGCTCTTTTCTCTACCACCTGCATCTTCTTATCTCCTGCCAAGACCCCACATTGAACTTCACATAAACTCAGAGCTCAGGGCCTTATTTTTTGCTTCAATTCCAGATTCTATCCCCCTTAATTTGCATTCACGTGCATTTCCATTGTTATTAACATCTCAAAATGGATGCAAAAAGAAGACTTTATTGTTATTTCTGGCCTGTTCTACTCTACTCTAGTGCATTTCTCTCATTTAATGGGACCACAATCCATCCAGGTTCCAGAGCCATTAAACTAGCAGTCCTTTTAACCCACTGGATTTCCTCTATTTATGCTGTGGCCAATACACACACTCCTGCAACACTTACCCATGCATTTTATTAGCTCTCCACTACTTCTTTTGGAGACTTACATTCCTTTCTATGCACCTAGACTGACATACACTTCCTATAAGTAAATGATCTCCTGTTTTCTGGAGATTGTTTTGATCCATTGCCCTACTCACCCACTAACCATGCATCTGAAAAGAAAATCAGGTATTCCTATTCTTGCCTTGAACTCTCATGGGGTTTTACAGTCTCCTCCCCATGGTTCTAAGGTCTTGGTGCCTTTCCCCAACTACTTCTGTCTTTTCTCATTAACTCTCTTGTCCAAACATCCCTGAATGTACAATGTATATGTTAGTCTGGGAAAGCCTATGGATTTTTACTCCTGCTCCGTGCAGCTGATCCCTGGAAAAGCTTGAAACTGCCTCCTCTCTCTCCTGGGTATCCAGTAATCCTTATGAAATATATAATTTAGCCTCCCCCCCTTCATGACAGACAGTACTGAGGCTCTGAACCAGAACCTCAAATGCTCTTTGCTAATTCCCTCTCAGAATACCTCACACCGTGCCTTCTGGCAAAACCATTCAGAGGCCTGAGAGTATATGAATTTGTCAAAGGCAATTGTTTGTTGCAGTTTCCCAATGAAAAGTATCATATCAGCATCTTTTTATGTACCTTATGGGTTCCTACTTATACTATGTTCTATCCTGAGCTATATTATGTGAGAGAAGCAAAAGGGACCAATCTGGTGAATTTTAAAAAGAGTGGAAATTGGGACTGGAGATATATTTGAGCTATTGCAGCCGGTAAGGCTCTTGCTTAGCAGGTGGCTGACCTGGATTTGATCCCCAACATTCAGATGGTCCCCAAAGTCTGCTAGGAGCGATCTGAGTGCAGAGTCAGGAGTAAACCCTGAGCACTGCTGGGTGTGACTCCAAAAACTAAAACATAAATAAACAAAAAGCAAAAATCTGGGGGGATGAAAAAGTGCTTCACAAATCTCAATATATTAATTGACATGGAAATATTAGCATAGATTAAAGTGCTCACATTGCTGAACACACAATTGGTAGACTAAAGATGTTTTTAAAGATTTGGTTTTTGTGTTGTGAATTCTTCTGGGAAAGAAAAGTGAAGGACACCAACAACTCCCACCAGCTTTCTGGACTGGAATCTAGAGCTAATCTTGGTAGTTGGCTTGTTCTGGTTTGGACAGTTCCACGTTTGAGAACTGAAACAATGACCAGAGTTTCTATAGCTATCTTTTGTGCCTAGTACAGTACTTTCCTGCCCAGTACAAAAGCTAACTGCCTCCTCCAACTTTCCCCCAGGATGTGTGCCTGGATTGTTCTTTGTTCTGCCTTTTCACTCTTTATGGTATATTGGTTTTCTCCCAACAGAGTCCTAGTGAGTAAAGACAGCTGGAGCAGCTCAAGTATGATGCCAGAACCAGCCTTCTGACATTGGCTCCACTTGTTCAACTTTCTAGCTTGATTCCCTTTGCACAATAGCATTGCTTACTGTAAGGACAAAGCATTAAATCTGTATCTCTAGCCGTTGCTCTTCCCTGAATTGCTTTCATCTGAATTTATAATCATTATGGTCTGGCTCATAAATATCTAGGCTTGCAGCATTATAATTGGCATAATTTTGGCAGGATTCCCAAAGAACATTTATTGATGTGTCCACAGAGCCTGCCAGGCTTGGATACAATTGGGGAGCTCTGTTGGAGGTAATCCTAGTATGAGGCCCAGCATCCCTGTATCTAGAGGAGTGTCTTTAAAAATTTTTTTTTGCCTTTGGGGTCACACCCGGTGATACACAGGGGTTACTCCTGGCTTTGAACTCATGAATTACTCCTGGTGGTGCTTTGGGGATCATATGGGATGCTGGGAACTGAACCCGGGTCGGCCGCGTGCAAGACAAACTCCCTATCCCCTATACTATCACTCCAGCCCCAATTTTTTAAAAAAAAATTAAAAAATAATTGATTCACCCTGAGATACACAGTTAAAAAGCTGTTAATGATTGAGTTTCACTCATAAATATTCCAATACCCATTCCCTCACCAGTGCACATTTCCCATCACCAATGACTCCAGTTTCCCTCCTGCCCCCTCCCCAGCCCAGCTGAAGTCTGCCTCTATGTCAAACAATTTTATCTCTATCTCTCCTTTTTTCCCTTTTAGGTACTGTAGTTGGCAATATTTTTATTGAAAGGATATCGTGCATATCACTTTACTTCCTTTCAGCACTCAGTTCATGTCCAGAGTGAGCATTTCCAACTATCATTGTCGTAGTGGTCCCTTTCTTGTCCTAACTGCACCCCCCTTTGTGGCAAGCTTTCTCAGCATGAAGTAAAAAACATAGTATGTGAATAACACCCAAAGATAGTAGAAACAAAGGCCAGGAGGGCTGGTTCATGTAGGAAGGACGGAAACTTCTTGACCACTGGTGCACTCAATTAAGTATGGGGACTCTTATAAAGTGTTGGCTGGATTGGCAGTTTTGCTGATGCAGATCTCCAACAAAGGAGACTTTGGCAAGTGCATATAAGCAGTCATAGCTGAGGCCTGGTCTGTGTTTGGGCTGTCCAGTGAGTAACTAATAAGCAATTTACATTAGTTGTATTGATAATATTGTCCAGTCGGATGAGAACTTACAGTGTAAGAGAACTTACAGGTGGTGCAAGAAGTTCGGTCACTTTACACAAGGAGACAGTAAATAGCTGTTAACAGTAACATTAGAAAAGGCTGATGGTCAATCAAAGGATCTTGCATGCTGGTTAAATAGTGAAACAGAGGAAACTGTCAATCGCCTGTGTTAGATTATTAGATTCCAGTAAGTAGGAAGCCACTGAGGTTTCTACCTACATCTTCACGAGCTGTGGGAGGGGAGTATTAGGTAGAGGTAATAGAGGAATTAGAGAAAAGGGGTGAAGGTCCAGCCTGTTGCTTTGCAAAAACTGAGAGTGCAGCAGGGGCAGCTTGAGGGGATGGATCTTGATTTGCTGGCACCTCTTTAATTTAATAATTAATTCATGCATACTAGTGCACAGCTATATACTGCTGCAAAATTAGGGTAACTCTATACAATGTCTGAGCCAGAAAATAGGGGAAATCAAAGAAACATTTGTCCTTTAAGTTAAGCAACTTTTCCCACTGACTGAGTTTAGCAACATGACTGACCATGAAATCCCTATTAGGAAGGGAAGTAGGAGCTGGGACCAATAGTACATGCCTTGTATGTGGCCAGTGTGGGTTTGATCCATGGCACCTCGTATGGTCCCCAAGACCTCTAGGAGTGATCGCTGAGCACAGAACCAAGAGTAAGCCCTGAGCACTGCCAAGTGTGGCTTCCAAATCCACTTCCCAAAATCAGAAAAGAAAAAGGAAGCAAACAGGAGAACAGTTATTTTAAAATAGAAACTGCAACATGAATCTGTTGGCTTGTAGTATCTATGTATAGGTCACTGTCACTGTCATCCCTTGCTCATCAATTTGCTCGAGCGGGCACCAGTAACGTCGCTCATTGTGAGACTTATTGTTACTGTTTTTGGCATATCAAATACGCCACGGGTAGCATATCAGGCTCTTCCGTGCAGGCGTGATACTCTCAGTAGCTTGCTGGGCTCTCTGAGAGTGGCAGAGGAATTGAACACGGGCCGGCCACATGAAAGGTGAACACCCTACTGCTGTGCTATAGCTCCAGCCCATCTATGTATACATATGTATATATATACACATATATGCATATGCACACATACATGAATATATAAAATTTATCTTCTCCTGGAGCTTTCCCCCATCATCCCATCTACACTAATCTGGTTGCTTTCTACTTACCAATTGTAATGCTACAAGCCAAAATCTTGAGAGCTGATGCATAATGATTACCAATTACCAATTCTAAACAGAGCACTCAGAAGACTAGTGGTTAAAGACACAGACATAATGTTGTCTACTTAGAGACACAGCAAACAAGATTAGTTAGGTGAGTAGACTAAGAAAACAAGCTGAACCAGTCCAGCAAGTGTAACCAGTGGCAGCCTGCTGGTCTTGTACCATAACTGTGCTGGTTCATGTATCTTTACCACACCAAGACTTTGTTGGGTAGTGATCTATCTACCATACAGAGCAAAGGCAGAACAAAGAACAGTCCAAGCACACTCAGGGGGAGGGTCAACGGGGCCAATTATATGCTGTACTGGCCACAGAGTTACTGTACTGGGCAGTCAGATGATGTACAGGAGCACCAAAGAAGGTAAGACAATAACAGAGAGTTAACTGCAAGAGAAAGCTTAGTAAGTTCTAACCACTAGTTCAAATAATTGGTATTAACTTAGAGTGGCATATAGGATTATGATTTGGTTCTCACTTGTACCTTCATTTTCCTGACTAGGGAACTGAGACAGAAAGCAGTTGGAACATGTAGCCAGGAGTTAAAATAACAATGCTATGATCCAACTGGCATAACTTAAACTTGTGGAATTTCATGCTGTGAATTAAGTAAGAGAAAAGTGATTATTTTCCTTAGATAATCTAGTGACGTGATTTGAAGGACTGACATAAAAGTAAACTGTGACCATGATCACATAACCTAGTAACACCAAAAAACTTAGTAACACAATATTGGCTCCACAATCACCACTGTACTCCTGACCAGACCCTACTGCTTCGATGAGCCTCATCCAGAAATTAATTTGTTGATAAACTTAGGTATGAGGACTTCGTGATTGAGATTTCCAGCTTTCACGGGGTTGGGATGGGCAACCTCCCCGAATCTCCCTGTACTTCTGGAAGCCTAGTAGTAACACACATATGCCCCACAGCTGCAAGTCTGTTAAGAATTTAACTCTAACTATATCACCCCGTTAAAAATTCTGGATACACTGGAGCATGCGGCCATGATTTCAACCACATGATATCTTAAACTCTGTAACACTGATAAAGAAGGAATAGCACACCAGACTGGATGGGATGTAGAAAGGAACCAATCTCAATTAACAAAATATAAACACAGAAGGCTTAATCTGTAATAACATCCTAGCAATCTCTTATACAAGGGCTTAAGGGTTCCATGGTGAGATACAACAATCTTCACTAGCTTTCTTTCAAGGAAACATTTTTTTGATCATCCTTTTAGCAAATTATTTATATCAAGCAATAAAAAAGTTATTTTAAAAACATAGTAACACATATCAATAAAAGTCACGCTACTTCTTCTGCTAGAAGTATAGCACAGAATACAATTAGATGCAATCAAGATGGACCTGGATATACGCAGCATAATTTATCCAAAATTAGAAATTTACATACACTAGATTTGACCATTAAGAAACAGTTAGTAGATCTGCACATATAATAAAAATATGAACAATTTATGCAGACCTCTGGAACTAGAGACAGTGGACAGTGTTCCTATCAATCACTGCAGATCTTCTAGTGACAACATGAGAAGGCAGGATCCTACCACTTGACCAGCAGATGCTAGGAAATACTGGACTGTCCTCTGGGGATTCGTGGAATAAGGGTTGCTGAATGTCTGGCAGGTCCTAAGAGTTGACTCCTGGAGTGTATAACAGTAGAGTCCTACTCTCAGGACTACTGTTAATCCTAGTTTGTCAGGGTCCCACCATTCATCCATTGATGACTTTTTCTAATTTTTAAATTTTATTTTCATAAGGTTGTTCACATTAATTAATTACATTCAATATTTTAACACCAATCCCACCACCATTACACCTTCCCAGCACCATTACTTTGAATTTTTCTACCACCATTCAAGCCTGCCTGCCATAGGTAGATGCTAGATAATTTATTTTCTATTGCTTATTATGAATACATTGATGGCCTTTTATTTCAAGCATATTCTGAACTTGATAGAGTCTGGACTTCTAGTGACTATCCTAGAGTGAGTTCTATCAACTCCTCTACCATAAGGGCAGTTGTTGCCACTGCTCAGAGGCAACTGGGCCAACCCTGGGCCATACTGTAGAACAGTTTTAGTTAAGTAGGATTCAGGTCTAGGAGTTTCCCGAGCTTTTGAATTAACAGACCTAGTGCCACCCCTTGCTTCTCAGCTACATATAAGGTTTGCCTACATTAGGAATTACCAAAACCAGAGCTGAACCGAAATCATCCTTAAGAGTTTGAAGTGCCAGTTGACAGATCTTATCCAACTTTGAGGACTCAAAATCAGCATTGAGTCCACAGGGAGCAGTGGACCCAGGGTGGAGTGAGAAATTGCACTTTGCAGGAAAGGGAAAGTCAGTCCTAATCTCTGCACAGGGATTTCAGATCTATAACATGCCCTTGTACAAAATAATTTCAGGAGGAGGCAAAATAGTGAAACAGTTTTATGAAAGGGAAATTGCTTAGAGAAATGTGAGGAGAGAGAGAAAGAGGGAATGATATGTGTTCAAGACAGAACATGGACTTCTCCAGAAGGAAACAAATCATTCTTTTAGGTTATTGGTCACCTTCTTATTTGCCCTAAGTAAAACACTGTCTCAGGTGATCTGCTGTTAAACAATTCCACTGATTTTTGGACAGACTCTTTGAGGATAGCACTTTCCTGATCCAGTGATCGTATAGTTTTTGAAAAAAAAAAAAAAGCAAACCCATGGGTTAGAGTCATAGTACAGCGGGTAGGGAATTTGCAGGTGGCTGGCCCGGGTTTGATCCCCAGCACACATATGGTCCCCCGAGTCTGCCAGAAGTGATCCCTGAGCTCAGAGTTAGAAGTAAGCCCTGATCACTGCAGGATGTGCCTCCCCTCACAGTGTCGTACCAAACAAAAATACAAACAAACCTCATGAATGGGTATTTTCCACGGAGCTGCCAGTAAAGCCCAAGAGTGATCATTCTCTGGGGATGAAACTTTTGGGGGAGCACCAGAACTCCCTTCAATTGCTTCTGAGACTGTTTTTTATATCTGTGATTCTGAGACTGTTATTTTACAAAGATTACTGCAGTCTGGGAGATGGAGATGGGTCTAAGTCAAATTAAAATATCAAAGGACACACTGTTCTTACTGAAATTTGAACATTTTTATTAAAGTGTTTATTAAAGAAAGTGAGTCACTGCAACCTTGTGTTATTTCCAAGAGATCTGTAATACTTGATGAGACATTTCCCCTCTCCCCTACCCCAGAAAGCTTTTATGGAAGATCAAAGCTTTGAAAGTCTTTCCTTCATTATTACAGAAATGCTTCCTTAGTTACAGATTTGAGGGGAAAGATAATGAAGTTAAATTGGGGGATAATTGAATCAAATTTTCATTTGATAGACCCAACAGGTTTCCAGATACAGTTAAATATATGAATAATTTAATAGATAAAACTGCCTATAGCTCCTTTTGAATTTCAGTGACTATTGTTAGGTTAACCCTTGGTCCATTGAATGCAAACATCATTGGTTTATGCAAAGCCTATCTTAGGTCTCTGTTATATATATATATATATATGTATATATATATATACTTACTACTCACATGTAAATATTTTACACCATTTCCATTCTTCTTCATCCATTGACAATCATCCTGATGTATTTAATATGTATATCCTAGTTCAATAAATATTCTCTAAACTGCATTTTATTTTTGATGGTACATTTTGTATGTCATCAAGAAAGTAATCTATATGAATAAATGCATTTAAAAAATCACACATATAGAATGAAGGGTTCAAAAACTTGACTGCACATTAAATCATATATATAACTCTCTAATGAAGATCTTGTAGCTTGTACCAAAAAATTCAGAACGATGGGAACTAGAGCCTAGATCATCTGTTTTAAATTAATTCAGGAGATTACAATATGCACCCAAATTTGAAAATCAATGATATAAATCATTCTGATTTTTACTTTTAAAACCCAGCAGTGTCAGCCCGGGCTGGAGCCCGGGCTCTGGCCGAGTTTCGACCCGGGTGCCCATGCCTCTGCACAGCCGGTGGATGTTGGAACGAGCAGGAACCAGAGACAGCTTTAGGATTTGGGGTTCCAGCAAGTGCTTGCAACCATGTATGGAGACTGTGAACTAAGCTTTTGCTACATGCTGTTCCAGGAAGGGAAATGATTCATTTTCCAACTTAAATCTCCGTGGACTTAATTACTATAATACAGAAATTGTAAACCGCGCGGCCACTACTGCGGCCGCATGACTTTTTATCTCTTCATTCTCATCAGTGGAAAACTTATTATCAAATATTTCCTTGTTAATAGAGCTGTATTCTTGGGGGATAAATTCCAACAAAAATAGTGAGTCTGTTCTGAAACTCCAACAACAATAGTGAGTTGTGTGTTGAAATCTGGAATGTAATCAAGGTAAAGAGAAAAGGAAGTGAAATTATCAGTCACGCACGGGGGTGGGGAGGTTTGGGGGGTGAGGGGTGGGATGTATACTTTTTTTTGTTTTTGTTTTTGTTTTGTTTTTGTTTTTATTGGTGGTGGAATATGGGCACTGGTGAAGGGATGGGTGTTTGAGCATTGTATAACTGAGATATAAGCCTGAGAACTTTGTAACTTTCCACTTGGTGATTCAATAAAATAAATTAAAAAAAACCCAGCAGTATGTTTTTAATCTATCTCCAAGTTTATCTAGTCCAGAGATCAGGAAATATTTTCTAAAAGATCATATGCTAAATATTTTCATATTAACATGCTAAAGAGTCTCTGCTGCAGGCCCTCTCTGCTATTGTAGTGTGAAAAAAACTATAGACAATTCATACACAAATGGAGATGACTATGGTCCAATTTGGATTTTATTTACAAAAAAAATAAGGTGTGCGAGATTTGGCACAAAGATCATTGTTTGTTAACTACTTTGCTTCTAACTGTTCATCTTCATAGATTACAATGGCCACATTTTAAAAAATTTTCTATAAGTTAGAGGTTTTTTCTCTTATTTTAAAAAATTTTATTAGTGAATCACCGTGAGATACAGTTACAGACTTACAAACTTTCGGACTTGCATTTCAGTCATATAATGGGAGAGTACCCATCCCTCCACCAGTGCCAATTTTCCACCACCAATGGTCCCAGCATCCCTCCCACCAACCTTACCACGTCCCCTCCACCCGACCCCGCCTCAGTGTCAGGGTATTCCCTTTTGCTCTCTCTCCTTTTGGGTGCTGTGGTTTGCAGTAGAGATATTAAGTGGCCATCATGTCCGGTCTATAGTCTGGTCTCTTATACAACAGAGAGGGCCTACAGCAGAGACTCTATAGCATGTTAATATGAAAATATTTAGCATATAATCTTTTAAGAAAATATTTCCTGATCTCTGGACTAGACAAACTTGGAGATAGATTAAAGACATAGCACTGGATTTTAAAAGACCAGACATTATAACGAGTCTTTCAGTCTGCATCTCCCATCACGAGCGGGCCCTCCTAGCACCCTTTACTTGGTGGTCCCTTCTCTATCTGAGCTTCCTTTTTCCCCAGCATGCGAGGCTGGCTTCTAAACTGTGGAGTAATCCTCCTGCTACTTATCTCTACTGTTCTTGGATGTTAGCCTCCCATTCTGTTATATTCCACAAATGAGTGCAATCTTTCTATTTCTGTCCCTCTCTTTCTGACTCATTTCACTTAACATTATGCTCTCCATGTTAATCCACTTATATACAAATTTCTTGACTTCATCTTTTCTAACAGCTGCATAGTATTCCATTGTGTAGATGTACCAAACTTTCTTTAACCAGTCATCTGTTCTCGGGCACTTGGGTTTTTTCCAGATTCTGGCTATTAAAAACAGTGCTGTAATGAATATACAAGTGCAGATATCATTTCTACTATACTTTTTTTTGCATCTCCTGGATATATTCCCAGAAGTGGTACTGCTGGGTCAAATGGGAGCTCAATTTCTAATTTTTTGAGAAGTGTCATACTGTTTTCCAAAAGGGCTGAATCAGTTGGCAGTCCCACCAGCAGAGAAGGAGAATGCTTTTCTCCCCACATCCATGCCAACACTGGTTACTTTTGTTCTTTTGGATGTGGCCAGTCTCTGTGGTGTGAGATGGTATCTCATTGTTGTTTTGATCTGCATCTCCCTGATGATTAGTGACGAAGAGCATTTTTTCATGTGTCTTTTGGCCATTCGGATTTCTTCTTTGAGAAAGTTTCTGTTCATTTCATTGCCCCACTTTCTGATGGGATTGGATGTTTTCTTTTTGTGGAGTTCAACCAGTGCCTTGTAAGTCCTTGATATCAACCCCTTATCAGATGGGTATTGAGTGAATATCCTTTCCCATTCTGTATTCTCTGTTTGTGTTCT
Organism: Sorex araneus; assembly: GCF_027595985.1. NCBI lineage: Eukaryota > Metazoa > Chordata > Mammalia > Eulipotyphla > Soricidae > Sorex > Sorex araneus. The sequence goes on along the minus strand of NC_073313.1, from coordinate 50,624,049 downwards.
GGTCACTGTAGCTTTTGAGGTGCATAAGCTTCTCAGCTTAAGGTAGTCCCATTTGTTTATCTCTGTTTCCACTTGCTTGGCCAATGGTGTGTCAGCTTTAAAGATACCTTTAGCTTCAATACCTTGGAGAGTTTTGCCGACCTTGTCTTCAATGTACCGGATGGATTATGGTCTGATGTTGAGGTCTTTAAACCATTTTGATCTGACTTTTGTGCATGGTGTTAGGTAGAGGTCTGAGCCCATATTTTTGCATGTAGCTGTCCAGTTTGCCAGCACCATTTGTTAAAGAGGCTTTCCTTGCTCCACGTCACATTTCTTGCTCCCTTATCAAATATTAGATGGTTATATATTTGAGGGTGTGTTCAGGATATTCAAACCTGTTCCATTGGTCTGTGGTTCTGCCTTTGTTCCAGTACCATGATGTTTTAATTATTACCGCTTTGTAGTAGAGTTTGAGGTTGGGGAAGGTGATGCCTCCCATCTTCTTTTTCCCAAGAATTGCTTTAGCTATTCGTGGGGGCTTATTGTTCCATATGAATTTCAGGAGTGTTTGCGCCATTTCTTTGAAGAATGTCATGGGTATCCTTATAGGAATCACATAGAATTTGTACAATGCTTTGGGGTATATTGCCATTTTGACAATGCTAATTCTCCCAATCCATGAGCAGGGGATATCTTTCCATTTCCTCGTGTCCTCAGAGGTTAGTTTGCATTTAACTTTTTATTGACACTTGTGATATTGCAATGAACACATATTCATGTCTATCTCTCCGTATCTATATGCTGCTGTTAGAGTGGGCATTTAAACAGACTGGGGTGGGATCAGGTAGTTAATTAAATTTTAGGGAATACTGCAGGTCTCCAGGAGTACTGACACCATTTCGGAAACTTCCCAGAACATGGGATCCCAAGCCATGGCCTAAATACTAGGCATTTAGTCTAAACAGATAAGACCACCTGGTGCCAGGACTTTCCGGAAATAGAAATGGAAGCAATAGAGCAGAGGGAAATGATGCCCTTTGCTTTGTTCTACTGTACATCTCACACTCAGTGAACTCACTCTCCAGTCAGGTAGTAAAGCTATCAAACTGGCGCTCCCCCTAACCCTTTGTCTTCCCTTTTCCACTGTAGCCACCATTACATACACTTCTGCCATATTCATCCACACTTTCATTCATACTTCACTGCTTCTTTGGGAGAGTCACATTTCTTATTATTCACCTAGACTTCCACACATTTCCTGTAAGTAAATGGGGTTTTTTTTGTTGTTGTTTTTTAATTTAATTTATTTATTTTATTGAGTCACCATGTGGAAAGTTACAAAGCTTTCAGGCTTATGTCTCAGTTATACAATGCTTGAACACCTGTCCCTTCACCAGTGCACATATTCCACCACCAAAAACCCCAATATACCTCCCACCCTCCACCCCACCCCCCTGCATAGCTGATACATTTCACTTCACTTTCTCTTTACCTTGATTACATTCCATATTTCAACACAAAACTTACTATTGTTGTTGGAGTTTCCCTCCCAAAAACAGCCCTGCTGACAAGGAAGCATTTGATAATTAGTTTTCCATTGCTGAGAATGAAGAGATATGAAGAGATATGTTTAGGAGTTCTGGATTTTAGTATTTTAGTAACTAAGTCGAGGGAGATTTATGTTAGGAATTGGATCATTTCCCTTCCTGGGGCAGCGTGGGGCTATGGCTTAGTTCACAGTCTAGGGACATTGCTGCAAGCAGCTGCTGGTATCAAAAGTAGTCTAGCTGGCCTCCGGATTGTGGTCGATCAGCAGCAGAGTAGACACACAAACGTGTGACCACCCTGGTCGCATCTCGGCGGAGAGCACTCTGGCACCTTTTTTTTTTAATCAGGAGTTTGTTTTGAATCTTTGTCTCACTGACACACTAACTACTGATCTTGAAAGAAAATCAGATATTTCATGGGGCTGGAGAAATAGTACACTGGGTAGGGTGCTTGTCTTGCAGGCAGCTGACCCGGGTATGATCCCTGGGAACCCACATGTTCCCTCAAGCACAACCAGGAGTGATTCCTCAGCGCAAAGCCAGGAGTAAGCTTTTAGCATCTCTGGATGTGACCCCCCAAATATTTTTTTTTCTTTTTGGGTCACACCTGGTGATGCTCAGGGGATCATATGGGATGCTGGGAATCGAACCCAGGTTGGTCGCGTGCAAGGCAAACGCCCTACCTGCTGTGCTATTGCTACAGCCCCGTCCCCCAAAATAATTTTTAAAAGAAAATCATGTGTCTTTATTTTTCCCTTGAGATCTCATGGGAGTGTACAGCCTCCTTTTCCTCTTCCTTCTCCTCTTCTGAGTTCTTTGGTCTTGGTGACATTTCCTCTTATTATTTCTGTTTTTTTTTCATTAATCCTTTCTTTAATTACCCCAAATTGTAGAGTTTGTGTTCTTCCCTGAGAAGGGCAAATGATTCTTATACCTGTTCCTATGCAGAGGAATCTCTCAAAGCTGTAAACAACCTCCTCTCTCTGTCGGATCTCCTGAAATAAATATTTTAGCCTTGTTCTTCTCTTCCTGACAGACTGACCAGCCTGAGACACTGAACCAAACATTTAAGAACTCTGCTAATTCCGTGTCAGAACACCTCACATTGTACTTTCTCCACAACCACCCTGAGGCCTGAGAGGTTACAGACTTGTTAAGGGGAAGTTTTTCTGGAGGTCTTTCAATGAAAGTTCCTCTTCAGGATCTTTATATGTACAGCTTACCTCCCCAACTATACTGTATTCTATATTATATCAGAGGAAGAAGCAATCAATCTGTTGAATGTTAAAGGATTGGTAATTTTGAGAGATGACACATCCATGAAGAAGCTAAGCAAGTCTCAGTACATTAACTGACAGAGACATTAGCGTAGGTCAAATCAATCCTGTTGTGAAACAGAGTTGTCATTTTGGACAAGGTTTATAAGCTGTGACTTGTGTGTCATAAATGGTTGAGTAGAATAGGAACTAGAAGGAGCAGATTAGTGTGGTCTCAGCTTAAAGGGGAAAGGCTCCAAGAAGTAGGTGATATTTGAGTTAAGACATGCAAGAAGATTGCACAGTAGCATGAAAATTAACTGCAACTGAAAGCTTAGTAAATTCCAACCACTAGTCAAAATGCTTTTCATTAACTCACATGACATTTGATTCTCAGTTGTAACCTCATTCTACTGTTTAGGTAACTGAGACATAAAAAGCAATATAAATATGTAGCTTGGAGTAGGAATAACTGTGATATGAATCCAATTAGCACATCTCAATCATTTTATTTGACACTATACATAGATAATATTCTGTAAAAGGCAAGAGATTATTTTCTCCAGACTGTCTATGAACATGTTTTAAGTACAAGTGGAACAAAAGTGAACTGTGATACATATCAGATAGGCAAAGATGATTTGGGAGATAGAAATGTGTAATATTTGGCATCATATGCCAAGAATTGGAAGAATTCAACCATATGTCCTCAGCCAAGGCCAGTAAGATATTCGAACTAAGTGACACAATAGCCATAAGAGTCGCACGTACTTCTTGTGATGGGAGAAATACAACTTGTAAAATAATGTGGGTGTAATCCAACTACATGTGAATATACTTGGGTAGAATTCATTCAAAATTGGGTTATATTATGCTAGATTTTGACATTAAGACTTTATATGTATGTATATATAGTTTCCCTTTACCCATTATTTATGCATGTAACATTGTTTATACATGCAATACATATAATTTTATACTCACCATTGAAAATTTTTGTTTATATACTGTTTACATATATAAACAATATGGTTGTCATACTATAACAACTAAATTGGATATTATGCCTATCAATCACTGTATGCCTTCCAATAAGGAGGCTAGAAGGAGGGATCCTATCTCATGACAGGCAGACATGTGAAATTCTAGACCATCTTGTATGTGGGCTTCTATGGACAATTACTTTCAGTGTTACTTTCCCTTGTGACCAAACATGGTGACGCTCTTTTCTACCTGTTGAACTATAAGTTTTACTTAATTTAATTCTTATGTTGACACAGCCTGACAAGTTACCCGTGGCGTATTCGATATGCCTAAAACAGTAACAACAAGTCTCATAATGGAGACGTTACTGGTGCCTGCTCAAGCGAATCAGTGAACAACGGGACGATAGTGCTACAGTGGAGTGCAATTCTTATTTTCTGTCTTAAGGGTGATTTGGAGACAATGGGTGGATGGTTTGACACTTGTCTCACAGACTGCTGCATTGCAACTTGGCTTTATGCTTTACAGAAGAGTCCAATGGGTCTACCTGATATTTTTGTTGGTTTCATGTAAATCTTGTTTTCTTGGCCTTTTGGGTCACATCTGGCGATGCTCAGGGGTTACTCCTTGCTTTGAGCTCAGGAATTAGTCCTGGTGGTGCTCGGGGGACCATATGGGATGCTGGGGATTGAACCTGGGTCGGCTAGGTGCAAGGCAAATGCCCTACCCACTGTACTATCTCTCCAGCCCCCAAGTTTCATGTGAATCTTGAACCCTTTCTGCTGTGTGTTAACATTTGAGGTGTTCAGGTCTTGAAAATGAGGGCAGGTATGAAGCAGGAGGGCCCAGGACAACAAGGTGCCTTGGGGGCTGCACAGAAGTGATTCTCTTATTGACATTATTGGCGTGAGTAATATCAATGGAATTGATTTTCGTGGGATCACTTCTTAGTGACAAGATTTTTAATTTTACATGTTCATCCTCATGTATTCAGTTCAAGTTTGCTCTCGGCTGTGTGGAAATGTTCTTTCACTGGTTTTCTTTGAATTTCCACTGGTACAAATTAGAGTTACTTTATACTTTCATTTTTTTTTTGGCTTTTTGGGTCACACCCAGCGATGCTCAGGGTCACTCCTGGCTTTGCATTCAGGAATTACTCCTGGTGGTGCTTGGGGGTCCATATGGGATGATGGGAATCGAACCCGGGTCAGCCGCATGCAAGCCAAACGCCCCACCTGCTATGCTATCACTCCAGCCCCTTATACTTTCAATTTTATATGATAAATTAATTCCCATAAACTCTAGAGTAGAATTATTCATTAAACATTTTGATTTAAATGTTTGAGCGTGGTCTAGTTATTCAAAGCATAGCTCATTGGTTTAGCTGAGTCCTTGTTATTTTACCATATTAAATACTGATGATAATGTGTCCTCTTCTGACTTGACAGTTTGGAATTTTATTCGCAGAAGAAATCCGGGTTTGCTTTTATTTTACTTGGTGCAATGTGGGTCTGGTCTGTTCATAATATTTTTGATTTTAAAAAGCCTTCATTAACTTCTACAAATAAGGAAAAAAAATGTGTGTTTGTACCTCTTATTTTAAGATTTACTACTTCAAGGTGCAAACTCACCTAAACTTTCATTCACTTATCATTATGCTATCATAAATCAATAAAACACATCAAAATGTGTTTGTATTGACTTTTCTAGACTTGGGAAGGTGGTATTGAGATGTAAACAGCATATGGCTCAGTTCTTGTGTTTTAGGACAGTGATAAGGAGGAAGTGCTGAGCAGAGGCCACTGCTGGGCATTATTTCAATTTCAGTTTTCACCACAATCTTGCATGTCACATTATTCATTTAAGATTATTCATTTCAGTGGTTTCTTTAATCTTCTTCATACTTCCCCTTGGAAAAGCCTGCCAATCTATCCTTTAATAAACGAGATTAATAGTAAAAGTAAATGCTCTTGTTTTTTGGGTATTGGTGATAAGTACAAAATTTTAGTTTTTAACCATAAATACAATTTAATATACACTTATTCTTTTAATTTTATGGGTCCCTATTTATACGTTTTATCCCTCTAAAAGTAATTATTTCTACAGTTTGACTTAGAGACAATCCCTGGCCCAGGTTGGTGAAGACTAGAGTTGACAATTGTTCTCCACTCCTCTCCCATTGTGTCCCCAGCCATTTGGCATCATGGGTTGACCATTCGACCGTGACAAGTGCAGGCATTTATGGTTAGAAATGAGCAATGCTCAACTCTTGATATTTGTATCTATATTGCATAATAATGTGTGTACATGAACAGAATTAATGTAAAACTCTTGCTTGATGAAAAATATGAGGACCACAAACACTAATATTAACCCAATATTTGATTAGCAGTAAAACACAAGTAGTGTTCCTATAAAATAGGGAGGGTTGAGCATGCTTGCTAACCCTTTCTTTCTCATTTTGTGTTTTTGCTGGTTCTTTCTTTCTTTAAAAAATTTATTTTTAAATGTAGAAAAAAGGGGCAACTGTTTATATAATTCTAGGACTAATATTAATTAGATAACAAAGTTGCAATATTAATATCAATAAATCTAGAAAATAAATTTATGTGAACATTGTTATATCAGATTGCAGGGTTGGAAAGTCCTTGTCTAAAAATTTATTAAGCTTTTTGTTGTATCAGGAGGTCTTTTTTTTTTCTCATGGTGATTCAATATATATATATATTTTTTATAATTTATTTATTTTTAATTAGAGAGTCACCGTGAGGGTACAGTTACAGATTTATACACTTTTGTGCTTATACTTCCCTCATACAAAGTTCGGGAACCCATTCCTTCACCAGTGCCCATTCTCCACCACCCGTAAACCCAGCGTCCCTCCCACCCTCCCCAATCCCATCTCCCCCCCACCCCACCCTGCCACTGTGGCAGGGCATTCCCTTCTGTTCTCTCTCTCTAATTAGCTGTTGTGGTTTGCAATAAAGGTGTTGAGTGGCCGCTGTGCTCAGTCTCTAGCCCTCATTCAGCCCGCAACTCCCTTCCCCCACATGGCCTTCGACTACAATGTAGTTGGTGATCGCTTCTCTGAGTTGCCCTTTCCCCGGAACGTGAGGCCAGCCTCGAAGCCATGGGGTCAACCTCCTGTGTATCAGGAGGTCTTGGGTGACTGTGTATGTGGCTGTGTGGTCAAGCCTTTTCCAGATCTATGGTCTGGGCCAAAGATTCAACAAGGCAGCAGACGTGGGTGGTGGATGGGACTGCTGGAGCTTCTGGAAGTTCAGGGGTGAGGTAGGCGAGAGGCTACCCACCCTGACTCCAAAAAAAAAAAACACCCCACCAGAGTGCTCAGTCTGGGCACCAGTACTTCAAACTATTCGGAGATTGGTGTCTCTGCAGAGAATATTTGCGAGATGATGGAGTCGAGCCCTTTGTGTAGCTGGAAGTAGTGGGGATGAGAGCTGCTGCCAGAGCCTTTGGTGGGTATTCTGCCCACCTGCCTTCCATGGCAGCTCGGGGTTTTCATTTTTCTTGTTATTTCTTGTTATTTTACTTTTCCTTTATTAACTCATGCTGAAATGATTTAATCATTCCACATGTCAGTGGATCATTGATGTTCTCTAAATATAATATCCTACATTTTATTTGGATAACAGGAAAACTGTTTATTTATATTTGATTTTGAAGTTTTTTGTTTCAATTATTGGCAGGAATGCAATGAGAAATTGGGATGCTTTTTACCCACAATACTCCTGACTTTTTAGCCAGTTATTGAGATGATTAACAGTGCATAATTGTTTAATTATGCCCCCGCACCTGGCTATCTTTACCGGGGTCCCTCGGAGGGGGGTGGGTTGAGTTTCCCTCCCTATTCCGAGCAGAGCCCCAGCAGCTGAAGACCTCCAGAACTCAGCCACAGCCATGCTAAAGGCCGCTCACTCTTCACATGCTTGGACGAGCCTCATGCATGAAGGAACCGGCAGAGAAACCCAGGTGTGCGGGGGCCCGGGGCTGAGATCTCCAGACTTGCTCAGATCGGGACTGGACCTCCTCCACCCAGATCCCCCATTTTCCAGTAGCTAAGTAGACACACTCACAAACTGCTCCCGGCGCCGTGTAATCCCATCAATGGCCAAGATCTAGAGACTATAAAACGAGTGATCTCTTATTGTCTAGTTCTCCCTCTCAGAGAACCCAGCAAGCTACCGAGAGTACCCTGCCTGCATGGCAGAGCCTGGCAAGCTCCCCATGGCGTATTACATATGCCAAAAACAGTAACAATTATGGGTCTCATTCCCCTGACCCTGAAAGAGCCTCCAATGCAGCACCGTTGGGAAGGACGAGTAAAGAGAGGCTGCTAAAATCTCAGAGCTACGACGAATGGAGACGTTATTGGCACCAGCTCGAGCAAATTGGTGAACAAACAGGATGACAGTGACAGTGACAGATTTGGTTTAATTAGATGAATCACAGTATATTTTTAATGAATCAACATGGTCTCTGATAGCAGTTTATATTTTAGCTTTCTTAATATTTGGCCTACTCTGTTGGGTAAATCAGGCACCTACCTCCATGAGTCTTCAAGTCAGATACTTCTCTAGAAATTATGATCAACTCTTTACCCCTAGACAAGTTTCATTGCAGTACCATGATTTAATAGTCCAGTACCCGAATATTCAAGGCCAAGGAAAGCAGGGGCCGGGAGGACTTATCAATGGCTGGAATCTACCACAAGTGTGTGTGTGCACCAGGTAAGTAAGATAGAGAAGGGTCCGGTATGACAATGATAGTTGGGAATGATGATGCTGGACAAAAACTGAGTATTGAAAGTAGGTAAAAGGATATATATAAGAACCTTTCAGCATCTGTATTGCAAACCACAGTGCTCAAAAAGAGAGGGAGAAGAAGAGAGAAAGGGATGGAGAGGGAGAGGGAGAGGGTGACAGAGAGAGAGAAAAGTGTCTGCCGTAGGAGTGGGCTTTGGGGCGTTGGGGGTGATGGGAGGAAAGTTGGGGGCATTGGCGTTGGGACATGCACACTGGTGGATGGATGGGTGCTGGAACACTGCATAACTGAAACCTAATCATAAACAGCTTTGTAATGGTCTATCTCACAGGGATTCAACTAAAAAAATGATAAAAATTGCCATCTTGGTTCTGTAATGAGAAAAGGGAGCAACAGGAACTGACTGTGCAAATGAACTAGAAAAGAACCAGGTGCTCCCCAGCCTCCATTTTCTTTCCCAGTACTATTATACAAAATGGTTTGGAAACCCCTTCCCTGAGTTTCTGTGACAAGGATTGTGAGCTTGCTACATTTTGTACAAGAAATTTCTCCAGTTTCTGATTTGAGTTCCTCTGTCCACTGTGGAAGTCTGTTACTGACACATTAGCTTGATTTCTGTGGCACATTTGAAAACAGTCTGTGGTGGATATTTTAGCATCAATATTTTTATTCTGTTTGAAATTTCTGGCAGAAACAGGTAGTATCAAGATGGACTGGACTGTCAAGACAAACTTCAGGAATGCAGAGGTTGTGGAGTGCTTCTCAGGTGTTGTTTGTATTAGCATGATGCCACTGATCTGAAGATATTTTAAAGCATTTCTTTAATGAAAAGCACGAAGATAAGGCCCAAAGATCTGAGAGGCTGTGGGAAAGTTACTGGAGTAGAGCATCCCTTCTGTTATTAGGCATTTATTTGGAAGGCCTCCAAGAGACAGAAAATAAACACTAAAGTACGGCACTGGGAATCCTTTTTGTACTACACCCTGTTTTCTTTGCCTTCGGCGTGGTGGATCTCAGACTGTGCTTCAGCCAGTCTGCAGTGTCTAAAGCTAAAGTCTCCTGGCTCTTTTTTCTTATCAGCTTCGACCTCAGCGTCTTCTTTTGTAAGTTGGGATCCATGTCAGGGTAGTATGGGTGTCATGAGATTCTTGGTGAAGTGCAGCGCCAAGGTAGTCCTTAAGTGATGGCTTTCATCGTCTGAAGCTACAGGTTTCTATTATTTGATTTATTTATTATCTTATTTATAAGATAAAATATTATTATTTGGTTTCTATTATTGACAGAAATGCAATGAGAAACGGGGCACTGTTTAATGACACTAAACCTAACTTTTTTTCAGGGAGTTGCCTAGATTATTAACAGTGCATAATTGTGCATGAAATGTTATTTCCAAAGTAAGTGAAAATCTCAAAATCTACTCTATGTTAGCAGATGCTCACTTTTATTCATCTATTACGATTATGCTTATGATGCTTGATTTATCATTTTCCCTACAGTCTTGCAGAGAGAAAAATGTATAAGCCCTTAAAGCTGTGACATAATTCCATCTCATTGTTGCTTTCTTTTTAGGTATCAGGAGTTTATTTCTGGAGCTCCTTCACCATCCTCTTTGAGGCTGCTTCTTTTTAATCTGCTGTGAAGAGAGAGGCAAGCCAGGACTTTAGGTTCCGGGCCATGTTCTGCTCTGGTCAACTCGGATCCCTCATGTAAATGCTCATGTAGTGACACACTCAAGACCTGTAAGAACTTCCTGGGCCATGTGCTCTGGTCAGGCCAGAACATGCCTGTGATCACAACTACAAGATCTCCTCTTTACCATTTTTTGTACAGGGATTTTGTACAGTCACTTACATATGGTGACCAACTCATGGTATTTCAGATGAATGTTTTGAGAATGTTTTGGGGGAAGAAGTATTTAAGCTAAATGTGCGGTACTGTATAATGTTCTCTGGGAGCTTTCCAAGCATTAGTTTCAAGAGGTAAATCAGGACATAATACTTTGCTATTAGCACAGATGTCCTTCCGAGTTGGCATTGCAGAATCTAAAAATCATAGCACTCACATTCAAATTCCACCTTTCTATATGGTGGAATATATCTATGAGGCTTACAAACTAAGCCTCTAGATTTTACTCAGCATTTGCCACTTATCTATCAGCTCAGGCTTGGGCTAAATTCTTGGATATGGAATACTTTGTTAATTTCCTCTCCAGTGAAAACTGTAGATTTGTACCAATTATAAAACATTTATCCAGACACATTCCTTCACTGAGGAATGTGATAGTTAACATCAGAGCTCATTTGCTCTTCCAAACAAACATGGCATGCCTTCTTTTGCACATATATGCACATGTAAAGCCCTCTGCCTATCACATTCCTCTGTGATATCTTTCGAGGGAGACTGGGGGAAAACTTCCATAAATCCTTGAGTGGGCAACTGTGGTGAGGACTGACAGTTCAAGAAGCAGTTACATGGCAGCACATTCCAAAAGGATGTGCTTCTCAATCTGACAGTCTGGAATTGTGGCTCATAGGGAAAGGGAAGGTGACACTGTCGTCAGAATGGAAGCCGGGACCTGGCTCTTGTTTCTTTGCCAGGAGTTCACTCTCAGCCTCCCTATCTCTTAGTCTCATGATAACTGTTTTCAGTGTATATACCTACTGCAGTGAAATGGCAATATTCTGTAATTTCTTTCTTTGGTGGGTGGGGGTGCACACCTGGCAGTGCTCAGGGATTACTCCTGGTTCTGAGCTCAGGGATCACTTCTGGTGGGCTCAGAGGACCATCTGGGTTGCCAGGAATCTAATCAGGATTGGCCATGTACAAGGGAAACACTCTACCTGCTGTTCTATCTCCCTGGAATCACATGCTGTAATTTCTGATGTAAATTCAGTGTCTCTTTCCAGGTTCTGTGAGAAATTCTTTGCTTTTTAAAATTTTATTGAAGCAGTTACAAAAAAAGGAAATATTGACTGAGTCTAGTATTACATGAATCCTAGTTAATTCCTATTTCTTCTGCGTATTATCAGGATATTCTCCACATTTTCAAGCAAAATCTAACTTAAACTGGCCACTTAAGAGTAAACTAGCAGAGCGCTGTATAATCCATGTAATAAAGCCGAATGTTTCATCACATGTACCAATAAATCCACAGGGCTACTGAATCCACTCCTCTTTTACAGAATTTATTTTACAGCTAATAAACTAAACAACATTTTTTAAAAAACATATCTCTCTAACAAGATAAAATGAAGACAAAATCACTCATCTCACTGGAAACAAGGTACTCCAATCATAGTCTTTAAACACTGCACTTTAACTTTCATAATTTGACCATGCATTCAGGAAATAACCCGCAGACTAGTTTTAACAAATCAAAGAATCTCTCAACTTGATAAAAACTGTTTAAATAAGTACAAGTTTTAGGAGCATGTCTCGAACTATGAATATCTAAGAACCATAAACGTCAAATACTTTTGTTTCAGAATATCCACTTGCACAGAGGTGTATCTACCTGGACTTTATGATCCCGTATCTCGAGCACCCCAGGAATAACTTTTATGGGAAGAACAATGCAGCAATGCGTCCCTGCCACTGAAATGCACACATCCTAACCACAGGCACAGCAATGCAAGAACTTGGTATAACAAATTAGAAAGTTACAGGAAAAATGGGAGAAAATATGGGTTCTGAGAGGCACACTTGATGGTAGAGAGATAGATGAATTACAAGTTGATGTGGAAGAGGTGAAGGGAGTCATATGCATCAGATCAAAATCTGTAGAGAAGTGGAAGGAACCAGAGATATGTTACTGGGGACCATTGCTATAGCCATTGTGGAATTGTCCCCTCAAGTGTTTTGATTGTTGAAACACTGGTGACTTTTCTCTTGCTGAGCAATATGAAAGGTTTGTATCTCTTCAGAATCAGGTAAATGAGCTACCAAGTTTCTATTAGATACAACAAGGTCAGTTGTGAGATACGGAGAGATAACAGGGTACTATAATAACCCCAAAATTGTGAAATAATGACCTGCTATATGTATTTCTACATATCTGATTCCTTTATTTCTCTCTACTTGCTGTCAACTGTAGAGTATACTCTTGAAACCCATTTTTTGTATGGATATATGTGGCTCGCACTTTTTTGTTTTGGGGCCATGCCTGGCAGAACTCAGGGAATACACCTGGCTCTGCACTCAGAAATTACTCCTGGTGGTCAGGGGACTGTATGGAGTGCTAAGACACAAACCTGGGTTGGTGGGATGCAAGACAAGCACCCTTCCTGTACTATCATTATGGTCATTCTGAGGCTCAAATGTTAGATCATTCTCTGTCTTCAAGAGAGCTGAAGCAACAAAAATAGCCTCACATCGAATCTTTCACAAAACCCATAGCTCTAAAGTTATTTCTTGCTCCCCCAAATCCAGGCCCTTCTTTCCCCTAAACTAGTGTTCATCCACACTTTCTATCTTATAGACAACTCAAACTTGTTGGTAAATGAATTTTTCCCTGTTTTGTTCTGCTTCTTTATTCTGGTCTGCTTTATCTCTCACTACTCAGCTGAGAGCAAAGAGGAATCAGGGGACTCTGCTCCTGCAAGAAGATAAAAATCCCTTAAACACCATCATGTAGCAACCAGAAAGTCTTATCTTGCTGCATACCAGCAAAACCCCTTACCAAGAACCTTCCAAAGTTATTGCTTTTTATGCACGGTGCAAACAAAGCTCAGGTGCAGATAAACACCAGAAAAAGCTGCAAAAATGACCCCATGCTTGGGACCAGAGAGACAGTACAGGTGGCAGTGCACTTGCCTTGCATGTGGTCAAACTGAGTTTGATCCCCTACATCCATATGATCCCCAAGTCCCACCATGAGTGATCCCTGAGTACCACCAAGTATGCCCCTCAACAAAAATAAATAAACCAAACAAAAAAATGACCCCAGCTTGCAGAATCACTGCTGGAATGCTGCTGGTTATGGCGAGAAGTTGTAACTATTTGGACAGTACATGATAACATTTTAGGCTGTTCAGTCATTAGGGTTCTACAGACATGTTCCTTAAATCCTTTGTTATGACACCAGGGAGTGAGTTTGGGGGAATTCTTTCACCAGGCTGCTTTCTTGTGCTCAGAAAGAGACCTTCCCTCAATACACTTTGGCTTCTCACACATTTCTATTTTGGGGGAGCCAAGGAAACACACATCTCTATTCCATCCAGACCACAGAGCCATCACATTTTGGCTCCCCTAACTGTGTGTATTCCATCACATCACACAACAGCCTCTGCACATGAGCTCCTGCCTTGTACACCCATGCTTTTTAGTTTATCTTCACTGCTTCTTGAGAAGATGCCACATCAGTATCATGTACCTAGCAGTGAACTTTCTCTTTTTCATTAAAAAATTATTTCAACACAGGGAATTACAAAGTTGGTCATAATACAGTTGTTTCAGGCATTCAGGCTAGCTCCACACCAATCCCACTATCACTGTGACCTTCCCTCTACCAGTGTCCCAAGTTTCCCACCCATCCCCTGGCATTTTTGTGCCTGATCCCGTAGCAGCCCCCCCCCAATTGCTTCCTGTCGTGTTGCTTATTACAACAAAATAGCAAGTGGAGTTCCCTTAACGGGCACAAAAATTTGCTTCATGTTGCATATTACAACAAAATGGCAAATTGAATTATCAGAAAACACAAATACAAGCTAATTTCTGAAAACTGTATCTCACAATGGTATTACTAAAGCCATTGTCTGAGAATTTACTGAGCTAGTCGGTGCTGGTTGAGCCTTTTCTGTTCTGTTTTCACTTGTTGAGCTTTGTGGGCTTTTACATAACTTTCCCATCAAATTTGAAGTGCTAAAAAAATCTGCAGTGCTCCTATTAGGCTGCCAGTACTGTGAAATGTGAAGAAGGTGCCTGGAACTGTGGCTGCTGGGCCTCTCTGGAAGGGAAGGGTGTCAGCCCTCACCCATTTCAAGAAGGTCTCTGTCTTCAGTCTGGAAATGGATCTACCTGGTGCAATTTGGCAGCTTGGCAGTTTTTTTTCAGGAATGCACTTCTTGTAAAAGTCGATCCCCTTTTTCTGATGACATGTTTACTACATTGACACCTAAATGATAGGTCTGAAGAGACAACTTGATCTGCTTATTCTAGAATTCTTGAACTCTAAAAGGAATAACCTGTATGAAATTTAGGGTATGTGTTCCAGGAAGGGAGATGGGGCTTCATAGATTATGTGGCTCTTACTGGTATCCTCATTGTACTGACAAGGAAACCAAGACACAAAAACAAATGCATTGGGTTCCCCATTTACTCAGAACCCAACTCTGACCAAAGTCCAGTAGGAAGGTATACAGTCGTTTTCAGAAATCATTTGGGCTCCATGTGGGGACCTATTCATTCATCAGTCTGCCACGTGCTGGATTCTGTGCTAGGAACTGTGATGTCCATTTCATGCCTAAGGGGAAATGAGAGACAGTGCTCTGAGAGTTCTGGGGTGTTCGCAGGAGCTAGCTCCTGCCAGTGGGATCCATACCAGTGGGATCTCTGCTGCTCCCCAGCTGCTTGGGAATTCCTTGGCCTGGTGCTTGGTCTCACTGTTCAACAGATGAAGGAGTGCCCCACGGGTATGTTTCCCTGATACATAGAGAATGCTTGCCATGTGCTGGGCTCTTAACGGAGGAAAAGACAACCTTTACCTCACTTGGGCTAAAAGTCATTTAGAGCTTTCCCACCTTAAACTATTAATAATAGGCTCCCAATCCCTTGGCCTCAATCTGAATGAATTCTGTGGCAACCTCCATATTCCAGAAGTCCCAATACAATCAAACCCCTGCCTTATGTCTACTGAAAAAACATACACGCTGGGTTTCTTTCCTCCATCCTGTTCCCCTCACTTGTCTGCACAGTCCTCTCACTTCTTTAGACACCTCAACAAGAATTTCCAACTCAGGAATGGCTTGTGGGAAATCAATTTAAAGTAGTAAGTAACACTGGTGATGAGTATGATGTTGGGATTGTGGTGCATGAAAAACTGTTATCAATAGTATTGTAAACCACAGAAGTTCAATCAATAAAAAATAATTAAGAAATCCAGAGTAAGTAACCCACTGTGCCTTTTATCTCTTCGGGGGTCTCTGTGTGTATGGGGCTACTTAAGCATGAATGCAATGATGGTAGCTGTTAGAAGCCCTTCATCTCTCTCCTCTGCTACCTACTTTCGCTCCAGCCATGCTGCTATGGAATCATCAGACAAGCTCTCACCTCAGAACCTTAGCACTTGATGCACCTCTTATTCCAGGATTCTGCATGATTAATCCCTTTACTTCCTCTAGTTTTCTCATATGTCGCTTTCTGGTGAGACCTTCCCCCACCGTGTACAATGGTGCCCTTTCACATGCATGCTTGCTCTTTGCCACTACCTCCATAGCATCACTTGCTCAAGTCCCAAGATTACCTCTGAACAGCAGACTCCATTCCCTGATTCTACCCAAGCCAGCAGTCCATCAGTGAGTTAGGGCCCATTTATTTTGACTGAAACTCCTACTTGCCACTCCATCCTCACCCTATAATTTCTGCTTTCATCAGCAACAACTCCTCTCTCAAGGCTGCCCCAGATTCTGGTCCTCCCACAAGTAACTCCAAGCTGATGATAAAAAGCTTACTTTTCCTCCTCAACTTCTTGGAAACCTTTAATATTTCCACAAGGCTTGCTACACACCCCCACTGCAAATTTGGCTAGTAATCAAAAGGCAGTCTGTTTCTCCTCATGGACCTGTACTTGACCTGTATTTTGAGCTATGCTTAATTTCGTGACACTGCTCTGATCCACACTCCCTGGCACTAATGATTTGAAGGAAAAGGAGCCAATCTTTGCTGAAAACCGACTAGTTCCCAGACAATAAAACAGGTATTTGTAAGTCCTATTTTCTTTCAACATCCAGTTAAGCATGCTTGGGTCTGGAGATGGAAAGGGGAAAATCAGGGAAAAAACCAATCCTAGTAAAGGCTCCCATTTACACAAAGCCATGGGCTGGAACAATAGCACAGCAGGTAGGGTGTTTGCCTTGCACATGGCCGACCCAGATTCGATTCCTCCACCCCTCTCGGAGAGCCCGGCAAGCTACTGAGAGTATCCCATCCGCACGGCAGAGCCTGGCAAGCTACCTGTGGTGTATTCAATATGCAAAAATAGTCACAATAAGCCTCACAATGGAGACGTTACTGGTGCCCACTCGGGCAGATCAATGAACAACGGGACGACAGTGCTACAGTGCTACACAAAGCCATCAACTAACACTGGTGCGTGTGCATGTGTGTGTGTGTGTGTGTGTATATATATATATATATATATATGATCATAATAAGTGCTTTAAAAAGCATGCACATATTGAAAAGTACACTTACTTTTGAAGAACTGTGATCTTCATGGCCATCTATGATTTATTAATTCCATGCACAAGGGTAAGTGTCAGACAGTTCCAGTGTGAAGTACTTTTTCAAGACGCTAAGTTTCAATAACAGTCACTAATTCTAGTAACTCGAATAAGCCATTGACCATAAAAGTCTCAATGGTAGTTTTGAGTACCGGCCATCCATTGTGTAGCATTACCATGTCACTGCAGCATTCAGCTAAATATGATAAAGAGGAAAACACACAAAACCAGATTAAACACCCAGATGTGGGTGAGACCCCAAAGGACTTCATGCTGGGTTCAGAGACAATTCTAAGACAGACCCAGCCTCACAAACACTGCACTATTGTTTTTTTTTATTGATTGATATTCTGTGGTTTACAATGTTACTAATAATAATGGTCTCGCATGCACATGATTCCAACACCACACCCAGTTCCCAATCCCAAGAACCCCATCACCCTTCCCTCTAAAACCCTACCTCAACTCAGTTCTTTGAATCAGTTCTCCCATTATGTTGCATTTGGCCCTTTGTTGCTACCTTGTTGTTAATCTGTAAATCACATATGTCAAAGAGACCCCACTTTATCTATCCCTCTCCTTCTGACTGATTTCACTCGGCATGATATCTTCTGGATCCATCTATGTTTCTGAAAATTGCATGATTTTGTTCTTTTTTAGAGATGCATAGTATTTCACTGTGTATATGTATCACAGTTTCTTGGTCCATTCTTTTGTAGTTGAGCGTTTGGGTTGTTTCCATATCTCAGCTATTGTACTAAGTGTGGTCATAAACATAGTTGTGCATATATTTTTTGAATTAATGTTTGGTTTGAAGATAGATGCCAAGAAGCGGAATCTTGGAGTTATCTAGTTCTTCTATTCCTATTATTTGGATGGGTCTCCATATTGCTTTCATAGAGACTGAACCAGACAACATTCCCAGCAAAACCACTGTACTATTCCATTGGTATACTATTGAGAGAAAAAAGAACATAAATAAATTTTAAATTAAAAAATTAAGATACCGGGGCTGGAGCGATAGCACAGCGGGGAGGGTGTTTGCCTTGCATGCGGCCGACCCGGGTTCTATTCCCAGCATCCCATATGGTCTCCTGAGCACCGCCAGGAGGAATTCCTGAGTGCAGAGCCAGGAGTAACCCCTGTGCATCGCCGGGTGTGACCCAAAAAAGCCAAAAAAATTAAGATACCTAAAAAAAGAACCACAAGGAAAATCTAGAGTTTAAAGGTGCAGTGGCTTCAGGGCTGCGGTGCCACCAGCAGGTTAACCTGTATGTGTGGGGCGAGTGCATCAGCAGCCTGATGGTGTATTCAGGTTTCCTGATACCCCCAAATTGCCACTGTGCCTCTGGCCAGACCTCAATAACTTGGGACCAAGTTTCCTGAGAAATTAAACGGCCAAAAGTTAGGTATGTGGGAATCACACCCACAAACCAACTCCGGCTGAGTTATAAAAGCTCAAAAAACTATTCAGCATTTGCCTAAAGGGCAGGCTGGGGTGATAGAGGGAAGATTCAAAGTAATGGTCATGGGAAGATGCAAAGGTGGTGGGACTGGTGATGAAATATTGAATGTTCAATTACTGTGAACAACTTTATGAAAAATGTAAAAAAAATTAAAAACAAATTTCAAGTGCAGCTCCTTCTGAGAGAAGGGATGGAATCCAAATAATTTTAAGACAAACTGAGGTAATAGCATGCCTGTACAAACTCAGAGAGCCAGCACCTGTGTAACCTCAGAAAGCCAAAACCTGTGTAACTTCAGAGAGCCATTATGCATGGGCAACCTCAGAGTGCCAGCACCTGTGTAACCTCAGAGATCCAGCAACTGTGACCTCAGAGAGTCAGCATGCATGTGGAACCTCAGAGAGCTAGCATACGTGTACAACTTCAGAGTGCCAGCATGCATGTGCAACCTCAGAGAGCCAGCATGCGTGTGCAACATCAGAGAATCAACAACTGTGTAACCTCAGATAGCCAGCATGTGTGTGCAACCTTAGAGAATCAGCATGACTGTGCAATCTCAGAGAGCCAGCACCTGTGTAACCTCAGAGAGCCAGCATCGTGTGTAACCTCAGAGAGCCAGTATGTGTGTGCAACCACAGAGAATTAGCATGCCTGTGCAACCTCAGAGAGCCAGTACCTGTGTAAACTCAGAGAGCAGCAAGTGTGTGCAACCTCAGAGAGCCAACATGTGTGTGCAACCTCAGACAGCCAGCATGCGTGTATACCTCAGAGAGCAAGCATGTGTGGGCAGTCTCAGAAAACCAGCATGTGTGTGCAACCTCAGAGAACCAGCACCTGTGTAACCTCAGCGAGCCAGCACTTGCGTAACTTAAGAGAGCCAGCACCTGTGTAGTAACTCCGGAGAGTCAGCACCTGTGTAACCTCAGAGAATCATCATACATGTGCCATTCAATACATCTAAGCAACAACCCCCACGACAAAAGGAACTATTAATATAAGAGTAATTTTTAAGTGCGTGTTATAACAAGCAATAAAAACTGAACAATCTTGTGCCTGCTAGGGGGCAGGCTTGGGGATAGGTAGGAAACTGGAGACAATGGTGCAGGGAAGGTCACACTGATGGTGGGATCGGTGTTGGAACACTGAATGCCTCAAACAGCTGCCTTATGATCAACTTTGTAAATCAGAATGTTTAAATAAAGTAAAAAAATAAATACTTCATGGGGAAAAAAAGTTAGGTATTGGAAGCTACACCCACAACCACTTTCAGCTCAGCTATACAAGCTCATTTATTGGCCTTGCTTCAGAGACCTATAAATAAATCTTGAAAGAGATCAAAAGTCACAGTTAATCTCAGATCCGTGAAGGCTGAACAGACAGGGATAAATTGGAGGGGTGCAGCTGCTTGTTCCCACAATCCAAAATTCCTGCCATGTCCCGGCTGGACTCCAACATCTAAGGACAGACCTCACTGAAACATAATCTGCTGAAAATTCAGGAATGTGTGTTTTGTGATTGAAATCTCCAGGATTTCTTGGGGCTGTGATGGGCTACTTCCCCCCACCTCCCTGTACTTCTGGAAGCCTAGGCAGTCCCATCCACACCCTAAAGCTGCCACTCAGTTAAAAAGCTACTCCAAAATAATAATAATAATAATAATAAAAATAAAAAAAATAAAAAAAAATAAAAAGCTACTCCAGCCTTACCTTCCCAATAAAAATACTGAATGCCCTGAACAAACACAATGACCTCTTAGTACCTGTATTACAAATCTTAATGCACAAAAGAAGAGAAAAAGGAGAAAAGTGCCTTTCATAGAGGCAGGCTGGGGCAGCGGGGTGTTGAGGGATGTTAGGAGGAAAATGGTGGACATTGGTGGTGGGAAATGTACACTGGTGGAGGGATGGGTGTTGGATCATTGTATGTCTGAAACCCAATTATAAACAGCTTTGTAATGGTAAACCTCACAGATATTCAATAAAAAATCTAAACTTTTTAATTCCAAGGAAAAATTAAGGTACAGTGACTTACTCTCCCTCCTGGGAGCCATCCCTTGGTTTGTCTCAGTTTGGGTGGAGAGGCTCCTGGATGCTGTTGAGCCTGGGGCTCCCCCTAGTGCCACTCAGAAGATTCTGCAGCTCTAACTGGAGAAGAGAAGAAGAGCAAGGCTGAGTGTGGAAGCTTGAGCAAAGGTTAGAGGGACCAGAACAGGATCAACAGCACTGCCTGAAAGTTTGCTGGCATGGGTAATCTCACCAAGGAGAGAAGTGACAGGTCAGAAATGAGGAAGAATGAGTATATAATAAAATAAGGTGAGACTCTAACCTTATCATCATTATGAAACTATGGGCTGTATTGTGTGGTTTCCATAGACGTTCTTTCTTGGCAATGAGACTACAGCAACACACGTTCTACTTCTCCAAACTGTAAGCTTTTCTTCATTTTATGGGGTGGCTTGGAGAGAATTTGGTACATGGTAATGTCCTTATCTACTTTGACACAAATATCCCATGGTTTTTCAGATCAATTACAGAAGAACACAGCAGCATTAGGGCGCAGTTGTGTACTTTGTTCTTTAGAGAATAATTTGGTGGCTCTTTCAGATCCCTTTATTTTCATATGGGCCTTGTTCTTTCATATTGTGCTGACCTTTTGAGGTGTTCTGATCCTGAATATGAGGAACGGTCTGGTGTGTTTGGCTGTATGTGCGAGGTTCAGTACAGCACAGTGATCTCTGGGTCACACAGACACGACCTTGCCATTAATTCAGTCATAATTGATGGATGTTTTCAAACCACAGAGACTGGCACACATTCAAAAGAACAAAAGCAACCAATGCTGGCGTGGATTTGGGGAAAAAGGGACTCCCCTTCTTTGTTGGTGGGAATGCCGACTGGTCCAGCCTTTCTGGAAAACAATATGGACAGTCCTTCAAAAACTAGAAATTGAGCTTCCATATGACCCCTCAATACCACTTCTGGGAATATATCCCGAGGATGCAAAAGAGCACAGTAGAAATGACATCTGTACCTATATATTCATTGCAGCACTGTTCACAATAGCCAAAATATGGAAACAACCTGAGTGCCCTAAAACAGATGACTGGTTAAAGAAACTTTGGTACATCTACACAATGGAATACTATGTGGCTGTTAGGAAAGATGAAGTCATGAAATTTGCTTATAAATGGATAAACATGGAGAGCATCATGCTAAGTGAAATGAGTCAGAAAGAGAGGGACAGACATAGAGGGACTGCACTCATTTGTGGAGTGTAGGGTAGCATCACATGAGGCTGACACCCAAGGATGGTAGATACAAGGGCCAGGGGGATTGCCCCATAGTTGGAAGCCTGCTTCATGAGCGGAGGGGAGAAGGCATATGGAATAGAGAAGGAATCACTAAGAAAATGATGGCTGGGGGAACCAGTTGGGATGGGAGATGCATGCCGAAAGTAGATAATGGACCAAACATGATGGTCTCTCAGTGTCTGTGTTGCAAGCTATAATGCCCAAAAGTAGAGAGAGAGTATGGGGAATATTGTCTGCCATGGGGGCAGAGGGAGGGAGGGAAAGGGGGGTATACCCAGGATATTGGTGGTGGGGAATGTGCACTGGTGTAGGGATGGGTGTTTGATCATTGTGAGATTGTAAACCAAACATGAAAGCTTGTAACTATCTCACGATGATTCAATAAAATTTTAAAAATTAAAAAAATAATTGATGGATGTTGTGGCTGGGTATTAAATCTTGGTCATGGTTTTTTTTGTGATATAACTCATCAATGGCAGGATTTATATAATTTCCAACTTAAAGGAAAGTCATCCTGGGGCTGGAGGGATATTATAGTGGGAAGGACATGTGACTTGCATGGATCAAACCTAGTTGGATCCCCAGAACTGCATATGGACTTCCTGGCACTGTTAGTTGTAGCTCAAAGACAAAAACAACAAAAAGAAAGTCATCCTTGAAGGGGCATGTGTGCTGATCATGACTGGACCATTAGCTGCCTTTGAATGCATTTCTTCCATTTAACAACCTGATTGTGTGTTTAATAACATTGGCTTTGAGAAATGTTGGTTTGGGGTTTTTTGTTGTTTGGGGGCCATACCCAGCAGTGCTCAGGGCTTAGTCCTGTCTCTACACTCAGGAATCACCCCCTGGTGCGCTCCAGAGAACCATATGTGGTGCTAGGGATCATATCTGGGTTAGCCATATGGAAGGCCTTATCCACTGTACTACCCACTCTGGCCCATGATTTGCTAAATTTTGATAGAGTCTTTCATATGCTGCCCCCAAGGGAAAGTTTTCCTGTTAATTTAAACGTGAAATGAAGCAGTCAAATGGCCCAGAGTTTTTTCACTGATCACCTGGCATCTCCTCCAGTCAGCACTTTTTTGTGGTGGCAGTGCGTGAGCCCATAGTCCTTTCACTTGCAAAGCATTTTTGCTGCCTCTAAGCTACACACTGGGCCCACGGCATGTATGAATTTTTATTTATTATTTTTGCACATTTGGTATCATTATATATGAGCTGGAGCCGTCCTTTGAATATTTAGTCACTTTTGTACTCTGTAGCAGTAAGAAAATGTCTGTGTAATTTATTGCTTTAAGACCCTTAGAGAAGGGAACACCTAGTAGAGGATATAGGGAGGACCCGCTCGGGTTGAAAGATGCATGCGAAAGCAGACTACATACCGAACATGAAGGCCACTCAATAGCTCTATTGCAAACTACAACACCCAAAAGGAGAGAGAACAATAGGGAATGCCCTGCCGCAGAGGTAGGGTGGGGTGGTGGGGGAAGGGGTGGGGGTGGTGGGAGGGATACTGGGAACACTCGTGGAGGAGAATGGGCACTGGTAGAGGGATGTAAACGATCACTGTATGACTGAAATGCAAACATGAAAGTTCATAAATTTGCAACTGTACCTCATGGTGATTCACTAATAATTTTTTTTTTTTAAAAAGACCCTGAAGAAGGAGCCAAGGCAATAGTACAGTGGGTAGAGCCTTGCATGTGCTGGCCCGGGTTCAATATCCAGCAACCTGTATGGTCTTCCGAGCACTGCCAAGAGTGTTGCCTGAGCACAGAGTCAGGAGTAAGTCTAGAGCATCGCTGAGGGTGACCCAAACATCAAAAAAAGGACCCTGGAGGAAATGAAATTCTGGATGATTCATTGCTTCATTTTATAGCATAAAGTCCTGGGGTTTTTGAAGGTTGAACTGTTATTTTAATTTGTATACTATTGACCACGCCCCAGAAATATTGTTCAAATGACAGTATTTTCAGTTAGTAAATGCAGAATTGATTTCACTGTTTTAGGTTTTCACGCTTTATCATCTATATGGTATCCCTTAGGTGTGCTTAGCCAAAACTGGACACAGCTTGACATTTAGTTTTACATTTGAATACTCATGTATTCAAATAAGTTTTTGTCTTTATAAATAGAGTTTAATGGATTGGGTTATATGTAGATTTACAGTGGAGGAAGTTAACCCAGTTGGAGGACCTTTGTATGCTTTTCATAATTTATTTAGTTTGGTTTTGATTTGTTCCCAATTCATACCTTTTCTTTAAAACAAACTGTTTGAGGTGCCAGAAAACTAGTACAGTGGGTAGGCCACTTGCCTTGTACATAGTCAACTGTGCTTGATCCCTGGCACCCCATGTGATCCCTGGGCACCACCAAGAGTCATCCCTGAGTGCAGATCTGGGAGCAACATCACCAAGTGTGGTCAAAAAAACAAGACAGAAACACACAGACATAAACCCTGAAGTACTGTGGGTGACAATGGAGAACTATCCGGTGGCTGAGCCCTGTGGTGTTTTATGACAGTGGAGGTGCACCTGTCATTCTATTTCATCAAATGTAGTGTCACAAGGTTTACATTACAATTTTTCAAGTTATTGTCAATTTACCTTTGAGAAAGTGACTGTCGCGTGTTCTGTTCTCCTAATGATAGCACAGGGAGTCAGGAGGAAATGAGGAGTTGAGGGAGGTTTTTGTCATAAAAAGGGATAATCCAGAGGCCCCCCATAATGATGACAAAGGCAGAAGAACCACACAGAACCCAAACACCCCAGGAATCTCTAAGTCTGAGAATGCCAGGGAACACTATGCTCACAGACACTGAGCACATACTGAGGGGCATAGGCTGCTACTTGCCACTGGATCTTTCGTCTTGATGCCAGCATTTACTCATCCTAGAAGCAATATAGCACTGGGAAATTATGACAATGCCCAAAATTGGGACAAGGAAAAAAATCATACAAAACACACACAGCAAGGCTGAGTGACAGTACTTGCCTTGCATGCTGCTGACCCTAGTTTGATCCCTGACACCACACATGGTCCCCTAAGCAAGCACAGAGCCAGAAATGATCCCTAAACACCGCGGGTGTGCTCTCAAACAAACATAAATATAGACAGTGATTTCAGCAGAGATATCTGTTCTCAGGCCAGCCTACTCCTATTATCCCTCAGAGCATTCTTTTTTCTCTTATACTTCTTTGTTTTTACAAAATTTGTCACTATCCTGCCTTTGCTCTCCTAAACTAGTTCTTCTCATTTAAGAACTTAAATGAGATAAGGGCCAAGACAACTCAGTCACTTTCCCCAATAACACTTACAGAAACCATTCTGGCAAGGATATCATCGATCTTAGTGACACTGTGTAGTTGACTTCTCTTCTCTTTTAGCAGTATCATATAGGATTCCCCCCACTTTTGCTGCCTCTTATAAAGAATGGGATGAAGAGGTTTGAGGGAAGAAGGAGGCAGTTCATCAAATGGTAGGTTGATCATTTGGCCATGTTAGCATTCCTGCTTGGTCTTAGCCTGCTTCTAGACAATGTTTTAAGTTGTACCTTACATTGTGATATATCTTACATTTAAATTTCTTTTACTTATTTTTTAGTCACCATGAAACTATAAAGTTGTTCATAATTTGGCTTCAGGCATACAATGTTTCAACACCGATCCCTTCACCAGTGCTCACTTACTTCCCTGCACCAATGTCCACACCCCACCCCCTATGCATCTGCCTCCCACCTATCAGTCTGCCGCTATGAGATACTTTTATTTTTCTTTTGGGGTCACACCTGGTGATGCACAGGGGTTATTCCTGGCCATGCACTCAGGAATTACCCCTGGTGGTGCTCGGGGAACCATATGGAATTCTGGAAATTGAACCTGGGTCGGCCATGTGCAAGGCAAACGCCCTACCCGCTGTGCTCCAGCCCCGAGATACTTTTTATTTTTATTTTTTTGCTTTTTGGATCACACCTGGTGATGCACAGGGGTTACTCCTGGCTCTGCACTCAGGAATCACTCCTGGCAGTGCTCAGGGGACCACATGGGATGCTGGGAATCGAACCTGGGTCGGCCATGTGCAAGGCAAATGCCCTACCCGCTGTGCTATTGCTCCAGCCCCGATACTTTTTCTTAAATGACAAATTTTTAAATAAAAGACCAACTTCACACTATGGTCTACAGTGCTATTCCTGATGAGGTTTCAAACATCACACTTGACTACCTTTCAACTCCACTTCCTCCTACTGATTGAACACTTCCCTCCACCATAGTCATTGCCTCTTCCCTGTCTTATTCCCCAGTTCCCCTCACACACACAGTGGCATATTTCCTACTGAAAATCATTTCTCATGTTCTTTGTTCCTATTGTCTTTGGGCATTTGTTATCCCACCCTTATGTTTCTTTATATCTCACATGAGAGCATTCTGTGTTGGTCTCTTTCTAACTTCACTCAGCAGGATGCTCTCCAGAGGTGATGCATCTCTCAAAAAATTCAAGAGGAGCCTATCATACATAGCAGTTAATCAGCCACTTGCTGTTCTTTCTTTTTTCCTGATGCGAAAAGTTTCTGTTATTTCCTTTCTATGGAGAACACACCCATTTACAACATGGAGGGAGGAAGGAATGAGAAATGAGAATGCTTCCTGGTCACATTTCATCAGGGCTCTGATTATAAAACAACAGCTCTACACTCATGACCTTCTCTAGAACCAACTACCTGCCAACAGCTAAACATCATAATTCCATCCTATATGGGGACCTATATGAAAGTTTCAACATCTCAGCTTTATAGGAACACAAACATTCTGTCAATATCAGCATTCTGGTTGGAGAGCAGCCTTGTGTGCCTTGTAGCTCACAGTAGCAGTTCTATTTCGGGAGGCTTTTTTGTTGCTCTTTGGATGTGCTGTTCCACATGTGTGCTGGCCTATCTTTTTGATCATTGGAAGTCTTTGGTATGATAATTAGGAACAGATCCATGCCTGGGCAGCTTAGGAGCGAAACATCTATTTTCAAAGTTCTTGACTTCATTTTAAAGGCAGGCCATTTGAGGCTGTTCTCTCATCCTGGACAACTCAGAGAAGGGAACAGCAAGTAAAATGTGGTTGTTGGTCATGTGGGGGAAAGATGATGCGGGCCAAATATAGACTAGAGACTGAACGCAATGGCCACTCAACACCTTTATTGCAAACCACAACACCTAATCAGAGAGAGAGAACAAAAGGGAATACCCTGCCATAGTGGCAGTGTGGGGTGGGGGGAGACGGGACTGGGAAGGGAGGGTGGGATGTTGGGTTTACTGGTGGTGGAGAATGGGCACTGGTGAAGGGATGGGTTATCAAACTTTGTAAGGGAGAAACATGAGCACAAAAATGTATAAATCTGTAACTGTACCCTCACGTTGACTCACTAATTAAAAATAAACTATAAAAAAAATAAAAAAAAAATAATCACCTCAAAAAAAATAAAAAAAATAAAAAAAATAAAAGAAAAAAAAAAAAAGGCAGGCCATTTGTTTCCTGCCATTTAGACATAATTATTCACAGTACAATCCAAAGTCTCAGGGGAAACTGAACACTGAAGTGCCCTGAACAACTGCCAGAAATCCCCCTGGGGCACTGTTAATTGACTGCTTTTAAATGGCTTATTGATACAGTTAGTCACACTATCCCGCCCTCACAGATCCCGTGGAAGCTCCCAGCACAGATTTCCCATGCCAATATATTGGAAGCTCCTGCTAAAAAAATCAGGTTTAGTAAAAATGCTCCTGGAGGTGCTCAAGGACTATATCAAGGCACTAAACCCAGGCCTTCCATATGCAAGCAGGTGGCTAGTCCTCTGAGCTGACTCCCCAGCCCTATTGCATGCTCTCGCACCACTTAAGTACTTGGCTCTGGATACTGTTTTGGAACCCCCGTTTCTTCTCAAGCCTCTTAGGATACTATCTCTTGGAGCAATAAAAACCATGGTGGAAACAGAGCTGCAGCTTCACAGGGCTTGGGGCCTGAAGCCTGAGTAGTGGCCCTGGTAGCTTCCTTAGAGGGCCAAAGGGAATTTTCCAACTACCCTTACATCAAGTTTAAGTATACAACTATAGCTCTCTACTAATATTTCCTCCCCCGCTACCTGCTGGGAACTTGAACTTGAACTTCCACCACCACCGGAAAATAATGGGGTGGCATTCCCCTTCTTCGACTAGGGTACTATCAGTACAGTCCTGCTAAACAGAAGATTTAAGAGCCAGAATCCCATAACAAAATGTGGATACAACAACTGAATAAAGATCAGTGTCCTAGTAAGAATTAAGCAGCTCTTTTTTGTTGTTTTTTGCTTGGGGCAGGGAGGCAGACTGCCTGTGCTCAGGGCTTACACCTGGCCCTGCACTCAGGGATCACTCCTGGTGGGCTCAGGGGACCATATGGGGTCTTAGGGAGAGCACCCAGGTTAGCCGCATGCAAGGCAAGTACCCTACCCATAGTACTAACCCTCTACCTACCTCATCCACACACAAACACCAGCACGAATTAGGAGAATATCAACATACAAGAAATGACAATAAGTAGAGGGATATTCAAAATGACACACATGTTGGAATAATCTGACAAAGATTTTAAAAGCAACCATCATAAAAACGCCTCAATGGGGGCTGATGGGAGTGCTCAGTGGTCAGGAGGGTATACTTTTCTTAGGAGTTCAAAGCCCTTTTCCCCATACCCCTGAAGCACTTGGAGGCTGCTGAGCACCACTAGGTGTGGCCCTGGAGGACCCTAGTATCAGGTTCCCAGGAACACTGCATCTTCTGGCTTGATAATCTTAGAGGTGATCAGTGAAGGCTTATGATTATTTCATAAGGATTAATTTATTACTGGAGGAATTGTTATTTAGCCTGACACACTGTGCTTGTTGAATAGTCTTCAGAGAGGTGCATGCGCCATGAAGAGACAACTTCCTCAGGCAGAGGAATTCTGCATGTGCATGCAACTGATACTCTTCTAGTAGAGATTAGTAAGGGTTTTAGTAAGGGCTGGAATGCAGCAGTCACATCATGTGCTCTACTTGACCCTTCCTGCAGATAAAGAATATCTTGAAACTTGAGGGGGATAAATACAACCTTGACTTACTCAAGGGATGGAACTCCAGTGAGAAGGGTCACTTCATAGAGTGCTACAAAACCACTCACCCTTTAGCCTAAGTGAATGAATGCCCTGGCATTTGACAGTATGCAATCTGCATAGCTTCTAGTGATCTTGTTAAAGTAAACATGGGACCTACAAACTGAGTGAATGTTATATTTCAACATGAGCTCAGAATCTTCCATGCTCTTTTTGGTATTTGTAACTATCTCACAATACATAGCTAGTATAACGATCCTTCAGATCATTTAGCTGCACTTAAAACTGGCTTTGGTCTCTTACTATTGAGAAGATTTATCTTCAGGAATAACTTCCTAGACCTCAGGTATCAGTGAAAACAACAGCACAGGCTTTGGATTTGGTTTCTTTAAGAATTTCCCCCAATAGGAAGGGTGATGCGGGCCGAATATAGACTAGAGACTGAACACAATGGCCACTCAACACCTTTATTGCAAACCACAACACCTAATCAGAGAGAGAGAACAAAAGGGAATACCCTGCCATAGTGGCAGTGTGGGGTGGGGGGAGACGAGACTGGGGAGGGTGGGAGGGATATTGGGTTTACTGGTGGTGGAGAATGGGCACTGGTGAAGGGATGGGTTCTCGAACTTTGTATGGGGGAAACATGAGCACAAAAATGTATAAATCCGTAACTGGACCCTCACGTTGATTCACTAAAAATAAACCATTAAAAAATTAAATAAAAATAAAAAAAAGAATTTCCCCCAATATGGCCTAATTTCTCATGCATTTCCTGGAAAATATTTTTCTCTTTTTAAAAAACTGTATTTTTTTTTGCTTTTTTTGGGGGGTCACACCTGGCTCTGCACAGGGGTTACTCCTGGCTCTGCACTCAGGAATTATCCCTGGCGGTGTTCAGGGGACCAAATGGGATGCTGGGAATCGAACCCAGGTCGGCCGCGTGCAAGGCAAACGCCCTACCCGCTGTGCTATCGCTCCAGCCCCAAAAAACTGTATTTTTAAAATTTTACACATGCATTTTTGTGGAACATTAGAAACTGAATGGCTATAAACAAGCACATTAATTTTCTTTTGCTTCATTGCATCTTTAAATTTTTAATTTCCTTGATCTTTTAATCACTATATGAAATAAATAACTCAATGTATTTTATCATTATAATGCAATAATTTATATTTTTATCTTGCATACATCCCATTTTAAATCATTAAGTTGGGTGGTTAGGCCTCACTCGGCAGTAGTTCCCTACATGGACCTGCATTGCCCTGCACAGTGTACAATCCTTCTTGTTTCTAGGGACAGGTGAGTTTCAGAACACCTGCAGCATTTCTGGAAAGCTGTTTTCAGAACAGTCATCTGCTTAAAAGAAATCCTAATACCCTTCAAATATTTGCCATTTAAGACCCAACTCTAACTATAAATAGTTTTATGGGCTTACACAGAAACTGGCAACACACTGCTATATTCAACTGACAACAGGGAGATGTATGAGAAATGAACTGGAGTCATCTACAGGTAGGGAGGCAGAAGAGAAACTTCCTCATAGTGACTGTTTTCCATGCCCCAGAGGAAATTATAGGATCTTCTACCAAGACCTGTTGAGACCAGTCAAGCTTCACCTGTGGAGTCTGTGTGATACCCCCACGGTGCCATGCAGGGTTGTAACCCTACAGCTGTACCACCTGACCTTTCATGTGTCCAGCTAAGAATATTTTCAGAAGCATAGCACACTAACATCAAATGCCCCAATTAATTTTACTACAGGCGCTTAGGAGAAATCTGACCTGTTTATGTTAGGTGACATCAGATAGAAGACCCTATGGCTAAGACCCCTCTGCCACCCATCTATCCCACAGAATTATCAGATCCACTGGAGCACAGAATTCGCTACTGGTCCAGAGTCCATTATAGGCCCAGAGTCAATTATTAGGTATAGCCTGCTAATAAGCTGCTGATCCAGTGCCATATTAGTTACAGCTTGATACTATGGTATTACTCCAGGTGCAGCTAGAGGTTTTGACAACTGCACACACCCTGACTTGGGTGGTCAGCAAGGAGTGCAGTGACATGGGACTGGGTGATACCCAATCATGCCAGAGAATTTGGATTGGTTCTTGTGTGTGGCAGGCAAATTTATAATAATAGATAGAAGTGGAACCTTATCGAAAGCATTAACTCTAGAAGGAGTAGAAGCATTATTTTTTTGTCTATTTCGGTTCTTAAGCTCATTCTCATGGAACAGTTCCTACAAAGGAGGTTGGAGTTCTTTTGCTAAGAACAGTAAGGCTATTCAACTTTACCCTAAATCTGATGCTGGGACATGCTCTGCGGGAGCAATATCTCCAGATCCCAAGACATTTCTCTAAGACCACTCAATCACTGGATCTATACTCATCCAGATATCCTGACCTGAAGAAACAGAGATAGACACTTTGTGCTGTTTGTTAGGACATGGACTTTGTTCTCTGCAAGTTTTTTGAGGAAGGGGCTCTCATATTCTTTATATTATCTAAATTTGATTTACAAATGATTACTGTGAAGTAACTACACAACTTTTCTCCAAATGGATACGTCCTTACTCTATTCCACTAAAAAGAATGGGGACTATGACAAATCCAGAGTCATGAGCACCTTTGGTTCCCAGATTTGGGTCTCAAATGCCACTATACATTTGATAAAAGAAACCATAGCTATCAAAAATATTCAATTAATGTTAGACTGAAAAAGCAATCCCCGAATGCTTGAACTGGCTAGATATAAAATTTTCAGTATATTGAAATACATCAAATGTTTTAAAGTTTAAAGTGTTTTCATTATACTTCTTTTATTGGTTATTTTGAAGGATGCTATAGAATCTTGTCATTTTTTAATATTGGCTTAAAAATATAGTTTATTCTAATTTTATGGGGAATGGGGTTTTGGGTCACATCTTTATGTGCTCAGGGCTTACTCCTAGCTCTGTGCTCAGGGTTTACTATAACCCTTAGTATTCAGGGGACTATATGTGGTGTTGGGAATCAAATCAGGTTGACTTTGTACAAGGCTTTACTGTCTGTACTATCTCTCCTGCCCCATCCTGATATTAAGTGAATTATAGTTCAGTGGAACCAGATCACTTAATTTAAATTCACCATTGTTAAGCCTAAGTAATTAATGACTCTAAGATACAATTATCAATAGGTGATTCTAGAGAAATGACTTGTCAAATATGCTTTCAGTAATGGTATTCTGTGTAGTGATCTTGCCAACAAACAAAAAAATGAAAAATAGAGTTTCCAGGTGATCGGCTCCTACACAGGAACACAAATTAATGGTAAAACAAAGTATAATAGAAGTTGTCTGACAACCAGTTAAAATGGAACTATGGAAAACTGCAGGACAAATGAACCAAGTGTTGGAAACAACTGAATAAAATCAAGAAATTAAATAGAATGTTTAATTTGGAAGTTAAACAGCTTATTATTAAAAAACAAGTGGGCCAGAGAGGAAATAAAAAGATTTATGGAAACAAACAGGAATAAGGACATGACCTACCAGAACTTGTGGGATACAGCAAAAGTGTTAAGAGGAAAGTTCATAGCTATGTAAGTATTCATGAAGAAAGAAGAAAGGGCACAGAAGAAATAATATGACTGCACAACTTAAAAAACTGGAACCAAAAGCAGGCAGGATGAAGGAAATAATAAAACGTAAAGCAGAAATTAATAAACTGCAATCATAAAACATTCCAAAAGGTCAGTGAAACCAAGAGCTGGTTCTTTGAAAAAATAAACAATATCCATAAACCACTAACTAGACACACAAAGAGAGACAGAGAACCCTAATAAACTGAATATGAAATGAAAGGAGAGACATCAGATTCCTTTGAGAATCTTTATGCCATGAAGTGACTTGGAATACCTAAATAGAACCTCAATTTCCTATTGAGGAAATTGAAAGGGTAATCAAAAGTCTTCCCCTAAACAAAAGCTCAGGCCAAGATGGATTTACTATTGAGCTCTTTCAAACCTCTAGAGATGTACTGCTAATCCTTTTCAGCCTCTTGCAGGAAACTGAAAAAAAGAAACACTCCCAAATAGTTTCTATGAAGCAAACATCACCCTGATACCAAAGGCAGACAGATACCACCAAAAAAGAGAATTATAGCCTATATCCCTGATTAACACAAATTCAAAGATCCTCAACAAAATACTAGCAACTAGAATCCAACAACTCATCAAAAAGATCATACATCATGAACAAGTTTGATTCAGTCCTGGGGATTCAAGGATGGTTTCACATGTGCGAGTTGATCAACATAAAACTCTATGTCAATAAATGAAAAATTAAAAACCATATGATCATATCAGACTGGAGCAATAGCACAGCGGGTAGGGAGTTTGCCTTGCATGTGGGCGACCAAGGTTTGATTCCTCTGTCTCTCTCGGAGAGCCCGGCAAGCTAATGAGAGTATCCTGCCCGCACAGCAGAGCCTGGCAAGCTACTCGTGTCGTATTCGATATGCCAAAAACAGTAACAAGTCTCACAATGGAGATGTTACTGGTGCCCGCTCCAGCAAATCAATGAACAAACAGGACAGGACGACAGTGCTATAGTGCTACATGATCATATCAATAGATGCAGAGAAAGCATTTGACAATATCCAGCACCCATTCTTGATAAAAATCCTCAACAAAATGGTAATTAAAAGAAATTTCTTCAACATACTCAAAGCATTTACCACAAGCTCAGAGCAAATATTTTACTCAATGAGGAAAATTAAGAGTCTTCCCTGTAAGATCAGGTACAAGATCAGCTGTCCACCCTTACCACTTTTACTCAATATAGTATGGAAAGTACTTGCCATAGAATTAGGAAATAAAAATATACTAAGGGCATCCAGATAGGAAAGGAAGAAGTCAAGCTCTCACTATTTGCAGATGATATGCTACTATATTTAGAAAATGCTAAAGACTCTACATAAAAGCTCCTAGAATCAACAGATTTTTATAGCAAAGTGGCAGGCTACAACATTAGTACAAAAAAGTTCATGGCTTTTCTGTATGCAAATAATGAAAGAGAAGAGTCATTTAAAAAACAATCTCATTCACAACTGTGCCTCAGAAAATCAAGTACCTTGAAACAAGCTTAAGTGAAGAGGTGAAAAACCTATGTAAAGAAAACTACAAACACTACTTCAAGAAACAAAAGAGGGCACGAGAAAATGGAGACACATCCTCTTCTCATGGACTGGGAAGATTGACATCATCAAAATGGCAATACTTCTCAAAGCATTTTATACCTTCAATGCAGTCCTTATAAGGCTACCCATGACACACTTCAAAGAAGGAGATCAAACACTCATGAAATTCATATGGAACAACAAATTTCTTCTGCATAGCTGAAATAATCCTTGAGAAAAAAGAAGATGGGAGACATCATATTCCCCAACTTAGAACTTTACTACACAGTAGTAGAAATTAAAACAACATGGTACTGGAATAAAAACAGATCTCTAAATCAGTGGAATAGAGTTGAATATCCTGAGACAGATACTCAGATATATGATCGATGATCTTAGATATAGGAACAAAAAATGAAGTGGATGAAGGAAAATCTCTTTAACAGATGGTGCTGGGAAAACCAGTCAGCAACATGTAAAACTGAACTCTGACATGTTTTTAACACCATGCACAAAAGTCAAGTTAAAATGGAGTAAAGACATTGATATGAGACATGAATCCATAAGGTACATAGACGAAGATATAGGCAGAACTTTAATGACATTGAAACTACAGGAATCTTCAAGAATGAAACACCACTGACCAATCAATAGATGCAAAAATAAACAAACAGAACTACATTAGATTAAGTAGCTTCTGCACCTTAAATGAAATGAGAACCAGAATACAAAGAGAGCCCAAAAGCTATGAGAAATTATTTTCCCATCGCTCATCCAATAAATTGTTAATACCCAATATATATATAAAGCACTGGTAGAACTTCACAAGAAACAACAGCCAATCCTATCACAAATGGGGAGGCGCAATGAACATAAACTTCCCCAAAGAAGAAATACAAACAGCCAAAAGGCACATCAAAACATGCTCTGCATTACTAATCATCAGGGAGATGGAAATAAAAACAACAATGAGATATCATCTCATACCACAGAGACTGGCACACATCAAAAAGAACAAGAACCAACAGTGCTGGTGTGGATGCAGGGAGCATCCCTGTTCTTATTCCCTGCTGATGGGAATGTTGAGTTGTTCAGCTTTTCTGAAAAGCAACATGAACATTGATCCAGTAACTCCATGTCTTGAAATATACTCCAAGGGCCCAAAAACAAAATGGAGAAAGGACATTTGCATCCCAGTGTTCTTTGCAGCACTATCCACACAATAGCCAAAATCTGGAAACAACCAAGTGTACATGAACAGAGGACTGGATAAGGAAACTATGGTACATAAACACTTGGACATAAGAAATGATGAAGTCATGCAATTTGCTGTTACGTGGAGGGACCTGGAAAGTATCATGCTGAGTGAAGTTAGTCAGAGGGAGAGAGAGTGACACCGAATCATCTTTCTTATATGTAGTATATAAAGAAACATTATGGTGGACTAACGAATACCCAAAGGCAATGGAAACAATGAACATGACAACCTGTATTCAGCAGGAAACATGCCACTTGAGCAGGGCTGGGGGATGGAACAGGGAAGGGGAAATGCCTATGATGGAGGGAAACATTCAACTGGGATGAGAAGGTGGTGCTGAAAGGTGTTAAACGGTTATATATGAAACCCTATCAGCAACAGCACTATAAACTATGGTGCAAAAACATATAAAAACCCTCCTCTCATTGAAGCAGACTGGAATGGAGAGGCAAATGGGAGTACATTAGTGGAGGAAGTGGATGGACACTGCTGAAGGGATCAGTAATGAAACACTGTATGCCCGAAATTTAGTCATGAATAACTCTGTAATTTCATGGTGACTAAATAAAATTTTATTTATTAATTAAAAAATTAAAAGAAAGACCATTATACAGTATAATTGTTTCAGTTCTCATCTCTATCCTTTCAATACCAAGTAAAAAGTTTCCAAGGTACATCTCCTCGCCCCCACATACACACTCGTTTTAGTAGGTTAATTTGTGTATAGGATCATTTCCAATACTTTATATTCCAGTTTGGGGACTTTTCATAAAAATTTGCATATAACTCACTTTTTGTAATACATGTTTCCATGGGTTTCAACAAGGATAAAGTCATGTCCCTACATACCAGTCATGATGTACCAGTTGAATTCTACCAGCTGTTTCCAACTGTTTGGGGCAAATATGAATAAGTGCTTAAAACATGTATGGGTTTTCTTTTATAGTTTAGGTGCTAAGGATATAATAGTTTTATAGTTTCTGTTATTGATGTACAAAATTAATGCATACTCTCACCACTGAAGTGTCGACAACCCTCCTCCTCTCATCCCAAAAAACGTGTATTCTGAACGTAATTTTCCCCATGGGTAAAATTCTCTGAGTAGAATTTCTGGCTTGTATGCTTCATTTTCTATTGAAACCATATAAAGGATGGAAGTTCCAGTTTGTCACATCCTTTGAGACACTTGGTTTTTAGCCTAACAGACTTTCTAATTAGGGTACTGCATTGTGGTTTTAATTTGCATATCCCAAATGACAATAGTCATGTACTAATCCCATCTCCACCCCTACCGCTTTTTTTTTTCTGGCCTCCCAACCTGTGCTCAGAGGGTCTGCTTGGGGTGCATTCCCAGTGATACTTGGCCAACTGGGCATGAAGACTAAGTGCTCAGGCTCAGTGAAATGCAGTACTGGGGCTTTCAGTAGCACACCTAGTGCTGCTGAGGGAGTCATATATTTCCTGAGACCAAACTCAGGTCATTGTATATGCAAGTACTGTGCCCTGATTCCTGATCCCCAGCCCTTCATTGGCCCATGTTATTGGTCAAGTGTCTACTCAAGTCTTTTGTCCACTTTTATTGTTTTAATATTCTGCATACAAGTCAGACTTGTTATAAAATTATATTATCTTTGGCCATTTTCCTTTAAAATGCAAAATTTTGTACATGAAATAATTAATATGTTATTTTATAACATGTTAATTAACATGCTGTTTCATGACATATCTAGGAAACCTTTGTGAACCCAAGAAAAAAATTTTCTTCCATCTAAAAGTTCTTTACTTTTTTCACTGACTTACCATGGGTTTATAACATTATGATAATTTAGGTGGTTTACTTCCATGTATTTATTTTTGTATAACTGTTACCACTTCCAACAAAATTCTAGAGCTGTTCTACCACCAAAGGAAACCTCTTATCGTTCCTCCACTCCCTTCCCTTTTTCCTCTAGAAATCCCAACTGAGCCTAGGGGCAAATTTTATTGTTTTCTGCCATTTTCTTTACTCAAGTAATTAATATTCCACATGTAAGTAAAGGGATCTAACTGTTCTTCATTTTCTTACTTATTTCACTTAGCATACTTAAGTTCCATTCATTTTGTCTCACAAAGCACCATTTTATATTTTTAAATGCAGAGTAGTATTTCATTGAGTACTATAGCCTCTTTATCCAGTCATTTATTGATGAGTATTTAGCTTATTTCCATGTTTTCAAAGCTACAAGTTTTTAGTTTTAATTTTTTTTGAATTCAGATAAAATAAAAATGTAAATTAAATGCTTTATTTTTACAGCTGTCATATTTGTGGTTAATTATACACAATATGTAATTAATTCTTTTCATCATTTTAAAGTGAACAACCCAGTGACATTTAATACATTAACAATGTTTAACTTTAATAGCCACTAACTAGTTCCAGAATACTTTCATCATCCACCCGAAAGAAAACCTCTACCCATTAGTAAGCAGTCACTATTTATTCTTTTCTTCCAGACCCTTGCAACTGAGCTTCAAAAAGAATGAAACTAGTAAAAAAAAAAAGGGGGGGGCTGCTAAGCTAGCTAAAGTTGTAGAGCACATGCCTACCATAAAAAAGTCCCTAGGTTCCATCCCCAAAACCAGTGAGTGTAGTCTTGGTGGCCCCTAAGCAACAATGTCTGAGCAGCACTGCATCACCAGGCTTAAACACACAGCTGGGTGGACATCAATGGGACTGGGCTAGGCCCCTGTGACTTCCACTAGGGAAGTCCTCCATTTAAAAAAAATGAAAAAAAAAACTAGAAAAATAAAAGAAATTTTAACTGAGGTCAACAGAAAGAGCATAATAAAGAAAAGAGCATAAATCAATAAAATGGAGAACAGAAAAACAATGGAAAAAAACAATGATACCAAAAGTTGATCAACTGGGAAAGATGTATAAAATTGATAAATCTTTAGTCAAATGAACCAAGAGAAAAACACAGAGGATGCATTCCAGAGAGATAGTTCAATAGGCTGTAGTGAATGGGTTGCATGCAGGACACGCACTTTTAATCCACAGTACCACATGGTTCCCGGAGCACCTTGGGAGAGGCTTCAGTGTACTGAGCCTGGAGGAGCTCCTGAGCATCACTGTGTGTGATCCAAAAACAAAACAAAAAAGTAGAAGACATAAATTACCAATATTAAGAAACAGAGAAGATAATATCACTCTAGAGTCTACAGATTAAAAAAAGTACCAGATAGGGCCAGAGTGATAGTACAGTGTGTAGGGCATTTGCCTTGCATGCAGCCAACCTGAGTTCTAATGCCCGGCATCCCATATGGTCTCCCAAGCATCACCAGGAGTAATTACTGAGTGCAGAGCCAGGAGTAACCCCTGAGCATCGCTGGGTGTGACCCAAAAAAGCAAAAAAAAAAGTGCCAGATAAAGGATGAAAATAAAGGAAAATGATGAACATTTTGCTCTAAATTATATAATCCACAATTGATTGACAGTTTCTTTGAAATTTACCATCAAAGTTCAATGAAGAAATGATGACTTGAACATCCTTATAGCTATTAAATGAATTGAGTTGTTAGTTAAAACCTTCGTAAGTATATACAATTGATACATAACTTGTTAGTTTAAGGTACGTTCATTTGATACTTACATATCACAATATAATTACCATTGTAGTGTTAACTAACAACTCTATTCATAACACCACCATGTAATTATTATTTCGTCTGTAGTGAGAATATTCAAAATATAGTCTGTTAGCAAACTACAAATGTTAATATAAACAATAGGGTCAACTAAAATCAGAAAGTTGTATATAAGATCTCAAGAATGTGTTCATTTTTTAACTGCAAGTTTGTACACTTTAATCTCTATCTCCTCAAAGAGTCCTGCAACACCACCAGACCCTGCTCACTGATATTCTATCAGTTAGACTTGTTTCAAATTCAAATAGAATTAAAGCTATACTAGAAAATTCTACCACACAACTAAAAGAAAATATAATACCATTTCTCCACTTTTTCTTCTGGGAAATGGACCAAACTCATTCTATTAACCCAGTACTACCATGATAAATGCAGGGCAAAAAACAGAAGAAAAGAGTTAAAAAGGCCAGTCCAGGCTCGTTTCGAAGTCCCAGAACTCTGGGGCCTTCTCAGCATAGGAGCAGTCAGAATAGGTGTTCCTGCCTGAAGGCTCAGCAGCTCCCACCCTCACCCTCTGCCATAGAAACAGCTCAGCTCCACAACTGAACCGCATCAAGCCACCAAGTTACCAAATCGTTCCAGCTCCACAGCTCCTAGAGTGCATGGCACTTCCAAATTTCACAGTACTGAGAGCCCAGCAAATTTGTTGGAAAAGTTTTGTAGAAGACCACCAACCTCAATGGGTAAAAATAAAAAAGGCTCAACTAGCACCAGCCAGCTCAATAAATTCTCAGATAGTAACTTTAATAACACAATTGTAAGATACAAAAATAGTCACAAACCGACATTAATTGATGT
Organism: Sorex araneus; assembly: GCF_027595985.1. Classification (NCBI taxonomy): domain Eukaryota; kingdom Metazoa; phylum Chordata; class Mammalia; order Eulipotyphla; family Soricidae; genus Sorex; species Sorex araneus. Next base: position 50,584,261 of record NC_073313.1, on the reverse strand, counting down.
ATTTTTGGTAATACCATTTGCCTTTTTTTGTTGTAATAACAATATGAAGCAAATTTGTTTGTGCCTGCTAAAGAGGTAGGCTTGGCTGCTGGGTGGGAAACTGGGGACACTGGTGGAGGGAAGGTCACACCGGTGGTGGGAGTGGTGTTGGAACATCAAAGGCCTGAAACAACTGTATTATGAATAACTTGGTAAATCACGGTGTTATAATAAAGATGTTAGAGGTCCACCCATCTAAATATGTATAAAAAGTCTTAAGATTTTAGCAAATCAAATCCAGTTATATATAAAAATAAATAATATAGCATTACTCATTTTTAAATTCAGGAATTCACTTTGATATTATAGGATGCAGAGAGATAGCTTAAATGACAGGAGAAATTGCCTTGCATGTGTGAGGACACAACTTTAATTCCTGACACCACATGACACCATAAGCACCACCAGGTATAGTCCTGGAAGACCCTGAGCACTGATAGAGCATTGTAGGTCACGGGCAAGAAATTATCTGTCCCAGATTGTTGAGTATCTCCTTGGAAGGCGCACCCCTTCCAAAAGCAACCCCTCAATTCAACAGATGAACAAAGAAAAAAAGATAAACAATATGGTCATCTTAATGGACTTTAGCCACCTTAATGGATGTAGAAAAAGCATTTGACAAAATCCAACATCTATTCTTTTTTTTTTTTTTGCTTTTTGGGTCACACCTGGCAATGCACAGGGGTTACTCCTGGCTCTGCACTCAGGAACCACCCCTGGTGGTGCTCAGGGGACCATATGGGATGCTGGGATTCAAACCCGGGTCTGCCCCGTGCAAGGCAAATGTCCTACCCGCTGTGCTATCACTCCAGCCCCCAGCATCTATTCTTGATACAAACTATCAAATTAGAAATAGCAGTAACTCTTCCAACCTGGTAAAGAGCACATATAAAAAACCTACAGCTAATATCAATTCAATATTGTAAACCTAAATGATTTCTTTTAAAAAATGATTTAAAGAACTGTGATTTACAAAGTTATTGATGCTTGAGCTTTAGACATATAGTATTCCAACACCAATCCCATCACCAGTTTCAACTTCCCTCCACTTGTGCTCCAATATTCAATTCCCACCCTGCCCCCACCATACCTGCCACCTTTAAATGATTATTTCTTAAAATTAAGCAAAAAGCAAAGGCGCCCACTCTTATTCTTCCAATTCAACATTAGAACCTTTGACAAAGGGTCCAATCAGTTTTAAAAAATAAATTAAGGGCAAAGATAATGGAAAATGATATTAAAGGTATCATTTTCATAGAGACAAGATTGTCTATCTAGAAAACAAACAGGTTCTACAAAAATGCTATCAGAGTTAACAGTGAGCTTGACAAAAATGTGAAATAAAAGATCATGTATAAACTTTACTTGCATCACTGTATCACTGTCATCCCATTGCTCATTGGTTTGCTTGAGTGGTCACCAGTAATGTCTCCATTGTGAGACTTGTTGTTACTGTTTTGGGCATGTCAAATACGCCATGGGTAGCTTGCCGGGCTGTGCCGTGCGGGCGAGATACTCTTGATAGCTTGCTGGTTCTCCGAGAGGGACGGAGAAATCGAACCCGGGTTGCTACATGCAAGGCAAACGCCCTACCCGCTTTGCTATTGCTACTACTAGTACAATCTATATGCTGCAGCAAACAGTTGGGAATTGAAGTTTTAAAAAAAGGACATGCATATATGATACAGAAAGAATTCTTGCAACTCAGTAACAAGACAACTTAGTTGAAAAATATTGGTTTGGTTGTTTTGGGGCGACACCTGGCAGTACTCAGTTTTTACTCCTGGTTCTGCTCTCAGGGGTCACTCCAGGCAGGCTCAGGTGACCATCAGCCATGTATAAGGCAAGTGCATTATCCACTGTACTATCTCTCTAACCCCCACAACTTGGTTTTTAAATGGGTGAAATATTTAAAAGGGTACATGAACTGAGATAATATAGATGGCAAATGAGCATGGGAAATGTGATCAACAATATTAATTATTAAGAAATTACAAATTAAAACCACACTTAATTATCAATTCATCCCACAAAAATAGCTAAAATGATAAAGAATAATCATATTCAGTAATGGCAAAGATATGAGGTAAATGGAATGCCTTTTAACTTCTGATGGGAAAGTGAAATGTTATACCATTTGGAAAATAAGTTTGTAAGTTTCTTATATACATCCACACTTACCGTATGACCCAAACATTGATTCTGAGGCATTTACCCAAGAAAAATAAAATGTATGGTCACACAAAGACTTGTATACAAATGTTCACATTAGTTTTATTTGTAATGGTTGTAAAATGGAAATAACATAGGTTTCCAACAACAGAGGAATAGATAAATTTGGTATGCTTATAAAATGCAATACAACTTAACAATAAAAGGAATAAATACAGATACATGTAACAACACAAATGGTTTACTAAACAATTATGCTGAAGGGAGTAAAATAAATCTCTTTATCTTTAAGCACAAAAAATTAATTATATGGCAGAAAAGTACAAAAAAACAGGATAGGGTAGGATTTCTCAGTGGCATCACTCACATTTAGACAAGAAACATTTAGCAAATCTTCATTAAAGAAAGTGTAATTCTAACAATCAGGAAAGTATATTCAGAAAACAAGGACTTTAAAATAGTAATTAGGTCATGCACAATCATGGCAACTGTTGGAGAAGGGAAGGTATGGAAAGGAAAGCAGAGAGGTTGGAGAAGCCACTATATCAGCCTTTTCAAGGCCATCACATGTGTGGATTCTTTAGAGCCTGCCAGGAAATTTGAGAAGCGAGGCACAGCCAGCTGCTGAAGTGAGACTGTGATGGGGGAGCTAATGGAAAATTTGATGAAGAGCTATTACTTTTGTGGACCTGCATCCATTCATCTGTTAGTAGGCCTGAGGCCACTGTTGGTCACAGAAGAGCTGGAGATATGAACAGGGGCTGAATAAAGTATGGAAGAGAGTGAGGGAGAATGAACACCTGAGTACTTCTGTACACTTCTGCAGCCAAACAGAATTACTAGAAATACATATCTCAAAATAACCCATATAACAACAGAATAAGACACTCAAACGACCTAATATTTTTCCTATAGGAAAAATTCTCTGGAGGAGTAATACTACCCAATTTCAGAAAATCCTGCAGGTTTGCTCATTCTCAGTTAAATCCACTTCTTAAACAATTCCCATCAAATTCAATAATGACTTATCACAACACACAATAACAGTTTTTCCAAGCTCATAAATTTACCTCTGGTCTTGACAATATCACCACTGAAGTAGTCCTTGTACACTCCATCTTCTGTGAGTCTTTCACTCACCTGGTAAGTTTTTACCTCCCTCTTTCCTTCTTCCCACTACTATCTATACATAAATTCTTCCTGAACTAGCCCTCAAATGTGTGATAGCACACACATTTTGGTTCTTGATCTGTTTTTCCTGTCTTATTTCTTTTCTTTAGGTAGTTGAATAAGAATACCACAAACTCTCAAATGCCATCCAAATACAGAGGGGTTCTAGGTATCTTCATGATTCATTATATATTAAACATTCAAGAACTTCTCTCCATGCATAGTTTTAAGTTCTTTATACACACACATAAATACACACATCCACATCCATGGATTAAGAGTTGAGACATGGGGCTGGAGCAATAGCACAGTGGGTAGGGCATTTGCCTTGCACTCGGACAACCCGGGTTCAAATCCCAGCATCCCATATGGTCCCCTGAGCACCACCAGGGGTAATTCCTGAGTGCAGAGTCAGGAGTAACCCCTGTGCATCGCCGGGTGTGACCCAAAAAGCAAAAAAAAAAAAAAGGGTTGAGTCATGTCCATGTAATGAGATATGTTTAAACCCAAAGCTCTCAAGTCCTCAGAATTTGAGCTCCCTAGAGAGAAGGTCTTTGAAGAATCAATCATATTAGGGCTGGGTGTGTACATGATTTGTAAACAGGAGACCCTGGTTTGATCCTTGACACCACATGGTCCCCTGAACAAAAAACTAGGAGTAGTTCCTGAGATATCAGGGTTTGCTCCCACTAAAAAGAATAAACTTAAAACGAGGCCATTGGGGTAGGGAAAATACAGTATTATTGAAGGGGAAAAATTGAAGACAGACAGGTCTGCAGAATAACAGTGTAAACATACAGAGAAATGACTATCCTGTTACTCAGGTCATGTATCTAAAGATAGTGAATGCCGGAGGCTACCAGAATCTAGGAGGGGCATGGACTGTTTGTGCCCTAAAGCCTTCAGAGAATGCATGATTCTACTTATACCTTGATTTCAAAATTCGAGCTTCCAAAGGAAATACACTTTTGTTGTTTTAAGCCACTTGATTTGTAGTACTTTTGTTGCAGCAGCTCTAGAAAACTAGCCACATGAAATCTCCGAAATAGGCACTAGAGAAAACATTTTTTATAATGCAAGAAATCAGTTGTAAAAAGAGGTTCAAGATTAACTAACTTGCCAAAGTCACAAGACTAGTAACTTGTAGAAAGAACCAGGGCTGAAACCCCAGTCAAGTGCTTCCTGAGCCTCTATAATCACTATTCATACTGTCATTGTCAGGGCTGGAGCAATAGCTCAGCGAGTAGGGTGTTTGCTTCGCACGCATCCGACCTGGGTTCGATTTCTAGCATCCCATACAGTCCCCTGAGCACCGTCAGGAGTAATTCCTCAGTGCAAAGCCAGGAGTAGCCCCTGTGCATCAACAGGTGTGACCCAAAAAAAGCATACTGTCATTGTCTTTTTTTTTTTTTTTTTTTTGCTTTTTGGGTCACACCCAGCGATGCTCAGGGGTTACTCCTGGCTTTGCACTCAGGAATTACTCCTGGCGATGCTTGGGGGACCATATGGGATGCCGGGGATCGAACCCGGGTCAGCCGCGTGCAAGGCAAACGCCCTACCCGCTGTGCTATCGCTCCGGCCCCCTGTCATTGTCTTTTGACAATGTTTCTTGTGGTGGGAAAAATGGAAATGGGATGAGTAAATTTAAATATGCAAATCATTCAATAAATCATTGCACATCCATTCCATGAGCTATCACATCTATTCCATGGGGAAATGCAGAGCTGGTTGCATGACATGAGTCCATATCTGAAAGTCAAAGATAATCCTTATATATCTTCCACCTGTATACAAGTGTTTTTACACATGAACACATGTATGAGTATATAAATGGATGAGCACAGAGTGGTGGGAGCTGGCAGAGAGGCAGCAGCTCACGGGGCTCTGAACAGAGGGGTCAATGGGGTCATAATATTTCTGCGTGAGTGACTGTGATGCCCTCTAAATACTTTCTCTCAAAAAGAGTAGCTTTAAGTGGAAGCAAACTGGCGCTTGTTGGCCTTGGAGCTCCGAAGCTGAGAGACCTACTACAACTCTGGGCACTTGGGCACTCTGGGCAGAAGTTTAGCATGAATAAATGGGGCTCTTGGGCTCCAGTTGGGCACTACCACAGAGTGCAGGCCCAGAGTGGAGGGGTCGCCCGGGTTCCCACCGTGGGAGGCCGGCTCAGGCAACTCACCGTCCGCAGGGCGTCCCCCAGCCCCCAGCCCAAGCCACCAGTGCCACCTGCAGTGTATAATGGAGGAAAACATCCCTAAGTCCCAACTGTCTGGAGACTGAGGATTGGGGCATGTGCCCCCTGGGCAGGTTCGGCCGAACTAGTGGCTACGACCCACCCAGAGCGCCTGAGATGCAAATGGTAGCAGCTACAATCCAAATCACTGCCGTCCTGCCACTGCCACTGCCCCACAGCTGCCACTGCCACTGAGGCCCAGCACCATGGGGGCAGGGACCGAGGGCATCAGCAATCTGATGGTGCCCCTGGCCTTCCTGACAACACCAAATTGCCACTTTGCTTCTGGCCAGACTCCAACAACTCAGGACCCAGTTTTCTGAGCAATTAAACTGCCAAAAGTTTAGGTATGTGGGAGCCACGCCCACAAACTATCTCTGGCTCAGTCATACAATGTCATTCATTGGCCTTACTCCAGAGATTCATAAATACATCTCTGAAAGAGAACAAAAACCGCAGCTCGGACCCACGAAAGCCTGAACAGACCAGGGTAAATCAGAGGGGGGCAGGTTTGCCTGGTGACCACCCAAGCAGAGCCCCCAGCATCTGCTTACTCCCACAACCCAAATCACCGCCATGCCCCTGGCCAGATCAAAGTCTTAGGACAGACCTCACCAAGATATTAATATGTTGAAAATTTGATTATGGGGGTTTGTGACGGAAATCTCCAGGCTTTCTCAGAGTCAGGATGGGCTACCTCCTCGCACCCGACTTCCCTATACTCCTGAAAGCACCAGCAGTCACCCCCATACCCCAACTCTGGTGCCACTACATAAGCTCTTCCACTAGCTTAGCTTCATGGACCCATAAGTAAATCCCAAAATAGATCAACAGCTGCAATAAATCTTGTACCCGTGGAAGGCTGAACAGACTGGGGTAGAGTGGAGGGGGGTGGGTTTACGGTGCCTGCCCATACCCTGGCAGCCCCTTGCTCCCACAATCCAAATCACTGCCGTCCTCCTAGCCACACTCCACCATCTTGGGACAGACCTCACCAAGATATAATCTGCTGAAAATTCAGGTATGTGTGTTTGTGACTAAAATCTTCAGGCTTCCTCAGGGTTGAGATGGGCTACCTTCCTCCACCCCCCTGTATCTCTGGAAGCCCTGAGAGTCATGTCCACACCCCAAAGCTGCCACCCATTTTTAAAAAGCAACTCCAGATGCTTGATAAAAATACTGAATGCCCTGAAAAAACACAATGGCCTCTTAGCACCTGTATTGCAAACCATAATGCACAGAAGGAGAGAGAGAAAGAAAGAAGGTTTCTGCCATGCAGGTAGGCAGGGGGAGTGGGTTTGTGGTGGTGGTGGTGGGAAGGAAACTGGGGACACTGGGGGTTGGGAGTATACACTGGTGGAGGGATGATTGCTGGAACATTGTATGACTAAAATCTAATCATGAACAGCTTAATGGTCTATCTCATGGTGACTCAATAAAAAAGGGCTGGGGACATATTAAAGAGGAAAAGTGCTCAGAATAATAATACATCTGCCCTTGTGTATCTGTGCGTTCCACAACCACAGACTTAAACAAGTACAGATGAAAAATAGTTAGGTCCATAGTGATAACACCTCTATTGAACATATACAGAATTTTTCCTTGTCATTATTCCCTAAATAACATAGCATAACAACTCTACTCAGTATGTACATTCTACTAGGTATCATAAGTAATTAGAGATAATATGAAGTATACAGGAGGATGTGTATAGGTTATATGTGGAAAAGAAACCATTTTACATAAGAAATCTATATGTTATCTGAGGAAGTCCTGAACCCAAAGCCTGGGGAAACCAAGGGATAAATGTATTTGTTAAGGATGACAACTGGAGGGGGAGAATTCAGTAATTAGTAAATGTACCATTTATTTTTTTTGTCTGGGGAACATAGTCCCTCAAATGGAGCAGCTAAAAAGCAAAAACCACTTGAATCTGTGATTCTGCGAGTGGTAAGGGCTGAGTGGCAAAGCTTTTCTAATTTAGGCAGTGCATTATTAATACTGCTGGTCACAATTGGCTTGACCACAGTCAGATGGCTACAATGCCTTTATTCAAAACCATAGCAACTGTTCTGGGGCTCCTCAGTCAAGTGGCTCAAGTGCTTCATAACTGCTTATGTGATCTTTCATCTACCAGAACAATCTAGATTTTGTTATACAGAAACTGAAAACTACAAAGAGTACCAAGAATGACAGACTCTTGTGCAAGTACTTCTCAAGCCTCTGCTTGTGTCATGTAAAAATGTTCCATTGGTCAAAAAAATAACCAAGCCCATGTTTTAGGTTTAGAGAAATTTTACCTCTTGATTGGTGAAACAGCAAAGTTACACTGAAATAAGGGGGTGTGTGTATGTGTGTGTATGAAGTGTAATATATATATTTTATATATAAGGTTGCAGCCAAAGGAGACCATCCAAACTTCTGCCTCTTGTATGAAGATATTTAAAAAGATAATATCTCATATTCTTTTCTGGAAGAGTTCCAAGAAGCATTCAGGGGTGATGCTCTGCTAATTAGACTGTATGGGACAAAAAGCCTTGAGTACTGCCGGGTTTGGCTCAAAAACAAACAAAAGGAAAAAAAGAAGGAAAGAAAATAAATTAATAAGCTGAACAGTTCTATTCTTGGATCTGGCAATTCAGGGCTCCTCATTCTCAGAAGTACTCAAGTTCAACGAGGTCTGCAGAAGATTGCCCTCCTAAACAAAACCCAACTCCCAACCCTAAGGTCAGAATAGTCCCCTGGGCAAAACATCATAGTTCTTAGAATATAAATGGTCAGTACAAATGCACTCAGGAAAGAAAAGAATAGGTGACAGGGCAAGCAAAATGTACCAGAATAAAAATTTTAGTGTCTCTATATGTGGAAGGCAACATAGGTAAGAAAAGAATAGTAAATTGTCATCACTAAGGGAAGCCTGCTAATTGGCTATGTGAAATATGCCAGCCTCTGTTCCTCATGTACCCAATGAATTTTGATGTGCTTACTAACTATTCTTAATGTCTCGGTCAAATTAAACTATAACCCACAACTTGCGAACCAGAGTGGGATACCAATGCTGTATAGAATAAAATGGTCAGCCTGGGTGCTCACTTATGGGTGCCCAGGCAAATCTAATCTTGAACAGTCCTTGTGTATTTGTTTGTCTCATTCTCTGTGACTTACCCCACTGGATAGTGGTTGATGTTGGCAACTGAAGTGCCTTTAGACAAAGGGCCACCAGGGACAAACCCAGCAATGTGCAGGAGTTTCCAGGGCTATTCCAAGCAGTTTTGGGTGAAGTAGGTGCTTGCAATGCAAGGGGTTGAAACTGGGTTTCTATGCAAGTAAAGCAAGTACCTCTGACCATTGAAAAAATCTCTCCCACTCCAATAACTCAGATTTTTACAAGAAAAAATCTGACATGGAGCTGGAGAGACAGTACAGTGGGTAAGGTGTTGCATGAAGCTGACTCGGGTTCAATCTCCAACATCCCATATGGTCCCTGAGACCACTAAGAGTAATTTCTGAGTGCAGAGCCAAGAGTTACCCCTGAAAAACACCAGGTGTGGCCCAAAAACCAAAAAGAAAAAAGTGGGTAATTTACAAAATTGTAACTTTGGGGGAACAAAACGCTATTTATAAAGCAACCACCTAGCTTGACATATGACAAACAATGACCCCAGGAGATAGCACCTTAGCACTAGGCCATCTGAAGCAGATCAAGAAAGAAGAGGGGCAAGCACTAAGAATTCCACCCAAAAAATAATGAATATCTGGGCCGCAGAGATAGTAGAACAGGTAAGTTTCTGGTTTTGCATGTGGCAAGGGCTGATTCCCAGCACCTCATAGTGTTTCCTGGGTCCCACCAGAAGGAACCCTGGAGCAAAAGAGTCAAGAGTAAGTCCTGGACACCACCAGGTTTGGCCCTGAAACCAAAAGAGAAAAATTAATGAATTACTCAAGGTGGGATATGAGAATACTGAAGCCCCTGAGAGCTGGAGATCTCAGAGTAGTTGACTCCCACTTATAGGCCCTTCTCCACACACCACCACTGGGTCCTCGCAGAAGACAGGAGAAAGCCACTCTCCATGGTAGAAGCCTTCAAAAGACAGCTGATAACATAGAAATGGCACACAGCTCCAGTAGTACCTTACACACTGGCAGAACGAAGGTAGAGCCACTGAAGAAAGTGCAGCAAACCCTGTTGCTCCCAGGTTAGAGGCTATATGTAGAGTACAGGCAAAAATTATTCTGCTTATGCAGGAAATATCTTGGATCCAGACTATCAAGGCTTTTCTGCCTGGTTGGGGTGGCAGATTTAATCCCACCTCAAGACCTAGGGGTAAAGGGCCCACTTACAACCAAGGCAAACACAAATAAAACTGGTACCCTCATCAGATCACCACAACACTAGTAGAAAGAGCGGTGAAAGGCAAGGGCAGAGACATTCCATAAGAGGCAGGCACACAGGCATGGTACAGACAAGGGGAAAGGGACTTAGAAACACATTCTCTGGGAAATTCTAGGGTACACTGAATGTAAGTAACCAGAGCAACAAAACACCCCAAACCCAGCTAAAACCTGATGAGATATCCCCTCAATATTTCCCCAACTATCAGAAATGCATTCAAATCTTTTTTTCAGGAACAAATATTATTGAACTCAGTTTCTACTGGCCCACTTATGACATTCTACACTTATCTAAAATCCATTTGGTGCAAACAGCAAGAGAAAACAAAGTACTGTCAAGGGACAGAGCACTCAACAGACACTTAGCTGACCAAATTGATGACCTTTCAAACAGGGAATTTGAAGTAACAGCTCATATGTTAAAGGGTTTAGTGGTAAATGGAAACAACAGGCATGAACATATGGGGACTTTTAGCAGAAAGACGAAACTGGTAAGAGTCAAGCAGAAATGCTAGAAAAAGTAACTGAAAAGAATGTCTTTGGTGGGTTCATTGGTAGTCAGGGTGGGGATAAAAATCTCTGAAACTGAAATTGGGTTATTAAAATTATTGAAAGGGAAAATATATATAGGGATAGATGTATTTGTAGTATTCTCCATATAACACACAATCTGTCTTCTGCTTAAAATTATTTACATTACCATACATGCAAACCATATCTCCCCCATTCCATGACCTCCAAATGTCTCACCCCAGATTATGGCCTCAAGTTCAAACCAGAGACATGGATCAAGTTCAGATGTGTCTGAGGCTTCTTGGGAAACTTCTCAGTTCAGATACCTATGAGCTAAATTACAAGTTACAGGGCTTCCCTCTAATCCTTTCAGACACATACAGAGGCGAGTTAGGAATTGGGTATTCATAATGAACTGGTTCAAGAGAGGGAGAAACAAGAGAGATATACCAGTCATTGTTGCATAATTCTGAAATTCTACCCTGCTGCCAGGTATAAAAACTATTTCTTGATTAGGTCATAGTTTTACCTAGAACAGTTCCCGAGTCCACTATAATATTCTTGTTCTTCAGTCTTCTCTCTGAAGTACCCTCTTTTCCCTTAAAAATGGAATTTCTTTGCAGTTCAGTAAGTTTCTCAGCTTGCTTCCTGTTTATAGATATTAGGAGAGCCCAGAGGCCATTTTCATTTTTAACAATTTCAGTCCACTGTGCATATATTTGCTCTGGTAAAATGATTTCAAGTGGCATAAGAGTTTTGTAAAATGAATTTTGGTTGTGTCTACGTTTTATATCCCCAAATGCCACATTGACAATCTTTTAAGATGGGTCCCTGTCTGCTTTGAGCTGTGTCAGGCTACTGGAACAATGTCATAAAGTTCTTAAAAGCCATTTAGTTTAGCTTAGAGGATCTCCCAAGCATAAATTTAAGAAATTAATTCATCTTAACAGAGCAAGCTTGTGATTTCATCTTTACCCTGGATCCACTTTTCACCCAGAAAATATCTGAAATTTATATTCCAGCCCTCAAAATCCTGTTTCTTTCTTTTTTTTTGCTTTTTCTTCTGAATTCTGCTTTCAGGTGGAGGAGCAATTACTTCGGTTTCTATTCCTATATATCTTATCATTTGAAGCTAAAAGCAGCAAAAATGACACTTCTAGAATTTCCCTCAGCAAGATGCACACATTCATTTGATAAATTCTCTGCCTTTCCAAAGAGCACGGTGAATCTTTTGCTATTGCCTTTTTTTTTTCAATAACATAGGTTGTAATCTTTTTCAGTTTTTTGGTTAGAGTTTCCCTTGTTTTTCCAGTCTCCACATTCTGTTCAGGCCCCATGAACCACTCCCACACACAGGCTTACACTTTTTAGGTATCAGTATTTGCTGTGCAAAAAACTCTTCCCCAAAGTGTAGTAGCACAAAATAATAATCATTTTCTTTATTTCATGATCCTGCATGATAACAAATGTAACTCTTCTGGTCTGGCCCATTTGGCTAGTGCTAGATGTCAAGGAAATTGTCATTCTGGCGGTTGGCCTAATGGGACTCATTCAGTTGAGCTGATTGATCTCTGCTTCATTCGGTTTCCTATTCCTGGTTGGGTAATCTGAGCTTTTCCATTTGAAGAATGAAATTCCAGAATTTCAAATAGCAACTAGAGAAGGTATGCTTGTAGGAGGACTCTTCAGCTTCCTTGAATCTCTTCTGTAATCTCTTTAACTCTACCTCTTAATAAAAGCAGCAATACAGCAACATTACAAAAGGGATGTTCATAAAATAAGGGGGTAAATGTGACTATTTTTGCATTTTATCTCAATGAAAGATAAAAATATGATGCCATGGAAATCAAAAAGATGAGAGGATTATATTTATGAGTTCATATAAAATTATATCTGCAGATGTTTGTATACATAAAAACGCAATGACTTTAAAATCACAGATCCATGTAAAAAAACTATTCAATGGTAAAATTTGATAGACACAATTATATTAAAAATAAATTATTCTCACTACTGTGCAATGTGTTCTGCCATAAACACTACACAACTGAGAAAAGATCCACACAAGTAAATATGTTACTTTGTTGCTCAACTTTTTTCATTATCACTTTAAATTGCTTAATATAGCATAGCAAATTTGGTTCGTTGGTTTATTATGTGTAGCCCCATTCTAAAAAGAATAGGGTAAGAATTTGCCTTAATAAAACTTTCAAAAGCAGGCTTTTCCCAATACATCAACCTGACAACTTCTTTACAACTTCTTTCCCAGTATGGATTCTGTTACATCTTCATGAGGCTGAGCAAGTATGGAAATTTCCTTTAATGCAGCACAATCTTTAAAGAGTTTCTTCTGAATAATTTTTCTCACGTCAACTGATAGAACATGGCAAACACTTTTTCACATACAGTGCATTTATGTAGAATATATATTGTATGAATTCTACAACATACTTATACCTGACTTCTTTGTGAGGTTTGTCTTTCAAGAAATGGGTTTCCTTTCAAGTATGAATATGGCGATGCATACTTAGAACTGATTTCTGAGTGAAGCCCTTTCCACAATCACTGCATTTATAGGGTTTATCTCCAGTATGAACTGTCTGGTGTTTATTGAAATTTGACCTGTCAGTGAAGGCTTTTCCACATTCTGAACATGTATAAGGTTTCTCTCCAGTGTGGATTCGCTGATGTACTTTGAGATGTGGCTTCTTGGAGAAGGATTTCTCACAGTCAGGACATTTATAAGGCTTTTCTGTAGTATGAATTTTCTGATGTGTAATTAACTCTGACTTCTGAATGAAAGCCCTCCCACAATCCTTACAAACATAGGGTTTCTCTCCAGTATGAATTGTCTGATGTTTATTGAAATTTGACCTGTCGGTGAAAGCCTTTCCACATTCAGCACATATATAAGACTTCTCGCCAGTATGAGATTTCTGGTGAGTATTGAGATTTGATCTGTTGGTGAAGGCCTTCCCACATTCAGTGCACATATAGGGTTTCTCTCCTGTGTGAATTCGCTTATGCATCTGGAGTTGTGACTTAGACGGGAAAGACTTCCCACAGTCACTGCATGCATAAGGTTTCTCTCCAGTGTGAATTCGTTGATGTGCAATTAAGTGTGCCTTCTGGATAAAGGCCTGCCCACATTCAGTACATATGTAGGATCTCTCTCCTGTATGGATTTTCTGATGCATCCTGAGTGTTGATTTTTGGGTAAAGGCTTTCCCACATTCACTGCATTTATGGTGTCTCTCTCCAGTATGAATTTTCTGATGTATATTGAGAGCTGAGTGCAGAGAGAAGCCTTTCCCACATTCACTGCATTCATAGAGTTTTTCTCCAGTGTGAGATGCCTGATGCCTAAACAGAGATGATACCTGGAAAAATGATTTTCCACATTCACTGCATTTAAAGGGCTTTTCTCTAGTATGAGTTTTCTCATGCATAATTAATTCTGAATTCTCGAGGAATGCCTTCCCACATTGAGTACATATATATAGTTTTTCATCTCTACAAACCCTCAGATAAATACTAAGTAGTGGCTTCTGTGTAAAAACATTTACACATTTACTAGATTGATAAGGCTTTTCCATAGTATGAATATTCTGAGGTGCAAAGTGGTGTGATTTCTGGGCGAAAATCTTCCCAAATTCAGTACATGTGTTTGCTTTCTCTCCAGTGGGGAATTTCAGATTGTAAGGATGTGTTTGTTTGAGGCTAAGGACTTTTCCACACTGATTATTTTCACAAAATTTCATTCCCGTATGTACATTTTCATGGGTAGTATAAGAAGAGCTATTGTTGTTAACTTGATCCTGTACAAGAATTTTATCAAAGTTCTCTGTTGCATTGCTTTCACTATGAATATGCAAGTTGAAATTAAAACTCTTTGCAAATGAGTCATGCATATGAGATCTTCTCTGTGAAAGAATAAGATTTGGGTTTGGGTAAATAAATTTTTCTCTGTCTTTATACTCATAATTCCACTCAGTGTTCAATGCTTTCTTATTGATGAAAGCAGTATGACCCAGAGGTCTGTGGTGCTTTTCTTGATATCTATTAATCTCCTCAGCATCTTGCCACAGTTCTTCTAAAATGGAATACAGTGAATCATCTCTTGTATCTTTACCCTCTATTTCACTATGAAATGCAGTTTTCCCAGTAATTCTTTTTTGTGAGGTCTTAACTCCAAACTTTTCATCTAAAGAGAGAAAAAAATAAAATCATACTGAATAAATAGAAGATGAAAAGGAATCCAGATTGAATGCACGGATATCAGTGTATCTGATTTTTAAAAAATGACAATTCTAAGAAATACATAGCATTTCTAATGTGTCAGATTTTTTTAGGGGGGTTGGGTACACTCAAGAGTGCCAGGGGGCTACTCCCAGTTCTGTGTTCAGTGGTTTCTCTAACAGTGTTCCCAGGGGACCTTGTGGCACTGAGGACTGTACCCAGGCCTTCTGTGTAAAAAACCAAGTGCTTAGCCAATTGAGCTATCTCTCTAGTGCAGGTGCAAAGCTCGTATAAGGCTCTTAAAATTTATAGGCATACTGTAATATATACATATAAATTCACTTAATCTTTTCAAAAGATCAGTGAAATATCTTTCACTATCCACCTATTAGAGATAAGGAAAGTGGAGTTTAGCATGGTTATATATTTTATCCTAAAACATGGGTACTAAGTGCTACAGACTAGAATTTTGCATAGACAGTGCATAAATAGTGAAGATCTATTATGGTATGAGATTTGGATATCAAATAGATGGACCGAAAATTAAAGGCAAGGCCTTAATTTTTTTCTTGTTTTTATTATTACTTGAGGTACTGCGATTCACAATATCTTTATTTCTTGTGTACATAATTGTAACACCACACCCATCACCACATCCCTCTTCCCAAATCCCTGGTGTTTCTCCATTTCACATTCACCCCACCAGCTCATTTTCATGGATAAGTTCTTCCATTTTGTTGTCTTTGTTGCTACCTTTAAAGGAAAGGGAAAAATACAGCAAATCCAGGCTTAGAGGGGGTGACACAGTTAAAATTCTTATTAGTTTTCAATTTCATGTATTGCTTCTTGCTCAGTTTGTAAAAGTTCTCATCATAAGGAAGAATTCATTTTTCCTTTCATTTGGTTTTTATTTGAGATAAGAGATGTTAACTTACGATGGTAATGATTTCACAATGTACATAAGACAAGTCACCAATATGGCACACCTTAAATTTAATCAGTGCTATAAGTTAAATACATCTTAATAAACTAGAAAAATTATTCATGTCTATGTGAAAATCCTGTAGTCATAGTTATCTTGACCTATATAAAAATTAATAACTGTCTAATACTCCAACTCTTCATCCAAATACAATTCTTTTCTTGAATCTAAAATCATAGATAATAGATAATTTATGCATAATACACATTCTATATTAAATAAGCAAAAAATGGGGTGGAGGAAAAGCTATCTGTAGTAGATCAAAATCTTTCCACTACAATGTCTAACCATTATTTTGAATTAACAGAGTAGAAGCTCCAGGGACATGTATATCCAGACATATCACAATTCTCAACCCCCCTGAAAACTGATATACTTCGTAAGAAGGTTCTATGACAGAATATGAGATCAAGTTATAGATGTCATTTTCAAATGAGAACACTGAGACAGTGGTTATGTTTTCTCAGTAAATCATTCTATATTTAAAAGGATAGGAACAACTATCTTAAAATGAGACTTTGAGATTTGGCAGCAACATTGATTCAAACATGTAAATGCCACACACAAAAAGAGCAAACCTGAAAATGATGAGGTAATGTACTGAAAGGAAATAGATTCCTGAATAAACATGAACAATTGGGTTTTCCAATGATCTGTGATATAAGCAACTCTATTTGTGAACTGGAGAGGTAATATAGGGCATAAGGTGTTTGCCTTACACACAGTCAACCCGGGTTCAATCCCAGGCACCACACAGGGTCTCCCAAGCACTGCCAGGATTCCTGAATATTCCCTGAATATGCAGGTCACAAAATGATAAAGAGCTCAGATGCAGAGACAAACTTAATATATGATAGGTATTAAAGATAGGGAGAAATTCTGAGAAAATAATGAATTAAGGAAATTGCACATATATAACTCTTAACTGGAAATACAGAGTCACATAGTACATTATACTAAAAATGAGTTATTAGTCATGTGTTATATAATACGGTGTAGTAATGAAGATACTTCATAAAGCAAAAGACAAAAGTTCAAAAGACTGGACCACATACTTTGCATGTAGGAGCCCAAGGTACAATTCCTGACGCCATATGGTCCCCTATGCAGTCCTAGGAGTGACCTCCAAGCATCTAGCCAGAGATACTTCCCCACACTAGTGGATGTTGCCCCCAAACAAACAAAAAGTTAATAACAAAGGTAAAAGTAGTGTCCCGGGTAATGAAATCTAACAGAAGCATTTAAGATAAAGTAGAAAGAATAACAGAATCTACAAATCTCATTAGAAACAATATTAAACCATTAAAAACCTAAATATCTTGCTAAAGATACTCCTCTTATTTGGGAAATATTTTTCCTGTCTCTGCCCATTTCCTTTTTTGTTGGGTTTTCTGCCATTTTCTTTTTTAATTTCTAAGAACTGTATTCTTAAGATAGGTCACTTGTCAAGTCAATATACTGTACATATCTCCTTCCAGTTTGTGCTTTGCCTTTTCACTTCACGAAATATCTTTTGAAGAGTAATTATTTATTAGAATATAGTTCAATTTACTTTCTAATAAGATAGAATGTATTCTCTCAATTTCCTCCAAAAGAACTTAAATATTGTTACTAATTATTAGTTATTCTTTAAATAACTAACTGGAAGAATTCACTAGTGAAGCCATGAGACTGAAAATATTGGATAATGCCTTTTAGTTATTGAGCAACTATCTTTATTAGCTCAAAAATAGCTACCAAAAAGTCCTGGGAGATGAATTACGGGTCATAGGTGAATGCTTGGCATGTGCAAAGACTCAAGTTCATATCATAGCAAAGCATATTCCTTGACCACCATCGAGGTGGCTCTGATGGCCCTTAAGCATTGCTGGGCCCAGGCAACATTGCATCCTAGGTCCACACATTGAACTGTCAGGCCCAACTAGCCAAGTATTGCTGAGAGTAACCCCCGAGTCACTGAACACTAATTGAGAGTTATGAAATTATAAAAAGTAAATTCTTTATCTCAGCTGCCTTTTCCCCCAACATGTGAGGCCAGTTTCCAAGCTGTGGGGCCGACCTCCTGGTTCTTATCTCTACTGCTCTTGGGTGTTAATCTCACATTCTGCAACTTTATATTCCACAGATAAGTGCGATCTTTCTATGTGGTGGGGATTGGGGTGGAGGTGGTGGGAGGGATACTGGGAACATCGGTGGAGGAGAATGAGCACTGGTGGAGGGATGTAAACAAAATGCAAACATGAAAGTTCATAAGTTTATACTGTACCTCACGGAAATTCACTAATAAAATTTTTTTAAAGTATAAAAAGTAAATAGTTTCTACAATTCTTCTAATTCTTTTTATAACATTTTTGGCAATTTGTGTTTTTCTAGGACTTTGTCCATTTCATATCAGTTATCAAATACAATGACAGAAAGTTATAATAGCTCTTCAACATCTTTAATGGCTATAAAATTTGCAGTGGTGCTACTTTATAATTCTTATGATTAATAACCTGTGTTTTATCCATTAATATTACTAGATAGCTATCAATTTAATTCATTTTTAAAAACCAATTTTAGAATTTGTTCATTTTCATTACTGTATGAAATTAGATGACCAATTTTAATTTTTCTAACTTTTTGTTAGATATATTTGCATAAAGCAATAAATTTCCAACTTAGTGGTTTGACTTCATTCTATAAATTCTGATGCGTCATATTTCTATTATCATTATACTCAATATTTTTAATTCCACTGTGATTTCATCCTTGCCTTGTGGAATATCTGGATGTTTATTGCTTATTTTTCAAACATTTGGATATCCTTGAGTTGTATATCTGTTCAGTTTTAATTTACTTCTATAGGGGCAAACAGAGTGTAGAATTTCAATCCTTTGACATTTATTACAATTAGTCCCTCCAAAGGGTCCACTTGGGTCTGTGTGCCTTAAGCATCTAAAGAGAATGTATATTCTAGAATTGTTGGATGCAGTGACCTAATGCGTGTCAACTCTGTCATACTGGTTTATCAAGTTCAAATCTTCTACATCTTCCAGTGATCTGACACTGTATCAGTTACAGAGATAAGCATGTTAAAAGAACCAACTGCAGTTATATATTTTGCTTATACATCCTTATATTATCAATGTTTATACATTTTGAAGATATGCTGCTAGCTGTATACAAATTTAGTTTTTATGTATTGATTCTATTAATGTCAGAGAAAGAAGTCACATTGTTGAACACGTAACAATTATTAAACAATAATCTATGAATAGTAGGAAATCACTATATTCCAAAAGATTTACAACTTAGAAAAATACAAAAACAATTTTTGGCTGGGGTTACACCTGGCAGTGCTCAGCAATAACACTTGGAAGTGCTTGGGGACCCTAAGTGGAGCCAGAATTGAACCAGGGCCGGCTGCATGTAAGACAAGCACTTTACCCCTGTACTATCTTTCCAGTCCTGACTTCTTGAACAAATGATCAAAATGAGAATAAAAGAAATATATGAATATCCCTATATGTAGTAAAGAAAGTGAATAGGAAATTAAAGTTACACTCTCATGCAAAGTCAAATAATCAGGACAAGATTAGGTCACTAGCGAATTTTGTCATGTATTTAAATACATATACATATATATGCATATACATACATATACATATATGTAATTTAAGGAAGTCTTATATAAAAATCTCAAAACAGAAGTGTGAATACTGAAATATTTTAGCAAGTATACTACTTTATACAAACTTTAACAGAAAAAAGAACAGGCATGAAATTTCCCAACTCATTTTATGAGATTACTAATATATTAGGATCAAAGATGTTGGGTAGAGAGATAGCACATCAAGGAGGCACTTGCATTGCACACAGCTTACTTGGGTTCAATCGCTAGAACCCTAAATGCTCTCCTGAGACTGCTAGGAGTGATCCCTGAGTGCAGAGCCAGGAGCCAGTCTTGAGCACGGTCAGTTGTGGCCCCATAACCAAAAAAGAGAAGAAAGAAAACAATTCAAAACAACTCAATAAATAAAGTATGTAATCAATAAAAATTCCAAATCAGGAAAGACTAAAATCTTCCAAAAGCAGACATAAAAGTCCTTTCTAAATATTAGAAAGTAGAATCAGGAAATATATAAGAAAGATAAAATAATGTGATCAAGAAAAGTTTATCCTAGAAATGTCAGGACAGGGTCACCTCCAGAAATCAGTGAAATTAGCCATCAGAGCAGAATAAGATGTTCATCTCAATTAACAAAGTACAAGCACAGAAAATTTAACATCTATTTAAACTATATACTCTTGTAAAACTAGGAATAGAAAGAAATTGCCACAAGTTAATCAAAGGCAGTTAAGGAAAAGCACAGCTAGTACAGAAAAAGATGAAATGCTAAATGCTTTGCCATTGGATTAGGAACAAGATAAGATAAAAATAAAGAACATTCAGGCCTGGAAAGATAGCTCAATGGCTGAGTGCTTGCTCTATAAAGCAGGAGGTCCAGAAAACCAGCACTGAATGGTCCTCCACAGTATTGGGAGTAACCCCAAGCACAGAGAGCCAAAAGTAGCTCCTGAATACTGTTGCATGTGGATTCCATACCCCCAACCCTCCCCAAACCAACCACCTGCATTTTAATTTGAATTTGAATAAACGTTCAAATTTAAAAGGAAAAGATAAAATGTGATGATAATACAAGCCCCCAAATCAAGGAATTTACAAAAGGATAACTAGAATTAGTAAATGAATATATGAATGTGTCAATAATACAAAGTCAGTGTACAAGAATCAACTGTAAGAATCCCACTGCTAGTATTGTAAAGTAAGCTCCTAAAAATCACTCTACATATAGTGCTATAATAAAAAGAAAGACAGCACAAAACAAAATATGTTCTGGCTGAGTGAATAAGAGCTGGCCTATTTTAAAGAAGATCAGAAGAAGTGTGAACAGGGAACTGAGTTGACCAGAAACCTTAGGCGAGACAGCATCTTTGGTCTGAGTTGAACCTAGCTCATTGCCTGGTATGGAAAATAACCACAGAACAATATAGGAGTACAATGTTATTACTACAAACACTGAGAATATGCAGACTAAGCTTCAAACCCCCCCAATATATGATGAACCAAAAAAAGTTCTTTTGGCAACTAGAGTTTTCACTAGTTAAAGTTTTTAAGGTATACTTTTCAGAATCTAATTGAAAAAGGCCAGTCATACCAGAGGTCCAAAACTTTAGAATAAGGGTGATTTTTTTTTTCTTTTTGGGTCACACCCAGCGATGCTCAGGGGTTACTCCTGGCTTTGCACTCAGGAACTACTCCTGGCGGTGCTTGGGGGACCATATGGGATGCCGGGGATCGAACCCGGGTCGGCCGCGTGCAAGGCAAACGCCCTACCCGCTGTGCTATCGCTCCGGCCCCAAGGGTGTTTTTTTTTGATAGATATGTGTCAGGGCCAGAGAAATAGTACAGCAGATAGAGTATTGGCCTTGCATGCAGCTGACCTGGATTTTAACACTGGATGACATATAGGCCCCTGAATCCCACCAGGAATGATCCCTGGGCACAAAGCCAGGAGTAAGCTCTGAGCAAGCTAGGTGTGGCCCCAAAAACCAACAACAAAACAGATTGGTTGGTTGAGTTTTTTTGTTTGTTTGTTTGTTTTCATTTGGGAGCCACACCAGCTTACACCTGGCTTACACCTGGTTCTACACTCAAAAATTACTCCTGGCAGTGCTTGAAAGACCATGTGGAATGCTGGGATGAAACCCAGGTTGGCAAGGCAAGTGCTTACCCGCTGTACCATCTCTCTGGCCCCGATATGAATTCTTTTCCTTCAATACGAGTTTCTCCTACTATCCAAAAGGAGAGCATTCCCAATGAAAATTTTTGGTAAGAAAACAGTACTTTCTGTACTAAGAAGAATTATTATTATCATTTAGTAATTATTATTATTATTATTAATTCTGTACTAAGAACTAATCACTATGAATTTAAACTAAATTTAGTGTGCTTTCAGATTCCAAAATTAGCTATCAAATTATGACAAATAACATACAACCTAAAACAACACTGACATATAGTAAAAACGGGAATGATATAATAAATACACAGCCTGCATAAAGTCATTTCTTGGGAATAAGCCTGGAAGTACCACTCTCACTGCTCGTGAGTAAGCTGCCTCTATAACAGCTGCTGCAAACCAATGCTGAATGCATTTGCCTTTTGTTGTAAAAGCAGAAATCTTCTTTGTATTTCTTTCAGTTAGTGAAAAAAGGTATTAATGTAGGTCTTTTGTAAAGGCAAAATAATGTGTAAGACAAACAGCAAACCTACTGATATCAATTTGTTCCAGCATAATTAGTTGAAAAGACTTTCTTTGCCCCTACTGCACTGCATTGGTACACCTCTTTCAAAACTCAACAGTTGTCCATATATGTGCAGGTCTATTCTTGGACTCTCTCTTCTCTCTGTTATGGCTCCATTTCAATAAAGTACAGTGTCTCATATGCGTGTGCAACAGGCATATGAGAAAATGTTCATTGTCAGTCATGATTAGGGAAATCAAAACAATATTGAGATATCATCCCATGCCAGTGAGAATGGCACACGTCAACAAGTCAAGAAACAGCCAGTATTGGTGGGGCTACGGTGAGAAAGGATCCCTCATCCACTGTTGGTAGGAATATCATCTGGTTCAGCCTCTATGGAAAGTAATAGAGATCTCTCCAAAATATACGAATAGAATAGAAATCCCACAAGATCCAGGGATACCACTTCTTGGCATCCAGCAGCAAAACACAAAAACATTAAATTGAAAGGATATATGATACCTATGTTCATCACTGCACTTAGTATGATAGCCAAGGTATGGAAACAACACAAATGCTCAACTATGATGAATGCAGCAAGAAGTTGTGGAACACATACACAATGGAATACTGTGCACCTTTGAGAAAGAACAAAACCATACAATTTGCAGCAACATTAATAGGGATATCATGCTGAGTGAAGACAGAAAGAAAGGATAGAGACAGAATGACCTCTTTCATATGTGGAACTTAATGATACACAGCTAAGTAGGGACAAAGGGCCAAAGGCAACACAATGGGAGAACTTACCCACACAATTGAGCTGGTGGTGTTGAATTGAAAGGGAGGGTCATTGGGGTCCTTGGGGGAGGAGGTTAACTGGTGATGGGTATGGTATTGGACTTATTTGCACAGGAAACCATTAACAGTTTGTAAATCACAGTCCCTCAATTTTAAGGTTTTTTAAAATAGAGACAGAGAGATAGCACAGCAGGTACAGCACTCGTCTTTCTTGTGGAAACCTGAGTTCGATCCCCAGCATCCAATATGGCCCCCGGAGTAACACCAGGAGTGATTTCCAAGGAGTAAGCCCTGAGCATTGCTGGGTGTGTTCCAAACAAAACAAAACAAAATAAAAAGATTTTTAAAATAACGTACTCTTTGGGGCCAGAGTGATAGTACAGTGGGTAGTGCACTTGTCTTGCATGCGGCTGACCCAGGTTTGATCGCTGGTATCCCATATGGTCCCCTGATTATCGCCAGGAGTAGTTCCTGAATGCAGAGCCAGGAGTAACTCCTGAGCATTTCTGATGTGGCCCAAAAACCCTAAAGAAAATAATATACTCTCAGATTGGCTCCATGGCTTGGAAGCTGGCCTCACGTGCTGGGGGGAAAGGTAGCTTAGATAGAGAAGGGAACACCATTGGAGACCACACGCGGGAAGGAAGATGCATGCTGAAAGTAGACCAGAGACTGAACACAATGGCCACTCAATACCCCTATTGCAAACCACAACACCCAATTGAAGAGATAGAACAAAAGGGAATGCCCTGCCACAGAGGCAGGGTGGGGTGGGGGGAGATGGGATTGGGAGGTGGGAGGGATACTGGGTTTATTGGTGGTGGAGAATGGGCACTGGTGGAGGACGGGCTCTCGAACATTGTATGAGGGAAACACAAGCATGAAAATGTGTAAATCTGTAACTGTACCCTCACGGTGATTCACTAATTAATTTTTTAATAAATTATTAAAAAAACAAAAACAAACAAAATCAACTTGATAGAGGACTCAAAAAATAAATAAATATTCTGATATCTGCTTGAAAAAAAAGAAAATAATATACTCTTTGGATTACAGCATATCTGAATAATAGTGTAAATCTTCCACATTTTCTTCTTTTTTCATGAGTGTGCTGTTCTAGATCCTTTGAATATTTATATAAATTTTCAAATCTATTTGTCAGTTTTTACATAAAAATATAATTAAAAAAAAACAGCTGACAATTTAGCAATAGGTTCCGACAACACGCAATGAACCCTGATGTGCATATTAGAACGCACAATACCCCTCGATGGCTGAATATACATATTCTTAGGGAAACAAACAACATTCCTGTAGATGGAACATATGCATGAGACCATATGTGAGGATGAGAATATACTGCAGTAACAACATATTTAATTAGACAACATAGAGGAAATAAACAAAGTCCTTAGAAAATATGACAAAAGATGAAGCAAAAAATCTTAATAGCCTTATGCCTAATATAGAATATGAATCTGTTATTACAAATTTTCCATAAAGAAAATTCCAAGTCTTGGGGCTGGAGTGATAGCACAGCGGGTAGGGTGTTTGCCTTGAACGCAGCCGACCCGGGTTCAATTCCCAGCATCCCATGTGGTCCCCTGAGCACTGCCAGGAGTAATTTCTGAGTGCAAAGCCAGGAGTAACTCCTGTGCATCGCCAGGTGTGATCCCAAAAGCAAAAAATAAAAAGAAAATTCCAGGTCCAGATGGTTTCATCGGAGAATTCCATGAAATATTAAAAGAAGCAACAACATCATTAAAATAATTTGGAAAATAGGTATAGAATACTTTACATAAATTTTCTGTGGGCTAGTATAACCCTAACATTGAAATCTGACAAACATAATGTAGAAATGACAAAAGCAATATCATTCAAGAAAAATAAAAAGATTTTTTATTAGCACCTAGCTCTAAGCAATGACTTTAAAATATCATTAAAAAGAATTTCAAAACATGAAAGGGAAAAACTATAGCTAATTATTACTTCTCTCAATAGGACAAACTTTGTTTAATACATAAAAATAATGCTCCTTTGGCGCATATGCTGCCTGAGCCCATGTGCTGCTTGTGCCCACGTGGCTGAGCACATGTGTCGCCCGCACCTCCCCTCTTGAGATGTGTACTTTCATTCTTTCATACTTTTGTGTCTAAAGCTCGGTTATGTGTAGGGGCTTCCTCCACCCTTGGAGAAGCCCTCATTCTCTCTTGAGCGCATTACTCTTACTATTCTCTCTCCCACTTACCCCTTCTTCCTTCCCTCAGAAACCTCTGAATAAAATCTATTTACTTCAAAAAATAATGCTCCTTTATTATATAAAGAAAGAGTACTTAATAAAATTCAACACTTAACCATGATAAAACAAAACAAAATATTCAACCAACTAAGGAATTTTAAAGAGAGAGAGAGAATAAAAGTGTCTGACATAGAGGCAGGTCATGGGGTAGGGGTGGGGCAGGAGGGAAACTGGAGACATTTGTGGTGGGAAATGTACACTGGTGAAGAGATGGGTATTAGAACATTATATGACTGAAACTCAATCAAAAACAACTTTGAAACTCTGCATATCACAGTAATTCAATAAGAAATTTAAAAAATAAAAGAAATATATGAAGGAATATCTGATGTTGGGGTGATCATACTTAATAAGATGATAGTTTTGAACCTAATATTGGAAACAGGGCAAGCCTGCCCATATTCACCACTTCAACATAAAGCGTTCCTTATTTCAAAAAGTAAAGGAAAAATATAGGCATGAGATTAGACACTAAGAAGCAAGTGTCCATGAAGTGATAATGGTTGCATAAAACACCCTAAAAGAACCTACACAGAAACTAATGGATGCATTTTAGAATGCTTCAGGACACAGAGTCAATGTACCAAGCTCTACTGTTAACAATGAAGACTCCAAAACAATGCCATTTAGGAAATTATTAAAATCCAAATAAGATAAATTTAATGACATATATAAGACCCCCCTACAAACACAGACACACCATTTTTGTTTATTCTGTGTGTGGGGGGGTCACACCTGGAAGTGCTCAGGGTGTACTCCTGGCTCTATGCTCAGTAATCGCTCCTATGAGGGCTCCAGGGACAATATGGGGTGCTGGGGATACCCCTTGGTCAGCCTTGTACAAGACAAATGCCCTACCTAATGTACCATTTCTCTAGCCCTTGAAAGTTTTGCTGGAAAAATAAAGTTGTAAATTAATGTAGAAATAGTTTACAGAATGGAAGACTCATATTGCTAAGATGTCAATTCCCCTTAAAAATCTATTCTCGAGAGCCATCTCAACTTCAAACAAAATCCCAGCAAGCCTTTTCAAAAATGTTAAGAACTAGTTATAAAATTTTGTGGAAGTACAATGACCTAGAAGAGCCAATATAAATAGAAAAGCAAATCTAGAGAACTTATCTTACCTGATTTCAAGATTTGTAAGGAAAGCTACAATAATTAAAAAAAGGATGGTGGGGCTAGAGTAGACAGCAGGTAGGGTGTTTGTCTTGCACATGGCCGACCCAGGTTCGATCTCCAGCATCCCATATGGTCCTCCAAGCACTTCCAGGAATAATTCCTGGGTACAGAGCCAGGAGTAACCCCTGAGTATTGCTGGGTGTGACCCAAAGAGCAAAAAAAAAATACTAATTTTCAAAGAATGGGCTAGCCAAAAGAACAGTGCATTAACTTATCTTTTCTTGTTTCTCTATTTCCTCCAATTTTAATTCATTTTTATTGTAGCATGGTTATGGTTATTAACATGTTTATGGTTTTGATATACAAAGTTAGTGCACTTTCATCAACACCAAAGTACTCAATACCCTCCACCATTGTCCTTGTGTCACAGCTAGTTCAACTCTTCTTTCCCCCTCCCAGCTTCTTCACCCCACTGTTTGGTACTCTTACTTTTTCAGTCAAAGGCCAAAGGGCTTATCATTCCATATTGTCTATTCCAGTGTTCTCTTTCTCTATATACCACAAAGGAGTGAGATCATCTAGTATTTGATCTCCACCCACTGACTTATTTAACTTAAAGTAAAATAAGTTCAGTTCCATCCAAGTTGCAGTGAACGTCAGCAGGCAAGAAGCTGCCTTGCATGTGAGGACTATGGTTGGTTCCCTAGTACCATCTTACCCCAATGATAAAACAAAACAAAACAAACAAAAAACCCCTCTTTTCTTACATAAGCTAACCCATTCCAGAGCCCAAGCTCACCAATAACTCCTTTGTAGATCTGTCACAGGTTGAACCACTACTGCCTCACGTTCCTCACCTCAGGGCCAAGTTCAGGAAACTAGGGATCATTCTTACCCACAGATACCTCTGAAACAACTCAGGCTCATCAATCCAAAAACCTCCCAAGCCTGCTTACTCTAACTCACCCATTCCTTCCCATGATAAATCACAGTAAAGGCTCTTGCCCTTGCTTTTCACTCACTGACCCTGGTGCTTCTCCATGTGGAAGTGGCATGGCATGTCCTTTCCACGGAGGTACTTTGAGTTACAAACTATGTTTCCTGTGGCAGTTGTCTTCAGATATGTTGGACTAGTCATACTTAAATAATAATAATAATAAAGCATATATTAAAAATATACAGGTCAAGTGAGCAGAATCAAGAGTCTAGAAATAGACACACACATTATGCTTACAAAATTCAATAGACAAAAGAAAGTATCTTTGACAAATGATTCTGGAACAACTAGATAGTATGTCAAAGACAATTAACATCAATCCTATAACAAACACAAAAAGTGGATAATACACTGAAAATAAGCTAAACTGATGAAACTTATAGGAGAAAGAATGATCAAATCTTTGTGTGCTTACAGTATGCAAAAATTTCTTAGGCAGATCCAAAAAGTTACTAAAAACATTCAAAAGATGAAAAATTAAAATTAAAGTTTTGCTCTTTAGCACCAGTAAGAAAATAAAATTGCAAGCTGTTGATTTAAAAAATACTAGCAATACATGTATCTGGCAAACTAGTTATATCCAAAAATATAGAGAACTCTTACAACTCAATGATAAATAAGAATATAAGCAACACGATAAAAATGTAAAAGATGGGTCAGGAAGATAGCTTAGGGGTCAGCAGGAGTCATACATTACACACATAAGAACCAAAACCAGATATTCTATACCACAGAGCCTCTGATCATGGCCAGGTACAGCCTTGGGAAGCCCCAAGCATAGCCAAGAGTGGCTCTTGTGTTTCCCATACAGTACTGGCCTGATCACTGAACCATCTGATCCAGTTGGTTGAGTATCACCAGGAGTGAACCTTGGGTCCCTTGAGCACTTCTTGGGAGGTCCCTCCAAAACAAACAAACAGATAAATAATGAAAACATATATCTGACTTTTCACCAAAAAACAGCAGGAGAAAAACTAATGCCAAAGCTAATAGAAATGAAGAGCAGGATAACTGGTCCTTAGTACCAAGTTTGCCAGTGAGAGGAGGGGGAAAAGGGGAATAGATTAGGGAAGGGACCACTATGACGATGATAGAGGGAAGTGGTCATTCTGGACAAACACTGCGTGCTGAAAGGAGGTAAAGTGATATGTACAGCATCCTCTCAGTAACATTATTATAAACCACAGTGTCTAAAGGGGAAGAGGAAAAAATGAAAAAGAAAAAAGTGGCTTCCAGAGAGGCAGGAAGGGGACAGGAGGGAAACTGGGTACATTGGTGGAGAGAAGTGAACACTGGTGGAGGGACTGATGTTTGAGCACTGTATACCTGAAACTCAATCATGAAGAATTTTGTAACTTTATAATACAAGGTGATTCAATACATTTTTTAAAAAAAGAAAAAAAAACCTCACCAACCTGCACACTTATGTAAACTGTACATTAATAAAATTGATTTAAAAAGAAACAGGACAAGTGACTGTAATCATAAAGTCTGAAGATTTGGAGAGATGGTTTGAAATAGGGGAGATGGAGAAGAGTGAGATATCTGAAGGCTATATCTACAAAGAGAATAGAAACGGAGGCTGGTTGTAGATGACCATAATTTGAGAAGAGAATGAGAATGCATGAAAAGAGAATGAGCTGAGAGATGAGAGAAATAGAATGCGAATGAGAACAAGAACGAGAATGAGAATGAGAATGAGAAGAGAACAAGAAGGAATGAGAACAGAAAGTGGCACTGGTAAGAGGAAGAACAGATGCGAGAAAATCACCAGATTGTGAAAAAAGGCAAATGAATTGAAACGTGAATGTGTTTGATAAGAATCTAAGATCCTGGGAAGTGTGGTTTCAATAATGAAGCATAAGAATGTTATGGAAGGAGGAAAAAGCATTTGGGGTATAGAAACAGAAGCAATTCTCCTGGGAGGAAATAAGCAAAGAACACAGTTGATCACTGTAAGGGAAATAAAGGGAGAGCGTAACTTGGTACATGAGAGGTTAATGCAGTCTATCCTCAAGTCACTGCTAACGTTTAGAACCTTCAAAAGAGCAGCATAATATAATTTTAAAAGCACTGACTTCTCTTAGGAAAATAATGCATTTCCATATCTCCTGTGTGAATCACAGTCACTCACTTGGATAGTTCTGATGAGGAATGTCGCCCTCCAGCATCCATGATTCCTCTTCTTGCTCCAATATGCAGATGATCTCTGGTTTGGGAATTTTATAACCTGTTAACAAAACATGATAGAGAGCTAGGTCCAATAAATTGCTTTTCACTTGTTCTTTCTGAAAGACAGCACATGTTACTGGGGAAACTAATAATTATAGAGGTGAAGAGGTTCTGAAGAACAATGGACAAATCAGGATGACACTGTCACATATTTCAGATGTCCAAGAGCACTTAACAGCTGAGAAGGGGCAGAAATACCATAATTGAGGTTTTATGTTCATTTCATAAGGCCACTATAGCCAAATACCAAAAGCTGGGTGGCTTGAAGCAACAGAAATGTACTGTCCCATATTTGTGAAGGTTAGGTATCCAAAATCAAGATATTAGTAGGGGTATGCTCTCTAGTGTTTTCCAGAATTCTTTATTTACTTGGCTTATCAATGCATCACTCTAGTACATCTTCTGTGTCTACTAACAGTCCTTCCTTGATGTATGCCTATTTCTCTGTTCAAATTTCCCTTTTTGGAAAAGAACAATCCTCACAGTTGATTAGAACCCACCCCAATGATCTCATATGGACATTACTTCCCCTTAAAGACCCCATTTCCCAAAACAAACAGGTCACATTTTGAGGTACTGAGGGCTTAGACTCTACCTGTCTTTGTGGGGGGGGGATGGCACATCATCAAAGTCATAAAAATTTTCTCCTTTCTTCCCATCACCACTTGTACCATGACCTCTTCCTGAGTCCTGTGGAACATATAGGCCTCAATGCTGGTTCTCAAACTCAGGACATGCCCCTGAGGAGTCTTAATGCTGATGCTGGCCTCTGTCATCAGGCAGGTGTGTCGAAGGCTCTGAACCTCCTCTCACCCCATCACCCTTTGTCCCAATTGCTGGCTCTGGAACCCCAAAATGCTAAAATATCAGCACAACAACTATTTCTATTCAACTTCACCAACTCTAAGGGCTTGTACGTTTTGGTATCTGTCCAGGAATACCTCCATAATAACCCTGCTAGGAAATGGGAATAATTAGATATTTACTGGCATGTCCACTTAAATAGCTTAAGTGCACAGAAATCCTTACATTAACAGGAATTTCTTTACTCAAAAATGAGAAATCAGATCAGATCTCAGATAACTGAGTATCTGAAGTTCAAACTGCAGCAACCAAAAACCTTTAAGAACAGCGGAGAAACAAAGGAATGCACCTGCTATGGCAGACAGGGACAGAAGTTCCAGAAGATCATAGAGCTCAAATAAAGACTCAAGCTTCATCGAGGAAAACCTCTAGTCAAAACTCCATGCAATGACAATGGAAATAAAGCAGTCATCGGAAAAGAAATTCAACTAGCTCAAGGATGAATTGATCCAAGATATTAAAGGAGTTAAAGAATACAATAGCAAGGCACCTTACTAGTGATACTGAAGACACAGTAATAGCCATCAACAATAATAAACTGGCAAAAGAAAAGGAAAGGAAAGGAAGAGAATATAATATTTTTAAGAGCAAGAGTAATAATTTCTGAATTATAGGAATACCAGGAGAGGAAAAGGAAAAAAGGGGAAGAATGACTGGTGGAAGAAATAATAACTGGACTTCCTCATTCTCTGTTGTGTGTCTTCTGCACTGATTCAAGAGGTTTAAAGAGTACTTAGCAAAATAGATGCAAAAAATATATTCAGGTACGTAGTAATAAAAATGGTGAAAAAAATACAGACTGCTTAAAGCAGCAAGAGAGATGAAAACTCTCAAATGCAAGGGAAATAATTGTCACAGACCTTCCACATGTTATCTTCCAAGTAAGGAAAAAGTGGAATAAAATAATCAAAGTACTAAATGAAAAAAATTATAACCCAGATTCCACTACCCTATAGAGCTATTAGATACGAGGGACAGATAAGAACCTCTTCAGATAAACAAGAGCTAGTAGCATTTGTGACAACTAAACCAATCCTGCAATAATTACTGAAAGGCTGCCTATTAAAAGCAAAGTATACTCTTGTAAAAGCAGTTTGATGCTATATACTCATACACAAAAATGGCAACACAGCCTTTCTTTATATCAATAATCTCTCACAATGTCAATGGATTAAACTCCTCTATTAATATGCATGGAATGGTGAGGTGGATCAGGAAAGAAAATCTATCATTTGTTGCCTATAGGAAACACACCTAAAGGCACAGGTTAAATACATACTCAGAGTGAAAGGACGGAAAACAATCATACAATCCAGTGGTACACAAAAAAAAAAAACAAACTGGGACAGCCATACTCACATCAGCCCAAATAGCATTCATTATAAAGAAGGTAATTAGAGAGAGTGATGGACACTAATTACTGGTAAAGGGAAACAATAGATCATGCTCAGGATTGGTGTTAAATTATTGAATATCTAAAACTCAACTATCAGTAACTTTGTAAATCATGGCTCTTTAATAAAATTTATTATAAAATGAAAAAAGGAAATTACAGTGATCAACATTTATGCACCAAATGAAAGGGTCAGCAAAGATCATAAAGCTTCTGCTCACAAACCTAAAGAAACACATTGAAGGAAACACAATAGTAGTGGGAGACTTTAACACTCCACTAGACAGATCAACCAGATTAAATATTAGTAAATATATGAGAGCCTTAAATGAAGAGATAAATGCATTGGACTGGAAATACACAGGGCTCTTCATTCCCCAAAACAATACACATTTTTCTCTAGTGCATATTAAAAATTCTTTAGGCTATATCATATACTAAGGAATACAAAAATTAATGAATATAGAAATCATACAAAGTACCTTCTCAGATTACAATGACATAAAAATTGAAGTTAACCATAGAAAGAAGATGAGGAAAACTTCCAACATTAAGAAACTGAACAAGATTTTGCTACAACCAACAGTTAAGAATCCGGGCCATTCCGGCAGGCACCACAAGCAGGAGAATGCTCTGGACCCCAGACCAGGCCAAGCACACCGGGGTGCCAGACGGAGAAGGTACAGCCAGCACGCCTTCTCCAGATGGAGCCCCAGTGACACTGAGATTCTACTAACATGGCTCCGGTATGCAGGACTGGGACATCTCCAAACTGCAGGGGGGCACTGGAATGGGGCAAAACCAGCCCAGTTCCCAATTTGCCCCGGCTGCCAGAAGTCATGCCTTCAACCTGTCCTCAGCGCCATCTCGCCACAACCAACACTGAAGAATCCAGGCCATTCCGGCAGGCAACGCAAGCTGGAGAATGCTTTGGACCCCAGACAGGGCCAACAACACAGGGGTGCCAGATG
This sequence comes from Sorex araneus, assembly GCF_027595985.1. Lineage (NCBI taxonomy): Eukaryota > Metazoa > Chordata > Mammalia > Eulipotyphla > Soricidae > Sorex > Sorex araneus. Next base: position 50,551,548 of record NC_073313.1, on the reverse strand, counting down.
AAGAAGGTACAGCCAGCACACTTTCTCAAGATGGAGCCCTGGTGACACTGAGCTTCTACTAACACGGCTCTGGTATGTGGGACTGGGACATCTCCAAATTGCGCAGCCGCTTTCACAGCTGTGAGACCTTTCCTGATATACAAAAAATATGCTCAGGAATGGCTCCGCCATCCCTGAGCGTCCATTATCCCAGAGGCACAGAAACCAATCTCAGAATGCAGCGGCTGCTGGCAGATATACTCCTGGACTCTGAACTAAGCTACGACCCCGTGTAGCCCTGGGAGGGGAAGGGTTTCTGTCACTTGGCCTTTTCCCTCTGGACAGCATGGCGACTACCACCATTCAGAACCAATTGGACAGAGAGGTAGGAGTTTGCAGTGATGGGACGGGATGCATGGGGAATCTTGCAACGGGGGAGGCAGAACTGGCCCTGCCTTTCGCCCAAATGAGACCCCGAGCGGTTGCCCATGAACAGCTCCTCTGCTCCTGAACAGCCATGATCCCAGTGCCACAGAAACCAATCTCAGAATGCAGCAGCTGCTGGCAGAAATACCTCTGGACTTAATAACAGAATTCTAAAACTGGGCAGCCACTTTCGCAACTGTGCAACAACATATGCTCTTTGTTACCAACAATAGAAAACATACAATCTAATGATGCCATTCTGACAGATCTGACTGTTGGAGGAAAAGCTCCAAATAATGATAGAGAGTTTCCTGTCGAAAATTGAATGTAATCAAAGTAAGGAAAGAGTATAGTGAAAATCATCTGCCACACAGGCAGAGGGGAAGTGGGAGGAGGGGTATGCTGGGGTTTTTGGTGGTGGAACATGTGCACTACTGAAGGGATGGGTGTTTGAGCATAGTATGACTGAGACTCGATCCTAAAAGCCTTGTGACTGTTCTCACAGTGACTCAATTAAAAAATAAATTAAAAAATAAATTTTAAAAAAGAAACTGAACAAAATACTGCTAAATAATAACTAGCTCATAGAGGAAATCAAGGAATAAATAAAAATATTCCTTGATACTAATGAGAAAGAAGACACAAGCTAACAAAATCTATGGGATACAGCAAAAGCTGTACTAATTGGGAAATTCATGGCAATGCAAGAAAAAGCCCAAATCAACAACCTAAACACACATCTGAAAAATCTTAAGAAAATGAACAGCAAACAAACTCAGGAAAGTAGTAAAATGAGAGAAATAGTAAAACCTAGAGCATAAATCTACAACATAGAAACCAAGAAAGCAATTCAAAGAATCAATGAAAGCAGTAGCTGTTCTTTCTTTAAAAATAAATAAGATAAACCTTTAGCTGGACTAATGAGGAAAAAGAGAAAATCTACAAGTAAATCAGATCAGAGACAAAAGGGGAGAAGTTAAAACATTCTTCAGAAGTTCAAAATGTAATGAGAGGTTACTAAGAAAAACTTTATGCTCTTAAACTGGAGAGCCTAGAAGAAATTGATAGATTCTTAGAATCATAATCTTCCAAAGATGAATGAAGACAAAGTAGAAAGCCTCAACTGGCCAAACACAAGTAAAAAAAATTGAAACAGTAAGTAAGACTCTTCTCAAGAACAAAGTTCTGTTTCAGATGGGGTTACTGGTACATTCTATTAAGCCTTCAGAGAAGATTTACTACAAATACCCTTTAAACTCTTCCACTATACTGAAGACACAGGAATGCTTCCTAACACCTACTAACATTACACAAATATCCAAAGCAGTCAGAGACTTCTAACACTATATTGAAAAATAGTTGTCAGAAAAGAAAATTTCAGAAAACTCTTCCTAATGAGCACTAATATAGAAATTATTTTTAAGATAAGTTTATTGAACAGTAGAAGAGGAAGGAAAAGGACTACCTATGTGGGGAAAAACTTAGTATATGACTAAGTTCATGATACAAAAATTCTTCTTTTTTAATGTAGAAGTACTGCTATTTATTCAGCAATTGATTAAGTTGACTAAATTGGGTATGAACTCCATGATGCAAAAATTCTTAACAAAATTTTAGCTAATCCAATCCAACAACATATTAACAAAAATCATACAACCTGATCAACTGAGATTCATTCCAGGGATGCAAGGACGGTTTAACATATGCAAATCAATTAACATAATACACCATATTAATAAAACGAAAGAGAAAAATCATATGATCATAACAATTGATGAAGAGAAGGCCTTTGACAAGATCCAACATCAATTCATGATAAAAAAAAAACAATTAAAATAGGGATAGAAGAAACCTTCCCCAAAATAGTAACAGCCATCTATAAGGATCCCACAGCCAGTATCACTTTTTTTTACTATATTTCTTAATGGTACAATACTGAAAGCATCCCTTCAGATCAGGTAAAAGGCAAAGATATCCACTATCTCTAATTTTATTCAATATAGTATTAGAAGTCCTGGCTATAGAAATCAGGCAAGAAATGCAAATCAAAGGAAATAAAATTGGAAAAGAACTCAAATTATCACTATTTCAGATGACATTAAAATGTACATAGAAAATCCTACAAGTCCACAAAAAGCTCCTAGAAATGATCGACCAATACAAGAAAGTAGCCAGCTACAAAGTCAATAAACAAAAACTGGTCACATTCTTGTTTGCTTGTTTGCTTTTTGAGCCATATCTGGTGATGTTCAAGGTTCTGCACTCAACAATTATTCCTGGCGGGTGCTTGGGAAACCATAGAGGATGCCAGGGATCGAACCGGGGTCTGCCGTGTGCAAGGCAATCACCTTATCATTTGTACTCTATTTCCAGTTCCTCGGTGCATTCTTATATTCAAAGAATGACTCAGAGGGGAAGGTGGTCAAGGAGTCAAAACCATTTAGATTAGTACCCCAAAACTTCAAGTATCTAGGAATCAACTTAACAAAAGACATGGGAGATCTATACAGTAAAACTTTGAATCACTCAAGAAAGAGATAGAAGACCTTAAGAAATGGAAAAAATGGGGCTGGAGCAATAGCATAGAGGGTAGGGCATTTGCCTTGCATGAGACCAACCCGCGTTCGATCCTCTGCATCACATATGGTCCCTGAGCACCGCCAGGAGTAATTCCTGAATGCAGAGCCAGGAGTAACCCCTGTGCATCACCTGGTGTGACCCAATAAGCAAAAAAAAAAAAAAAAAGGAAAAATACTCCATGCTCATGGACTGAAAGAACTAATATTGTTAAAATGACTATTCTTAGACAATGAAATTATGCTATTTTCTACAAGCTGATTGGAACTGGAAGATCATGTTCAGTGACGTAAGCCACAAGAAAAAAGGCAAACACACGATGATCTTACTTATCTGGTATATAGAATGCTGGATAAGGAAATGCAGTAAATGGGGATACCTAGATCATCCTTGATCCCAGTGTTTAGAGAGGAGAAGGACAGGGAAGTCATCAAGAAAGAAAGAAATCAAGGGGCGAAGAAAAGAATGGGAAGTAATGGGTGATTAGGCATCAGGGTTTCAATTACACAGGTAATATGGGTCAGTGGTATAACCATATGTCCTAAACACAGACTCAACAAAACTGAAAAAAACATATCTAAGTTGCAACCACTTGAACGTTGTAATGTGTCAGTCAAGTTGACAACTGGGCTTGGGGTGGAGGTTAGGGGTACAAAGGGAATATGGAAACACTGGTGGAGGAAAGTTGGCACTGGTGGTGGGACTGGTACTGAAATATTATATGCCTAAAACTCAACTATCAACAACTTTGTAAATCATAATTGTCTAATTAAAAATTATAAAGAAATAAAATAAAAAATTTTAAATGACAATAGTATAGTGGATGGGGTGTTTTCCTTGCATGTGACCAACCTAGGTTCAATCCCTAGCACCTCATATGGTTCCCCTAAGTCCTGAGCACAGAACCAGAAGCTCTCAACATTGCTAGGTGTGCCCTCCCCAAATAAAATCCCTAAAATGACTATCCTACTTAAGCTCCAGTCCAGTCCTGGAGCAATAGCAGAGCGGGAAGGGTGTTTGCCTTGCACGCGTCCAACTCGGGTTCGATTCCTCCACCCCTCTTGGAGAGCCCGGCAAGCTACCAAGAGTATCCCACCCGCACGACAGAGCCTGGCAAGCTACCTGTGGCATACTCGATATGCCAAAAACAGTAACAACAAGTCTCACAATGCAGATGCTACTGCTGTCCACTCAAGCAAATCGATGAACAACAGGATGACAGTGCTACAATGCAGTGCTACTTAAGATATATATATTCAATGCAATCCCCATCCAAATTCAGAGGACATTCTCCAAAGACCTAGAAAAGTTTGTAACAAAGTTTTTATGAAATCAGAAGAGACCATGAATAGTGAAAGCCATACTGAAAGAAAAGAAACTGGAAGGTATCTCATTACTTAACTTGGAACTGTACTGTAAAGCTGCAATGATCAATACCGTATGGTACTGGGATAAAGACAGGTCTTCTGATCAATGGGTCAGAATCAAATACCCAAAATCAAAACCCTATATTTATGTACGGTTAATTTTCAATAAAGCAGTTAAGAACATGAAATGGAAGGAAGATAGCTTCTTCAACAAATGGTGCTGGGAAAACTGGATAGAAATGTATGAAAAATTAAAGCTGGACCCGTATCTCCCACCTCTCACATAAAAGTCAATTCAAAGTGGACCAAAGACCTTGAGGTCTGACTGAAAACTACACAGAGGAAAGTAATAGGCAGAATGCCCCATAATTTGGACCTCAAAGGAGTCTTGAGGAATCTTGATACCACAAAGGCACTGTAGCACTGTAGTACTGTCGTCCTGCTGTTCATCAATTTTGCTTGAGAGGGCACCAGAAATGTCTCCATTGTGAGACTTGTTACTATTTTGGGCATATCGAACACACCACAGGTAGCTTGCCAGGCTCTGCCGGGAGGGCAGGATACTCTCGGTAGCTTGCCTGGCTCTCCGAGAGGGATGGAGAAATTGAACCCGGGTCAGCTGCATGCAAGGTAAACGCCCTACCTGCTGTGCAACTTCTCCAGCCCACAAAGGCAACAGAATAAAAAATAAACAATGGAACATCAATTTAAAGAGTGTCTGCATGGCAAAAGAAACTTACTAAAACTGAAAGAGAGCTAACTGAATGGGAGAACATTCACATTCAGCATATCAGATAAAGTGTTGATATACAGGATATATATATATATATATATATATATATATATATATATAAAGTACTCACAAAGATCAACAACAACAAAATCCAAAATCTCTAGCAAAAAATGGAGAAAGGATGTAAATAGACATTTATTAGAGGAAGATGGGCAGATAGCTGGTAGGCAAGTGAAAAAGTGCTCAGCATCACTTATCATTAGGGATATCCAAATCAAGATAACAATGAGATACCATCTCACACCAGTGAGAATGGCACACATCAAAAATAAGAACAATCTGTATTGCTGGGAATGTGGTGAAAAAGGAACTCTTGTCCACTACTGGAGTGAATGTTGTCTGGTTCAACCCCCTTGGTAAACAGTATGGAGAACTCCCAGTAAACTCAGAATTGAACTGCTATATAACACAGCAATTTCACTTTTGGACATCTCTCCCCAGGACACAAAAACATTTATTCAAAAGGACATATGCACACCACTATTCATTAAAGCACTTACTACAATAGCTAAGGTATTTAATCAACCATGGTTTCCATTAACAGATGAGTGGATTATAAAGATGTGGTATATGGACACACAATGGAACACTATGCAGCTGAAAGTAATTAGGAAATTATGCAATTTTCCACAACCTATTTAGAACTGGAAGGTATCACATTCAGTAAAGTAAGCTACAAGAAAGGCAAACAGAATGATCTGATTTAACTGTGGTATAAAGAATAACTGGATGAGGAGGGATGCCTAGATCACCCTTGACTCCAGAGTATAGGGAGAATGACAGAGGAGAAAAATCAAAGTGGGAAGGAAGATGGGAAAGTGAAGTAATGGGAGAAAGGGTCAGGGGCTCAATTGTACTTTGTGATGTGGGGTGATGTAGGGGAGTGGAATATTTCCAAGGCACAGATTCAACAATACTGAAAATATGTGATCTAAAGTATAACCACAGAGCCTTAAAATATACCTGTCGGGGGACAGACGGTGGGGTGGGGGAGGAAGGGGCAGAAGGGAGCATGGGCACATTGGTGGAGGGAAGTGGATACTATGGTGGTGGGATTGGTATTGGAATAATGTATGCCTATAACTCAACTATCAATTACTTTGTAAATCATTGTTCCTTAATTCACTTTTTAATAAAGAAAATAAATGAGTCTGCCCTCCCACCTTCCAGAGTTCATGTCCTTCCCATATACAGAATATATTAATGCCATCCTAATACTACCAAAAGGCTTAATGATTTGAGTGTAAACTTAAGTCTAAAAAATATTCATTATGGAGACCATCTTTAAACAATGATGAGTGAGCCAGGTCCTATTCAGGAGACTGAATTGAGAGTTGTGGACATTTAGGGAAGACTGGTAAAATAGAGGTGAGAGGAAGGTATGATATGGTGAGAAAGGATGAATACAAGAATTTGGGTAAATCTTTGGTAAAACATTTCCCCTGGACCCTGGAGACATAAAACTGTAGAAACTATTGAGGGGTCTCCTTTTACACATTGCTCCTTCCCCTTTGATTGCAAGGTAAAGCAGTGGCTCTGTTACAGATTACCATGATGATCTCCATATTACTGACACTGTGAAGGGCAAATCCTCCTTAACTAATGAGAATGGTTAATAATAATGACTACCATTTATGAAGTGCTGATTACACATCAACTATCCTCATCATTTAAAATCACCTTTATGGGATAACTGGTTCACATTATTTAATTGAGGGGTATTGGAAGGGAGAGGTGTTGGGGTCCTTGGAAGAGGGAGACAGGTACACTAATGATGGGTTTGGTGTTGGAATTATGCACATGAGATGCCAAAATTAAGAGTATTGTAAACCATAGAATCTCAATAAAAATATTTTTTAAAAAAATCTCATTTATGGAAATGCCAAAATCAGCTGTGGGTGAGACATGAGTATGAGTTATTGAGCAACAAAATTTCTCCTCATGCAAACCTGTGAATACAGATGAATTCTCTGCTGACAAATTACAATGAAGGAATAAGCAGAGGATAGACATTCCCTTTCCAAAATGGAGAAATCAGAAAGGAAAAGTGTTCACAGGTCACATGCAAATCCTAAGTCATTCTGTTATAACTCTTGATAACAATCTTCACAGGCTCAATGCTGTCTTCCAAACTCACCAAGATGCCCTCCTTACCTTAGACCTCAACCAAGGTCCATTCACTACCACTCCAGTGGTTCAGTAGCAATTATTTTTACGTTTAGTTCCCACAGCCTTATGCTCTGCTGGCATATAAATCTTAGTTGCAAAGGAAGAACTGCTTCCATCCACCAAAGTGGAAGTTAAATATGCCACCTGTACAGTTTGTGCTCCTTAGGCCTCTAATGCACAAACAAGGAAGGATGTTACTACACTGGTTTCAGAGACTGATTGTATAAAGAAGAAAATGAACTGCTATATCACAGTGGAGGTTTCTCACCTTTTTCACCGTTTCTCGAAAACGGTGGCTTTTCACTGCCAGTCCACAGAACTGAAAGACTGAAAACCATTGACATACCTCAGTTTATTTATTTATTTATTTTGAGAAACACAGCTACAAAATTGTTCATGATCTGGTTTCAGTCATACAATGTTCCAACATTGTCCCTTCAGCAGCATACACTTCAGCAGCATAAATTTCCCACCACCAATGCCCCCAGTTTCCTTCTTACACCCCTCTGCCCCAGCCTGACTCTATGGTAGGCACTTTTATTCTCTCCTCTCTCTCTCTTTCTCTCTCTCTTGCTCTCTCTCTCTCTCTTTGCTTTTGGACATTATGGTATATAATACAGGTACCAAAAGGTTACCATGTCTGTCCCTTTACCTACTTTCAGCACTCAGTTCTTGTCCAGAGGTTTCACTTACTTCTTGAGCCAATAGCCTAAATTTTTGGCAGGTTAATTTCTCGGTGAACACAGTCCTGAGGTGATGGAATCTGATCAGAGGCATGGTCACAATTTTGGAATGTGGAAGCAAGTGGCTACTGGGCGTCTGTTTGGGCGAACACTGGACTGATCTGACCATGCTGGGGTACCCCGGGTGTCTCAACGATAAGCAGATGTCCGAATATTTTTGGTGGCTGGTTTATCTTTTTTGAGATTTATTTATGAGTCTCTGGAGCAGGACCAGTAGATGAGCGTACATGGCTGGGCTGGAGGTGGTTCATGTGCGTGACTGCTAGGGCTTCTGGAAGTACAGGGAGGTGGGGGGAGGTAACCCAACCCGACTTTCAGAAAGTACTGTGATTTCAGTCACAAAGACCCACATACCTAAATTTTTGATAGATATACCATACTTTAGAGCAGTGGCTTTCAACTGCCTGCCTGTAGACTGTGCTGGTCTACAGGTGAAAAAGGGTTGAAAACCCCACTTATCAGGCATATGATGATGCCATATCAAGTCAACTGAAAATTGCAATAATCATATTTTACTAGGACTAATAATGGACCAGATCTTCCAGCAATGGAAGTTTGGATCATCCACCAGGTAAAGAAGCACAACCAGGTGTGGAACTTACTAAAGGTACAGACTGCCTTGCACACAGCTGACCTGGGTTCGACCCCGGCATCCCACATGGTCCCCTGAGCACTGCCAAGAGTGATTCTTGAGTGCAGAGCCAGGAATAATCCCTGAACATCATTGGATGTAACCCAAAAGCCAAAAATAAATAAATTAATTTAATTAAATTAAAAAGAGACTCCAAAATAGAAACCTTGCCCCAGTCTGCACTTCACTGGCCTAATCTGCAAGTTCTGGATTCACATTTGCAACATTAACACTTATATAAATTTCCAGACTGCCCTATCAATTTTAGACTTGCCAGTTCCTTCAGTTAGTAAAGCCAGTTCCAGAAAATAAACAGCTCCCTATGTGTACATAAATATATATATATACACACATGTGTGTGAGTATATGTGTACGTATGTATGTGAATATATATGTGATATATACAGATATATAAACTATGCATGAATATACACTAATTGATTCCAATTCTCTGGAAAAACATAATTAATATTTATAGAAGTTGGTACCAGTAGTGGCTCTAGAGGAACAGACTTTTAAGGATGTTTTCTAAACTTTATATGAGCTTTCTGGAATTACTCCCCCATTATGATTAGATTTAAATGTACAAATGACTCTGTTTCTAGTGGTAAAAAGAGCACGGGTAGTGTATGGAAAGGTTTTGACAATAGGAACCCAAGATTAAGGAACTTGCCTTGAATGTGACTGACCCCAGTTTAATCTCTAGCATCATTGGGAGCAACCTCCTAACACAGAGCAGGAAGTAATCCAGATGTGACCCAAAATACTACCCCCATCCCTCAAAAAGAGATCCATCAATAGAAGTAACAGTTATCAAAATATTACCACTGGATACACCTGATCAAATGTTTATTGGAGATAAAGTTCTGGGTGACCATATATTTGATACTGGAGAAATTCCTCTTAAACTTACAAGTATAGTATGATATCTGGCTGCTCTTAATTTTTGTTGGACAAATAAGGAACGAAAAAATAAGCTATGGGGTTTCATTTTACAATCAGGCAATTTGTAAAAAACATGAATATTTCTATGTCAGTCCTGAAAGAAACTCTTTAGTTCCTGGACCTGAGAAGTTAAGACTGCTGAAAATCAAACCCAGTTCTCATCCTGCAAATGATTAAATGACAAAAGAAATTGAATTCCCAGCCTCACAGTTGTGTTATTAAATTGAGGGCACCGATTCAGTGCCCTGGCTCCTGACTCAGAATCCTGATTCCCCAGTCAATTCCCTGTCTTACATGAGTTTACAGATCCAGAGTCCTTGGTTGAAGGGGTCGAGGATCCTTGAGGAATAACCCAACTGCACTGTCAGAACTGTACAATTTGTCATTCTCCCAGTCTTTAAAAAGGGGCCTATGGCCATTTACATGGGTGACCATGTACTGGTGAAAGGGAAAGGGGAATAATTAGACCTTATAGAGATTAAGAGACACTGGCTCTAAATTTGAGACACTTCTCTAACTCTAGGAGACCCAAAATGTCAATGTTGCCAACCAGATAGAGTAGGAACTATTTTCTAGTTTGGGGGTCATACCTGGCAGTGCTCAGGGTTCCTGACTCTGTGCTCAGGGATCACTCCTGGAAGTACGTGGGAAATGATATGGGGCTTTAGGGATTGAACCTGGTCAGCCAAGTGCAACACCAGTGCCTTACCCTCTGTACTATTTCTCTGGCCCCAAGACTTTCAAAAATGAAGAGATCTTGGGTAGTAGGTGAGAGAGAATGGCAGTGGTATCTTTGTGGAGAGAAATGGATACACTGGGGATGGGGATGGTGTTAGAATTATGTCCAAGAGAGACCACTGTTAACAGTATTGTAAAACCCCAGGAATGGAGAGATCTCTCATATGTGGGATATAAAGAAGTATAGTGTGGGGATAACAAAAGGCTAAGAACAACAGAATCTAAGAAGTGGTCTACAGAATTGAGCTGACCATGACAGTGAGATGTGGAGAGGGAATAGGATGTTTAGACTCAGGGGTATTAGAGGGGATCCTGAGACAACTGCAGAGGGAAACAGTCGCTCTGGTGGAGGATGTGGTGTTCAAAAGTTGTTTGCATGAAATCCTACTATTGACAGCATTGTAAAATTGTAAGTCATGCTGACTAAGGTTTTAAAAAAGTGCAGATCAATGGGCTTTTAATTTTGATCCTTCTCACCTTAGGCCCACTGGATCGCTGAATCCATTCTGCGGTAATTTTCTGGTTTGGGAATGTACAATTGGAAAAGACATGCTCAGGAACTGGCAGAGTCCTCATTTGTTTTCTGACCTATGGAATGGGGGCTATTATGATGGGACAAGCTGAGTGGAAGCCACAAGAACTGTATCTAGAAAAAGTCAACCCAAAGTAGTACTACACTGTGTACGCAGGTGAGCTCCAGCACACTCCCATTCGGCTTGTCTAGGCGGTCTGTGTAGAGGTCAGATGGATCTTTGAGAATGGCAATCTATTAGGACCTTAACCAGGGGTGACTCAGTAGCACCTGTGCACTCGGTGTGGTTTTACCACTTGAGTAAATTAACATTCCCTGATGTGCAGCATGTACTATTGGCTTGGTACATGGTGGGTGTGTCTGTTGTGTGTGAGAGTATATGTGCACATGTGTGCAATATCTGTTACTAAAGACCACTCCCAGCTAGGAAGAAGGTAAACATACATTCTCTGTCCTATTTTAGAGCTATATCCACTTTCCAAAGCTTGTCTAAAATTAGTTCATAGGGATCCTGGTCAATTTTCCTTTCCATAAGATACCACATTGGTCTATGACATAGATGATATTATGCTGATTGGACCTAGTGAACAACAAATAGTTTTGCTAGACTTATTGGTATAACATATGTATCAGATAATGAGGAAAATATTTGATAAAATGTAGGAACCACAGTGAAACTTCTAGTGATCCAGTAGTATGAGATATTCTGAGCTATTTCTTCTATGGCGAAGAATGCTTCTGCCTTTGACTCTTCCTACAAGCAGGAATAACAACTACCAGGCCTCTTTTGCTTTCATTTGGTTGTGCTAATCTGGCCTATCCACCAAGTGATCCAAAAAGCTGCAAAATACTGAGTGAAGCCTAGAAAAGAAAAGATTCTACAACACATCCAAATTACCATACAGGTTTCTCTGCTACTTGGGTTAGATGATTCAGATCTAATAGTTCTTAAAATGTCAGGGCTATGGAGCCGTTGGCAATCTCTTACATAAATATAGCACACATCCTAATATTCTGGAACAAAATCTTGCCATTTTTCTATATAATTGTGCTTTTGAGTAACAAACTTTTCACTTATGATGGGACCACAGTTTACTTATTCATTGAACTTAAGCATATTAGTGGAGGAACAAAAACTTAGTAAAGACTTTATAGGTAATGCTGGGTCAACAGAAAAGACCCAGCATTACCTATAAAAAGCCCAGGGACTGGAGCAATAGCACAGCGTGTAGGGCGTTTGCCTTGCATGCAGCCGACCCGGGTTCGATTCCCAGCATCCCATATGGTCCCCTGAGCACCGCCAGGAGTAATTCCTGAGTGCAGAGCCAGGAGTAACCTCTGTGCATCGCCGGGTGTGACCCCCCAAAAAAGGAAAAAAATAGAAAAGAGCCCCGTGCTAAATCATTACCCCATGGTAGACCACAGGAAATGTGGCTAACAGAAAACTCACTTCAATAAGTGAGGCCCAAGGAGCCCAAATCCTTAAGATTCAGACCTAGATTGGCTAGTGGGAAGCCATCAGTAACCCCTAGAACACAGAGCTTGAACCTTTCTAGAGTCCCATTACTTAAGAACATCACTGAATCTAGGTAATAGATTCCATCTAAGCCTAAATACTGGTAAAAAGTCAACAGTCAATGATAGTAAATACTAAGTTGAAAAAAATTTTGAAGACAGATTTCAAAGAGTAGGGAAAGTGTTAAGGGTTTGCAATCAGTTGGGATGTGGCTCAGTGGCAGAGTGAGCATTTGCTTTGAATATGAGGGCCTGTATTCCATTCTCAGAACTACACCCTTCCATAAAATTTGAAATGCGATCATAGTTGGTAACCCTAGATCCTAAGCAATGGCTGGCAGCCCTCCTTCCTGAGTCCTAGAACCTTAGTAAATGGTTTACCCTCTGGAACTGAGCCTGTTTCTCCCTATGTCCTACCTGTTATCTCTGGGCCAGCAGTGGTTGGTAGAAACTGCCCTGCTAGTCTCTGAACCATCCTTGGAATAATTTATCTCTTTTCTTGATAAAGAACATAGTCAGAACCATGCATCTTTACCTTCTTTTTTTAAAAAAGATATAAAAGGGAAAAGTTTCTGCCATTCTCTATAATCCTTCAGAAGACCCTTCACATAATCTGGGAGCTTCTCTGCCTTCTTTTCCTTATCCTTAAATCTTTTCTGAATTTTGGGGAAACAACAAAGAACTTTACCATCCATCATTTTTCCTCTCTGTTCTCTTCAGCACAAGCCGTCATGGTTTCTACCGAGATGCATGATAGGCTCCATAACTAATACACCTAATCTCATCAGCAATGGTTGTTTGACCATACCCTTGGTATTCTTTGAAGAATAAAACTCATTTTTGCTCTGCAGTTGAGAATTTTCCAAATCTTAAAGGTTTGGTTCCATTTTACTAACAGTTCCTTCTTCAACTTGTCTTTCCTCTCACATAGCAATATAATCAGAAAGGATAATCTAGACCATGCTTCTAACACTTGGCCTAGAAATCTCCTCAGCTAAATATCTAAATTCATAGCTTACAAGTTCTACTTTGCAACAGAACATAGTTCGGTCAAGTTCTTTGCCCCTTAATAACTAGTGGCTTAGCCTTTCCTCCAATTTCCAGTAACACATTCCTTATTTCCATCTGAGAACTCACCAAAAGCACTTTTAAATCCATGATTCATGCTGAAGAATCTTCAAGGCAACCTTGGCTTTTTGTAATAGGCATCTAAAATCTTTGTAACCTCTTCCTATCGACAAATTTTAAAGCCATCTATGATTTTTAAAGAGACATCCCAGTATAAAATCCCTGTATCCCTGCTATAACAAAGTAACATGAAGCTAGAGCAATAGTACAGTGGGTTGGGCATTTTGCCTTGCAGACAGCTGACCCACGTATGGTCCCTGGCATCCCGTATGGTCCCGTGAGCACCAGCAGGAGTAATACCTGAGCACAGAGCCAGGAGTAACTCCTGAGCATCGCTGGTGTGATCTAAAAAAGCAAAAAAAAATTTAAAGTAACATGAACTAGGTAGTTCAAAACAATAGAACTCTCTCATAGTTCTGGATACCAGAAGTTTGACATCAATGTATCAGCAGAATTCATTTTGAAGGCACCAGGGAAGGAACTGTGTTATGCCTCATTTCAAAATTCAGGTGTCCTGAGGAATTCTATAGATGCATCACTACAGTCACATCGCCATCTCTCTCCTGTGACTTCACATTATCTTTCCTATTTGCTTGTTTCTGTATCCATGCTTCCCTGTTTGGGCGAGGTGGGGCACATTCTAGCAGCTCAGGGTGCAGTACTTGAAGGATACTTTGAGAGACGCTTGGGGGAATCATGTGGTGCCAGGGATTAAACCTAGGAATTCAAAGCAAACGCTCCATCAGTATATCAAAAAGATCATACACCTTGATCAAATAGGATATATTCCGGGGACACAAGGATTATTCAATATATACAAATACTATATCAAAACAAGAAAACATAAAAATCATATGATCCTATTAATAAATGTAGAGAAAGCATTTGACAAGATCCAACAACCGTACGTGAAAAAAACTCAATACAATGAGGGTTGGAGAAACTTTCCTCAAAATAGTTAAAGCCACCTACTACAAACCCACAGCTAACACCATAGTCCGTGGTAAAAAACTCAAAGCCTTCCCTCCCTCTAAGATCATTCACAAGACAAGTTTGTTCAATCTCACCACCCCTATTCAATACAGTATTGGAAGTCCTTGACATAGCAATTAGGTAAGAAAGAGACAGTAAAAGCATCCAATGGGAAAAGAATTGAAACTACCACTACTCGAAACCCTAAAGATTCTATCAAAAAACTTCTAGAAACAATAAACTAATATAGTAAGATGTCAGGCTACAAAATGAATGCATAGAAATCCATGGTATTTCTATATGCAAACAAAGAAATAGAAGAGAGAGAAATTAAAACAGCAATCCAGTTCATTATTGTGCCTCAGAAAATCAAATTCCTGGGAATCAGCTTAACAAAAGAGGTGAAAGACTATTTTCAAAATGACAATCCAACCCAAAGCAGGTTCAATGTGGTCCCCATAAAAATAGCGCTAAATTTTTTAAAGACATAGATCAAATGTTGCTGAAATTTTTATGGAGTACTAAACCCCCAGCATACCTGGAGAAAGATATTGGAAATTTCTCTTTCCCCAGCTTTAAATTATTCTATAGTGCTGTAGTAATCAAAACAGTGTGGTATAGGAACAAGTACAGACTCTCAGACTAATGTAACAGAATTGAGATCCCAGAAACAGATACTCAGGTGTATGGACAGCTAATCTTTGAAAAAGGATCAAAGAACATGAAATAGAACATGTCTGTTAAAGAAGAAAGCCTCCTCAACAAATGGTGCTGGGGAAATGGTCAGTCACATGTGAAAAAAAATGAACTCAAACTCTTATCTCATATGATGCACAAAATCAATTCAAATAGGGATAAAGATCGTAATATCGAACCTGAATCCATAAATGTTATTAAGGAAAACAGAAGATAAATCATTCATGACACTCAATCATCTTCAATGATTCAATGCTATAGGCCAATTAAATGCAGGCAAAGATAAACGGGACTAGAATAAACTAAGGGGCTTTTGTACCACAAAAAATGATTATCTGGATAAAAAAGACATCCCACAAACTGGGAGAAAATATCTGCCCAGCACTCATTTGACAAGAGCTAGTTCCCAACTATATATAAAACACTGATAGAACATTAAAAGGAAAACAATACCGAAAATTGGGGGAAAAGAGATGACAGAAACTTCTTCAAGGAAGGCATACAAAGGGCCATCAGGTATATAAAAAAGTTTTACATAATTTTTCACTGGAAAGTGTAAATCAAAACAACAATGAGATATCATCTCATGCCAGTGAGACTGGAACACATAACAATGAACAAAAACAGATGTGGGGTAAAAGGAACCCCCTTCCCTGCTGGTAGAATGTCAACTGCTCCAACCTTTTTGGAAAACAATATGGACACTTCTCAAAAGACTGGGATTTGTACTTCCATATAATCCAGCAATTTCACTTCTTGGCATCTACCCGAAGGGTCCAAAAACTATTCAGTAGAGATGTGTGTGCTCCTGTAGTTCACGACCACATTATTCATAATAGCCAAAGTCTGAAAACAATGGAAGTGTCCAAGAACAGATGACCGAATAAAGAAACTATTATCTATGTACATATATATACACACATACATAACGGAATATGACTTGCCTATAAGAAAAGAAGAAATCATGGAATTTATTGCTATATGGATGGATCTAGGTACCATATCATGCTAAGTAAATCTAGTTAAGGAGAGAGACACATACAAAATTATCTTCCTCATATGTAGGACACAAAGAAATACAGTAAAGATAAAATAAATACCCAAAAGCAACAGAAACTGAGAACTAGTCTTCTGAACAAAGCTTAACAGGGCAGGGGATGTGGGGGGGGGAGGGAACTGGGCAGGGGTGTAGACGACACTGGGAATATGGTGGAAGGAAGCACATAATCTGGTAGAAGTGTGGTGCTAGAATATTTTGTACACAAAACCCTACTGTTAACAGTACTGTAAATTACAGAGCCTAAAATAAAACTTGTGGAGGAAAAAAGCCTTTTAAAGCATGGTGCCTAAGTAAAATAGGGGAGTAAAAAAGCTTTTAAAGCATGGTACCTCAGTAAAATAAAATGTTATTTATTACAAAAACAAATTCTAAAAAGCAGGCACCCCAGCCTTCTGAGCCACCCCCTGGTCCTCACATTTCCCTTTTAAAAATTCAATAAGGATACCACTCATATTGGATTAGGGTTTACTTTAATGATCTCATTGTAACTTGTTGACTTTTGTAGCTACCCTATTTCTAAATGAGGTCACATTCTGAGGTAGGAGTAGTTAGAACCTGAACACATTTTATTTGGGTCACACATTTATATTCACAAGTGTCCTCATCAATTCACAGGATGGCTGTACTTACCAATGGAGAACAGATGGCTGTAGTTCTCCAGCATCACGTCCCGGTACAGGCACCTCTGAGTAGAGTCCAGTTGCTGCCACTCATCCCTGCTGAAATGCACGGCCACATCCTCGAATGACACTGACACCTGTAACAATACAATATTGTTTAAGGTGACATGTCCAGCACTAGAGGATGGAGGAAAACAGAGTAGCCATTTGTTTTTAATTGTTTTCACCATATTATACAGTGAAGCATACCACGTGTTATTCTTATTAATACCTACTATTGGTATGTTGCAAAAAATCCAGATACTTACTTGTAAGTTTCTGCTATTCATTGTGTATAACATCTGCTCAGTCATCTGAAAAAATAATATTTTTACAGGCTTTTACCTTGATCCTATTTGACTGGTAATTTCTATAGGAAATGAATGAGGTTTTGGCACATCAGATACCAGGAAGACAGGTAATATAACAGGTGAGAAAACAGTTGTCAGAAAGTATCTCGTTTGCACCCAATGTTCCTCCAGATAGGAAACTTCCTCGGCAGTGTGGTGGTCAGCCCATAGCCCACCCCTTTATAATGATTAATACTAAATTTCACAGTGGGCAGGAGAGGTTCTCACTGTTTCATGATAGTTACAGAGATCAGCCTATACATTCAGGGGGAAAGAAGGAAAACTTGTAATATTTCTGGGCAGAAACTAGAAAGATGTTTAGAACTTTGGCTGTTTGTTTGACAGAGCAGGAGGGCATATAAACCTGATAAGAACTGATGAAACATTGGGCTGGAGAGGTAGCTCAATGAGCTAAACATAGCTTTAGCATTCAAGAAGCCTGGGTTCAATCTCTGGCACTGCAGGGTCCCCTGAGCACCACCAGAGTAATTACCAAGCATAGGGCCAGGAGTAGCTCGGTGAGTGCCACCAGATGTGAGCCCAAAACAAAACAAAAACAAAACAGAAAGAATGGAAGGTCTTCATAGATCTGTCAATATTCTATCATGTCACCCCTAGATTTATTCAGAAACAACTAAAGGTTGCAGAGAGAACATGGTAGATCCCAGGTGAGAGTTCTTCAGACAAACTTATGTGGGAAAACAGATAGGCATGGCTAGCATCCCTGTTCTTATTGCCCTATGATGGATATATAATGCTGATGGAGGGGGCAGAGCAATAGCACAGAGGGTAGTGCCCCTGTGTTGCATGCAGATGACCCCAGTTTGATCCGCAGCACCACATATGGTCCCCCAGCCTCATAAGGAGTGATCACTGAGTACAGAACCGGGAGTAAGTTCTGAGCACAGTTAGTTGTAACCCCAAAACATACATACATGTGTGTATCTGATGAAGAAAACCCACTGGGAAACAAGAAACTTACCAAAAATAATTAAGATAAATCTTTTGAGGTCAACCCCACTTCTCTAAAAAGACTTCCTTACTAGTTACCTTAAAACTAGGTAAAACCTTAATACATGTTACTGATAGGATTCAGGACATGTTTCCCCAAAATACTTCACCTCAGCATGCTGGATTTATTTTTTGCTGGAGTTTGAGAAAACATCAGGTATAGAAAGATCACTTTGACCTTCCCCCATTTCTCTCCCCGAAACAAGTGCTAACCACCCCCACTAGCCCCAAGAAGAGGTTCTCTTCCTGTACCCTAGAGAAGGATAACGAAATACTGAGAAATCCTGAGCAAATAGGCCTCACTAAATTTCTTTCTTTTCTTTCTTATTTTCTGTTTTGGTTTCTGGGCAACACTCAGCTGCACTTTAGGGACTTCCTTCTGGCTCTGCACTCAGGTATCATTCCTCGTAATATTCAGGGACTATATGTGGTGCTGGGGGTGGAAATCAAGTTGGCCATGTGCAAGGCACCTTAATTTCTATGCTACCACTCCAGATCAAGGTGCTACTAAATTTCCCAGTTTACTACACTCAAAGTCTTATTCCTTAACTTAGCAAATTTCTCCACGACACATATTCTTCATCAGACGTAGCATGAAGCAGTTGTGTCTGTTTCTTTGGGTAGTCATATTCTTAAAAAGCCTCCTATGCCTTGCAAAACTAATCTATAAGCTTTTCTCCTGTGAATTTGGACTTGTGAGTTTAATTTTCATCCCCAATAAGGAATGTATGGTTCACGATCATGAAAATTGGCAGCAAATGACTCAGATTTAAGTGAAGAGCTTTAAAAGACAAATTTGTTACAGCTCCAGCAAAGTCTTGAGTTAGCTTAGAGCCATGACCAGAAAGCAGTGCAGCTGTAGCTATAGAATTCAGGCATCCTCGTAGCTGAATGTGCCATGGGGTGGTGCTGTACATGCTTTCTCTATGAATGCTCAGAAGAATGCTTACACCTTACACAAAACTCAACTCAAAGTGGATCAAAGATCTTGAGATCAGACCTGAATCTATAAAGTACACTGAAGAAAAAATATATATAGAATGCTCCAAACATTCTCAAAGAAGACCTCAAACAAGTCTTCAACAATATAATGCCATTGGCAAAGTCTAGAATCAAAATTAAACAAACAGGACTATATCAAACCTAAAAAATTATGTATGGCAAAAGAAACATGGGCTAAAACTAAATGACTTAGATATGAGTCATTAGATTAATGAGGTGGAGGTAATATTCGCACTTAACACATCAGATAAAGGGTTGATATCTAGGACCTATTAGGTAAAAGCTCCATCAAAAAATGAGAGGAAATGAACAGGCACTTCTCTGAGGAAGACCAACAGATGGCCAACAGGCACATGAAATACATGCTCATCACTTAGGGAAATCCAAATCAAGACAAAAATAAGATATCTTCTGTACAGTGAGAATGGCACATATCAAAAATACTGGCAACAATTTCTGTTGGCAGGGATGTGGCGAAAAAGGAACCCTTATCCACTGCTGGTGGGAACGCTGTCTGGTCCAACCCTATGGAAAACAATAAGGAGGGTACTCAATAAACTCAGATTTGATCTCCAATATGACCCAGCAATTCTACCAAAGTGAGTATCTATACCCAGGACAGAACAACATTAGTTCAAATGAACACATGCACACAATTATTCATTGCAGCACTCAGTAAAATAGCTAAGGTTTGGAATCAACCTCAATGTCCAACTACAGATAAGTGGATCATTAAGATGTGGCATATATACATAATGGAATACTACATAGCTGTAAGGAATGATGAAATCATATAATTCACAGCAACATGGATGGAACTGGAAGACATCATGTTAAATGAAGTAAGCTAGAAGAAAGAGGATAAAAACAGGCTATCATTATATGTGGTATTTAGAATAACTGGATGAGGGAATGCAATGTTTTAAAGTGGAGATGCCCTGATCAAACCTGGGCCCCAGAGTATAGGGAGAAGGAAAGAAAGAGTGATGGGGAGAGGAGAAGAGACTGATGCAAAGCAGTGTTGTGTCAGGTCAAGGGAGTTGGGAACAAAGCCGGTGTTATGGAGTGATAGAGCCAAATAGAGCCAAATAAGAGCCAAATATCCAAACCATAGAGTCAACAACACTGAAATCAAGAGGCCTAAACTTTAACAACCAAACTTAGAAAGGTACCTGTCAAGAAGGCAGGCTGTGGGGTTGAGATTGGGGGGGTGGTAAGGGAGGGAACCTGGGAATATTGGTGGAGGGAAGTTGACACTGGTGGTGGGATAAGTGCTGCAATATGTCTAAAATTCAACTATGTAATCACAGTGCTTTATTTTTTTTAAATGTGGAAAGAGAAAAAAGTGGGTATTTATAAACCCTCCCAGCCCCTTTGATGTGAATTCAAATGGTTTTAAAAAGCAATTAGCCTTTTTTGAGCATTACAGGCCAGGAAGGTTTTTCTTGAGGGCCTGGAGTCATACTGAAATTCAAACATCAAAGAAGACCTCCAGACCTCTCCTTTGTCTTGGTAGCTTAGGCTATGCATCTGTCTCTAAGCTCTAACTACCTGCTTTTTATAGACATCTGAGAAGTCTAATTTAGTCTTTGGCTAAAAACAATCAGCTATAGCAGCTGGCTACCCCAAGTACTTGGTCAATTTAGGATGAACTATAAAGAATGTACAGCAAACTGTACAGTCAAGTCTATTAAATAAAATTTGATGGAATATATTTTAGATGCCAGAAGTTGAAAAATTATTTATGTGAATGTGCATGTTATATTGTATTAAATGATGTTACATGAGGATTTGTTATGTAATGGACTCTATCTGTTTACAATCTCAACAGCATAGTGACTGCCCATTGGCTCAAATTACAGTATATCTTTAGACTCAGTAATAAAATTGTTTATCTTTTTCACATTTGTAGAAAGGACTTCTGGATTTCCAGATTTTTGTTTTTCAATTTACCCCCAACAACGTGCTGATGAGGATGGGGTAGCTTGATTATTCCTGAACTGAGCACACCAGCTGAAGGTTAATTATAAACTGTTTCCCTTCTATGTGCTTCAAATACACTTCAAATACACGGATGAATTACACTTTACCAATTCCAGATTATATATATTTTAATTATATAACCTTTTTATTTATAAGTACTCATTATTATGTACTACTTGTGCATATATATTCTGATGTTTAGGCAATTTTATTTAAGTTTTATGAGGTTTTAAATAAAAATTGCATTTACTTCAATTGATTTTTAGTTTCTACATAAACATAATAATTTATTACCTTCAATACTGGCTAGGATAATTTATAATCTTTTAGCATCTGATCAGGAATTATCTGCAGTATGTAATGATTTTTCTTTCTAATTTTTTTTAAAAAAGATATAATCACCACGAGATCCACATACAAAATAAAATTTAATGAAATATATTTTAGATGCCAGAAGAGTTAAAAAATTATTTATGCAAATGTGAATATGCATGTTAGATTGTATTAAATGATGTTTCCTTTGGGGATTGTTTAATGCTTTGCTTTCTTCTTTATACTCACATATTGGATTATCTCATATTTGTCTTTTTTCCAGGCTTTGGTTCAACTGGGGATCATCTAATCCTTTGTTTCTTTATATTCACATATCAGATCATCCCATATTGGCATTTTTCTTTATGATTTTGATCCTATCTCAGGCTTTGGTTCAATTAGAGATCCTCTATTCTTTTGTATTTTTTCTTTATACTTAGCATATGAGAGAGATCATCTGGTATTTGCTATTATTTTCTGACTCATTTCAATTAGTATGGCACTCTCCAAGTCTATCCAAGTTGCAGCAAACTGCAGTATTTCAATTTTTCTCATAGCTAAATAGTATTCCATTGCAAACTAATACCACAGCTTTTTTTGTTGTTGTTGGGCATTTGGGTTGTTTCCAGATTGTGATTAATATTAATACTATAATGCTTCCCACAGAGGCAGAGTGGGGTGGGGGGGAGATGGGATTGGGGGTAGGAGGAATACTGGGTTTATTGGTGGTGGAGAATGGGCACTGGTGGAGGGATGTGTTAAAATAAAAAAAAATTTAAAATAAAAAAGAGATAAAAAAATACTACAATGCTTCATTAAACACCCAATAGTGTTCAGGGCTGTCTTTTTTGAATTAATGTTTTTATTAATTTGGGGATACACAATATATCCAGCCATATTCTATTCTTAATAAAGGAATCAAAACTCCTTTAAGATCACTATTATCGGGGGCTGGAACAATAGTACAGCAGATAGGGCGTTTGCCTTGCACAGTGGCCGACCTGGGTTCGATTCCCAGCATTCTATATGGTCCCCCAAGCACCGACAGGAGTAATCTCTGAGTGCAGAGCCAGGAGTAACCCCTGTGTATAGCCGGGTGTGACCCAAAACAGGCAAAAAAAAAAGACCACTATTAGCTCTGATAGTGGGAAAATGTGGGAAGCCAAGACTGTTGCCTATAGTTTTGTATTTTTTACTCTAAAAATACTTGGGTTTTTGTTTTGTTTTGTTTAAGCGCCATACCCAGCAGTGCTAAGGGCTTACTCCTGGCTTAATGCTCAGGGATCTCATCTGGCACAGTGATCAGGGGACCATTTGCAGTACTGGGGATCAAACTGGGGCAGGTCACATGCAAGACAAGAGCTTTAACCCTTTCACTATCTCTCCAGCCCTCTATATGTTTGGAATGGAATCTTCTTGGAATGAGAATTCAGCCTGAGAATGATTTGGTGAATTAACTTATCTGAGATGGTGTTTAGAAGGACTCAATCATCAACAAATTAATTACTCATGTTTAAAGAATGAGGATTACAGGAAGAAGTGAAGAAGTAAAAAAATTCAAAGACTGAAAAATATGGGATAATTAAAATTACACAGTCTTTCACCAAACCTTTCTCTACTTTTGTCCTTTTCTATTCCGTTTCCTCGTCGGCTCCTGGAAAGGAAAAAACTGATTTTTAAGGTGAGTGATTCTGTTAACTAGTGAATTTCTATGCAAAAAAGGGATAAAGACTAATTTTGGCCAGTAACATATTTCCAGTGCTAGCTCAAGTTTATGTGCCCCATGACCTAGCCCTAATTCCTTTTCGTGCTTAGTCTACATTCCAAGTGTCCCTTCTAAGCATACATATCACATGGATGATAGCTAAGAAAACAGATGTAATTTTAAATACCACCATTGGTGGTATTAAGGAATGACAGACCTAAATATTCAAACCGGAGTCAACAACATTGAAATCATGAAACCCAAACTATAACAACTGAACTTAAAAAGGTGCCAGTCAAGAGGGCAGGCTGTGGGGGAGGGCTATGGATATGAACCTGGGGACACTGGTGAAGGGAAGTTGACATGGGTTATGGGATCAGTACTGGAACATTTGATATCTAAAACTCAATTATGAATAGCTTTACAAATCATAGTACTCTAATAAAACTATATTTTTAAAGAAATAAAAATTCAAAAATAAAATTTTATTAAAAAAATAACTTGTTGGGTTATCAAACTCTGTAAGGGAGAAACATGAGCACAAAAATGTATAAATCTGTAACTGTACCCTCACGTTGACTCACTAATTAAAAATAAACTATAAAAAAAAAAAAACTGAAAAAAAAAATAAAAAAATAACTTGAAGCATAGATAAAAGACTATGTCCCCCAAGTGAAGGCACTAGGATGGAGAGACATTGCAATAGTGACTTTGAAAGGACAAATAAAATGGTTATAGGTTTAAAACACTCCAGTCAGGCCTGGAGTGATAGCACAGAGGGTAGGGCGTTTGCCTTGCATGCGTCCAACCCAGGTTCGATTCCCAGCATCCCATATGGTCCCCCGAACACTGCCAGGAGCAATTCCTGAGTGCATGAGCCAAGAGTAACTCCTGTGCATTGCCAGGTGTAACCAAAAAAAAAAAAACACCTGCATGAATTGGGCTGGAGAGAGAGTACAGCAGTTAAGGCCTTGCATGTGACCTACCCAGGTTCAATACCTAGCATATGATTCCCCAGGAACTGCTTGGAGTGATCCCTGAGCACAGAGCCAGAAATAAGCTCTGAGCACACTATGTGTTGCCCCCTAAAAAAACCCAAATCAACACCCACATGAAAAAGAAACTCAGGTGCCATCTAAGTTTTATACTTTTCTAATCTCAATGAGAGGACAGCCAGTCCTTCTTAAATATATCACCCTGAAACTGACACTATTTAGAAGGTGCCCACACCCATGCACTGGTGGGGGTTGAGGGCATGAAAGAGAAAGAGCCTCCATAACATATTAATTCCTCCAATATTTCTTTTCCTAAAAAAATTCTTTTAGGCAACTTGTTTTACAATACAGTTAATGATAAGATTTCATGCATAACATGTTCCAGCACCATACCCTCCACCAGAGTGTCTGCTGTTTTTCCTTTGCTCTGGGAAGACTCAAACATGTTGGCATAATTGCTTGGCAGTGTATCTTCAGCTTACAGTCCCAGGGTACGTGTGCAACCAACAATTTTGCTTGCTTGAGGGAGCAAGAACAGTCAGGACCAAAAGATGGCCCACTGCGGGAGGGGATACCATAATCAAAAGACCTATTCCCCGGGAGAGAAGTACGGGTCAATGTGTGTGGGGCGGAGGGTAAGTAGGACAGTGAGAGGACCAGTATATGACAGTAATCGTTGGAAATGATCACGCTAGAAAAGAACTGAGTGTTAAAAGTAGGTAAAGGGATATACTTGATAACCTTTCAGTATCTGTATTGCAAACCAGAATGCCAAAAGGAGAGAGAGAGTGAGAGAGAGAGACAGAGAGAGAGAGAGAGAGAGAGAGAGAGAGAGAGAGAGAGAGAGAGAGAGAGAGAGAGCCTGGCATAGAGGCAGGCTGTGTGTCAGGGGGCGGGGTTGATGGTAAGGAAACTGGAACCCTCGTGCTGGGAAATGTACACTGGTGGAAGGATGGGTGTTGGAACTGTAGCACTGTTGTCCCGTTGTTCATCTATTTGCTCGAGCGGGAATCAGCAACGTCTCCATTGTGAGACTTGTTGTTACTGTTTTTGGCATATCGAATATGCCACGGGGAGCTTGCCAGGCTCTGCCATGCGTGCGGGATACTCTCGGTGGCTTGCCGGGCTCTCCGAGAGGGATGGAGGAATTGAACCCAGGTTGGCCACATGCAAGGTAAACACCCTGCCCACTGTGCTATAGCTCCAGCACTGGAACACTGAATGAAACCTAATCATGAACAGCTTTTAAAGGGTCTATTTCACAGTGATTCAATTAAAAAGTATTTAAAAATGAAAAAAAATGACCTGCCCCCCCTGAAAGAACTAAAGGTTTTAGGCATCTTTTGGGATGGGCTGAAGATGAGCCGATAGAACAGCTACATACCCATAAGAGTGAGTTTCCTGTTGATTTTCATCAGCTGTTTGAGGAGGCTCTCTCCAAATTTTCCACTGTGGACTCAGGTACAGTCAAAATCACTCTCTGTTGCTATCCACATTATCTCAGCCTAGGGCAGACTAATATTAAAATATTTTCGGCAACCTCTTAGTTTTGGAAACAATTCATTTTGTGTGTGTGTGAGGGGGGCAACACCTAGTAGTGCTTAATGCTTAGCGATCACTCCTGGAGGGATCGGGGCTGGGGGGGGCATGTGGAGTGTTAGGGACAGAACCCAGGTCAGCTGGGTGCAAAGCAAGTGCCTTATCCCCTGTACTCCAGCCCAGTTTTGGAGGAAATTTAATAAAAGACAGCGAGGAAACTAAACACCAGTGCATTAGTCACTTCAAACTATTTTAGGAGGGAATATGGACAGCTTTTGAAGGGAGTCAAGGTAGATGGACAAACTACATATTATTATTACAAGAAATGAAGTCAGTGGAAGATGGGCTGTAGAAAGAGACCCCAGGAGGATGCAGACATTGCAGGAAGAAAGAAGGGAATCAGGAAGGTTCAGGTTGAAACCCACAGCTAGGAGGCAATAAGATAGTGCAGCTTGTCTTGCACCTGACTGACCCAGGTTCGATCCTCAGCACACCATATAGTCCCCCGAGCATGCCAGGTGTGATCCCTGAGTGCAGAGCTAGGAGTAAGCCATGAGCAATGCCAGGTGTGGCCCCAAAAGAAAAAAATCAAAACCTCCACAGCTAAGAAATATCAGGCACATCTCTCAAAATTAACAGACGGAGAGGACAGACAGTTGTACAGCAGGTAGGGCACTTGCCTTTCATGAGGCTGACCTGGTTCAATCTCTGCAATCCCACATGGTACCCCAAAAGTAGTAGGAGTAATCCCTGAGTTCAAAGCCAAGAGTAAGCTCTGATCACTGCCAGGTGTGGCTCCCCACCCCCAAAAAGGAATCTTGGAGGTGGTAGATGGTGAACCACAAGTTTCAATAACTATCCCCCAGGTTATTGTTCTTTCTGTAAGATACTGATGCTATTGATTCAGCAATATCCTCAGAAATGTGTCAACTTCCATCTGCAGACTGCTGACGTTTTAGGCCAGTCTTCTTTTCTAATAAAAATTTAGGACTCTGCTAAAGAAAATGCTTTCCTACTTTCCCCTTTGGGCAAAAGAATGTTTTATGAATTTTCTGTGCAAAATCAAGACTATCACATTCTGGATGGAGTGCTTGTGTCATGCCCCTAGGGAAAAAGCATTTGATCTGGTGATAATGTGCCTTCAAAAAGAAAAAAGACATGAAAGAGAGTGGCAGTTTCCCAATGAAATAAATGCATTACTTTAAACCCTAGAGAACATTAATAGTGGTTTAGTTCAAAATATAGATCCGACAGTGTAGACTGTAAATATAAAAATTAGTATTGTTTGGGGGCTGCAGACATAGTTATAGGGGCCAGAGCACATGTTTTTCATTCAATCCCACATGCCCCCAGGCACTGCTAGGTATAGTCCTACAGGCCCCTTAGAACTATCAGATATGACCCTGGTGAACCTAAGAAACAACGGGGTGGCCCATGTGGTCCCCACACAGGACCTTCAAAGAACTGCATCTCAGATCCTTCAATTAACCTGCTGCTGGCCTGACTGACCAAGAGCTGCTAGCAGTGGCCCCAGGGAACCACTTGACAGTTCAGACAGAGGGAATAAAACCCTGTTATAAAAGAATTAGAAAAACCAGCAATAATGCCAAAGAACTCAATCTCCAATATGCCTGTACTTCTAGTAAAGAAGGAAGATAAATATGATAAAGATATACAGCCACTATAATGAAGTTCTCATTTAATGTCTTCAACAGGTTCTTGCAAAGTGAAACTTTAAGCAAAACAGCACATAAGGAGACCAAGTTCTCAAATAATACTACTTTGTTTGGTGTAAACCAGGATTTCTTTTTTCCTATCAGTATCATAACCCCACAATAAACAATATAATGCTCTGTGTGTTTATACCCCCAATATCAAGAAAACAGGGTCAGGGAGAAAGCTCAAAAGGCTACTTTGCATGCAGGAACCCTGAGTTTGATCCCTAGTATCACATAGTTCCCCAAAAAACACATAGTGTGGCCTTCTCTAGCACTGAGGAAAAAGCAGTTTCCAAAAAATCTTTTAAAAAAAGAAAGAACACAGCATGCCCTCATGTAAGAAATAGGATGCAATGAAAATTCATCCTATTCATTGGTAAAGTATTTGCCTGAAGAAGAATGCCTGAAGCATTCTAAAAGACAACATCTTCCTCCATCCACCAAGATGGAGGGAGAATCTTGGCACATTATGGACAACTGCCACCTTGTTTTCCATTCCAAAGTACCACAAATAACTACATCATCACAGTCCCTAGAGGCTAGCCAATTCTTGATTGTTTCTACTGAGAGTGGACATAGGTTAAGAATAACAAACTGAAGTCCAAGACAATCTAAGAACTTCCTTTTAGGTGATTTTTCTACATGAAAAATGGAAACTGAACAGAAACATACATAATTCTTTTGAGATATATTCTTCCTAAAATGTAAAAATTAAATTATTTCAAAGATAACATTATATTCACCAGCGATTTAAAGCAACGAACGATATAAATCTGGCCTTCCTCACCCACATCACAATAAGGAATTCCTTGGGCTGTGTAATTCCCTTATTTGACTTCAGGGGGCTCTGTCCTCTCTCGGAAGCCTACTTTCTCCTGGAGTGAGTTTCCTTTTCTCTCCCTTTTGATAAACTTTCTTCACACACAAAAAGAGAGAGATACGTAAATATGTATTTAACTAAATGAAATCCCGAGAAGCTTTATTTTGACAGTAATTATATATCATGATGTGTCAGTCTGAAGATAATCATTTAAATCTCAGATTTGTTAAATTAAAGCACTGGATAAGAATTAGCTATCTAGATCATTTCTAAGTAAAACAGACATCTGAACTGTTAAGCACAATTTATTTAGTGAGGTAAGATAGCTTTTATTGAACAAAATTTACTTAGATGTGACAGAACAGAGAAAAAATACATTTTCAAGAGAGAACACGAGCTTCTCCAGAGTGGTAAAAAAGCAGGCAAAGATATAAGTAAGATACGTGTTCAAGTGAGACTATCACATATATATATATATATATATATATACACACATATATATATACATATATATATCACTAATCACTGTCATCCAATTGCTCTTTGATTCGGTTGAACGGGCACCAATAACATCTGCATTGTGAGACTTGTTGTTACTGTTTTTGGCATATTGAATACGCCACAGGTAGCTTGCCAGGCTCTGCTGTACGGGCAAGATACTCTCAGTAGCTTGCTGGGCTCTCCGAGAGGGGTGGAGGAATCGAACCTGGGTCAGCAGCATGCAAAGCAAATGCCTACCTGCTGTGCTATCGCTCCACCATATATATATATATATATTCATATGTATGTGTATATATATACATATATATGTTCTATTAATAAACGAAACATTTTTGCCACTCTGAAAATTTGTACCATACAGGATATATGTGGCCTTAAAAATTGTGAAACACAAAATCATAAATTATTCTAGTCAGCCACAAAATGCTGGTGTAGAATAGGCAAATTACAGCTCCTACTTTTCTCTGTAACACAGCAGTTATTCTGGATAAAAGTTGAAGTCACTATATGTTAGTCAGACTTATCAGAAATAGAGGATAACTTTGTTTGCAAGGTATATTGGATGTGTTTCTGTTAAGGAAAAAGGTGAGTAGTTTTGTCCTAAAATAACTGATTGTAGGCCGGAACAATAATACTGCAGGTAGAGTGCTTGCCTTGCAGGCAGCCACCCCAGATTCAATACCCAGCACTTGAGCCCACCAGGAGTGATCCCTGAGTGTTGAGCCAGGAGTAAGTCCTGTGTACCAGCAGTCTGACCCCAAACCAAACAAACAAAAAGTATGAGTGTTCCAAAATAAGAAAAAAGTGTAGGGGGAAAAAACCTCAATGAACATAGTTAATTGAGGAAGATTCACAGAAAGGGAATTTTACATGTTATATTCAGAATTAGCTAAGATACAATGCATTCACATGTGGCATTTTTAACAGAGATGTTTATTATCAAACATCATACTAATACTAAATGAAAATTTGTCTTTTACTCTGTTAGAAAACATTTTGGACTACCAAGTGGTGTGCAGGGGACCGCAGGCCCACTCAGCCAATGTAGTAGGTGATTCAAGGTGAGGGCCCAAAGATGTAGTGCCTGAGGTGCTGAAGCTGCAAGAAGTGATGCTCAAGGGGACCATATGGTACTGGGGATCAAACCAAGGTGGCAGTCATGCACTGTAAATCCTGTGCTAACAAATCTCACTGCAAACCCTGTGCAAATTCCTGTAAATATCTCCAGTCCTTGTTAAAAATCTCTTAACTGCTGTCATGATGCTTCTTTTCTTCTACTTTGTTATATTTCTGTCTTTTCCATCAAGCTTTGATCCAATCATCTTATGACCCAAGACTTTGGGTGCTTTTCCCTCACAGTAATCTTAGATTTCATCCTACTTTATATCCTCACCATATGAACAAAGTGGGTGGGGGAGACACAATTTTTTTCATCACATTGCTACTACTCTCAAGCTTACTGGTTGCAGATTTGCTGTCTTTCACCGTGACTTCCAGGGCCAATGCCTAATCATGTTCTCCTCAGCACATCTGATTTTCCATACTGGTATTTAACCTATTCCACATTTTCAACCCAACTTTTAAGCATAGCTAACTGGACCTTGTCTCACAACATAATCGATGCTTCTCTTGAAATCTCCAAACTTCTTAACTCCACTTCCTCTGGACTGGGAGTAGAAAACAAAACACTGGAGCACATTTATCCCTGCTGATCACTATTTTCTTCTCCACTACCTTTCTAAGACAGTTAGGACACTTGTTATGTTTTTGTGGTGTTAGGAGTTCAACTCAAGAATCTGAAAAAATACAATGTAAGTGCTCTACCACAGGACCACATTCCCAAACCTCCTCCACTTTTCAGCCAATCATCCAGATTTTTTAAGTTCCACCCAAAGATACTTACTTCCTGAGGAGCTACACTTCCATTACCCACTAGAATTATTAATAATTATTAATAATTATTATATTATAACCAGTGTCTGACCCCTACTATAGTATTTTTATGTGGCTGCCAATCTATACCTGTTTTCTCCACACCAAACTGTCTTTGTGATCCTTGTCCAGGAATTTCAAATACTGAAAATAACCCTCCCACCTCTTACCCAGGTGTCCCTCCAGACCTTGAATCACCCCAGGATGAGGCAAATATAGAGTAGCCTACAACAACTCAGGGGGAAATCAGTTCTTTTTAGAAGCACTTTCTCTTTCTGAGGGCCATTTTACTAGGGCCAAGGGAATCATTCTATTTTTAAAGTAGCTAAAAAATATAAATGAGACAACTATTGCCTGAGAAGTAAAGCAAGCAACTTTAAACTCAGTAATACAAGTTACTACAGACAATCAAGCCTCCTCCTGTCTAGTCAGGGAAACATTTGTACAACTGTTGTTGTTGTGCTTAGGTTCCCACCATAGGCCAAGACAAAGAGCTAGTATACTCAGGGAAATTGCTTCTGGGTTTACAAGGCTGATACTGGCTTAAAGGACTCTTCTCTTAGCCACAACATAGGCTTCTGGCTAAGACGTATATTACAAGGATTACTAATTATTTTCCTGTTGGTCATCGTCTGCCCTCCCCTTGCTGATGTTCTCTGCCTAGTGTCTTAAAGGCCCATATGTAGGCAGCATTGACCAATTATTCAGCAACACAGCATAATCCTGTAGATTTGTGAACTCTATCTCCAACGGAGCTTATCATGTGCCCTAAGCTGACATTACAACCAAATATCAAATCTGAACTGAAAATTATATAGCCCTAGGTATCCCCCATATCCTTGTTTTCAGACAGAGCTGTTCAAAAGCAGCATTATGATTGTCCTGACCGTATAAGGGATTCTGACAATGTTGAATTCCACCTGAAACCTGAAAAGTAACGGCTAAGAAATCCTGCTACCTTTTTTTTTTAATTCTTGGCTAAGAATATGTTTCCCCTTTACCTTATATAAGACTTGCTGGCTACTATTTCTCATGATTCACAATCAGATTCCCAAGTTCACCTGTAATAAGACCAAATATAGATCTTTACCCTTTGGTTGAACCTGCTGAAATTCCACACACGGTCCCACTAATTCCCCATTCTCCATTGCTGAATAATTAAGTGACATTAGAAGTTTGTCTTCTTCAAACCAGCAAGGCACAGTGATAAAAATTCTCTGTCCAGGAGAAGAACTGACACCATTTGCAGAAATGATCTGTCTGTCAAACACTTTGCCTTGTTTCATCTTCTTCTATGTCCCAAATGGAAAGGCAAAGCCACCTGGTGAGGTTCTCTGATGGCCAGATCTGCAGTGCTCTTTCAACTGTAATAGCTGAATATCACAGCTTTCCTTTCTTCTTCAGTTCTGCAAGTTGCAGTTCAAGCCTGCCAGCCAGCTGAGAGGCCACACAGGAGGCAGAATAACCTGTGTCCCTGGCTGCCACTTCAGAGACCCCACCTGTTGTAAATCACACTTCTTTTATGGGGACCCATGGTATTGCACTCCTCATGTAGAAGTCAGGGACCAACTTGCCTCCCTCCCCAAACCATGGAGATGTGTGTTTGGGGGAGGGAGAGAATAATCCTAAGTGACCTGCAAGTGTTGAAGATAGAGAGCAGGAGTTCATGAAGTCCTTAATGAGTCTGGGGGTCCCTGAAAAAAAAAAGGAAGCGACCCTTGGCGGCTAGGAGAAGATACCTAGAAAAATAAGTGGCTTGTTATTTATGTGTACTCTGAGGGCAGAAAATCGGTGAACAGGAATAATCCAGTTAGAAAAGATGGCAGGAAATTTGTCCCTGATTTTTTAGATGAGGCATTAACCATATAACCTTGGCCCTGGAAGGTATTACCGTCAGCCTTGGTTTATTGTTCAGGGTTGTTCCAGATAATTAAATTGTCCTGTTGGACCACAACACAATCTGTGCAATTACTTCTTAGCTGTACTTGGATTAGAGCCTCAGGTTAAGTGGAAAAGGTCATTACGGAAACCTAAGGAGAAGAACACCTGGCTTTGTAAAGTAAACCTTTGTGAATCATTGCATGGGCCAAACTGGTCCGAAAGCTCCACGGTCAAGGTTGAGCAAATTACTGCAGATTGGTCACACTGTGCTGCTTGAAGTCCTATTGATAATATCCTTAATTAAAGATACAGGAGTCACACTAAACAGATTTGTTCTTCACCCCTGTCAGATGAATCAGAAAGCCCTATTGCTCATGGGGAAAATCTGCAAAAAGCAGGATGGTGGGGAAAAGAGGGATGGTTATTGTTTGGAAACCATTCTCCAAATCTCACAGGTTTCTGTCTTGTGAGTGCAGTACTGACTACACATCGTTCTGCTTTATTATTTGCAAGGATATTCACAAAGCAAACAGTCTGAGAACACACTGTGCTTCTCTTCAAAGCAAAAGAAAATTGGCTTATTTCTCATTAGAAATCAAGCCACCCAGGATGTACTCATCAGCTGGTCCTCTTCATGTCACAATGCCCTGAATCAAAAATTGGCGTAATTTCTCTGGTTATTTTCTCTAGCTTAGAAGGTTCATTTATTTTGCCGGCACCCAGGTCCCTGCCAGCTTTGTTAGTTAGCTTTGTTAGTAAACATGCAGGATAAAATCTCAGATAATTCAGTTTTTGACAGAGTTTAAGAATATATATTTAGCTATGAATGTAATGATAATTTCTATAATTCTTGGTATATTTAATTTATATTTAATTCATATTTAATTTATATTTAAGAATGTCAGTCATTTCCCTTTATCTCCTGTGATTTCCTTCACCTTCTGTTGCCTCTGGTCTGAAATTAAAAATGCAGCCCCAAATTTTGTTTTTTTTTGGTTCTTCCATGCCACATCTATCATTTTATATCCCTGTTTTTCCATAATTTCTCGGTCATTTCAGTGTAACTTAAAATATATATATATAAAATAATGCTAGACTGAGTCGGTTTTTGGCTCTGCCACCATTCAATTTGAGACTCTTTTAAAGAATAATTTTAAACACCCTATATAATTACTGTAACACTAAGATTCATTCCTGCCATTCATATATTTCTTTTTTGATTCTTTAACTTTTTATTCTTATTTTTTCAAATGTCAATAGTGTAACGATGCACCCTTTTTACTTGCAAAAGGAACACAGAGAGCTACTATACTTCTCTAGGATTATCTTCACTGTAAGAAGAAACTGCTTTAAAATAAATGTCCATTTTAGTTTATTTTTAATGTCCTTTAGACATCAAATTTTTGACATCTTCTCTCTTAGTACTCACTTGAATGTTACTATACATATGGAAGACACACACACATATACACACACACACACACACACACACACACATATGTGCTCCCAAGCCCTAAGAAGTTCATGGCACATGGTACTCCAGGGCCACTCACAGTGACACTTTGCAAACTGGGCCAATGAGAGGGGACTGCTATTGCAGTGTTTCTTTGAACCTGTGGTGCTGGGGATGACCTGGTTCACTGCAGTGGTGCTCAGGGACTACAGTAGTAGCCCCGTACTTCTGTAGCCCTCCAGGACTACACCCAGTGGCACTCAGAAACACTTCTGGGCTACAGTCCAGCAGTTCTGTGTACAGGGACATGTGATGCAGGATTTGAACACAGATCTTATTACATGCAAAGCATGCGCACCTGACTGTCTAACTCCTGTCCTATTTTTTTCTATTTCAGTCCACATACTCCAACATAAGCCCATAATTTATATGCATGTTTTCATAACAGAGTCTATCAATATCCTTCTCTTTGATAAGAATAAGGAAGCCACAGTATTCACTTGGTTTTCCTTCCACTCTCTATTTCTTACAGTATAGTTATAATCTTATTTTCAATTTGCAATGACAATAATTTATATATACTACATAATATTTTCACTTCACAGAAACAAAAACTGATATCAAAAGTACATTTGAGCGCTGGAAAGATAGCTCAAAGTGCTAGTGTGTGTGTTTTGCACGTGAGAGACCTGGGTTCACTTCCAGGAACCGCATGGTGCCTGAGTACCACTGGGAGCAACCCTTAAGAACTAAGACAGGAGTCTTAAGCACTGCTGGGCATGACCCCAAAACTCTGATGATGATGATGATGATAATAATAATAATAACAATAATACTTTTGAGAACAGCACTAACACACTAATGGGAAACACAAGTATTACTTGAAAACAAGCTCTTTGAGACTGCTCCCTGAACTAACATACCCAAGTGTTTAGTTTTTGGATTTTTTTTGCACTGAGTGGTGTTCACGTGTTCAGGTGTCTAGGGGCAATACTACTGGTGAAGGGCAGGATGAGGCATTTAGTGCTGAGAATCAAACTCTGGGAGTTCAAGCTCTATCTTTGGCCCTACCTTATTATTTAAGAGAGGACATGAATTATCACTGTAGTGTAAACAGTTCTAGCTTCACTGTATCACTGTATCACTGTCATCCCGTTGTTCATTCAGTTGCTGGAGCGGGTGCCAGTAACATCTCCATTCGTCCCTGTTGTGAGCTAGTGTAGCCCGATGGCATATTGGGGGCTCTTTCCGGGTCAGGGGAATGAGGACCATCATTGTTACTGTTTTTGGCATATCGAGTACGCCACGGATAGCTTGCCAGGCTCTACCGTGTGGGCGGGATACTCTCGGTAGTTTGCCAGGCTTTCCGAGAGGGATGGAGGCTTTTGCAGCATCCTCTAATCACCTTTACAAGTGTTCCCAGTCAGGCATATATTTATATATATTTATATATTTACCCCTATGATTTATTGCCTACTGCCTGAACCCCATCAAATATGATGTGGTTATTATGCAAAATGTTTTTTGAGAGTGTTTTATGATGTGTCGTGCAGCCACTTTTGCAGCCGCAAGGTCCCGGAATATGTTCACTCATATGTGAGTTCTAGCTTATAATATAAATTTAATATAAGCTTAGTGACAAAAGCATTATTTTTGTATCTGGTAGGCAGGGACGGAGAGGTAGTACAGCAGGTTAAGATTCTTACCTTGCATATGGCTAACCCAGGTTTGATCCCTATATTGTCCCTAAAGTACCACCAAGAGTGAACCCTGAGCATAAAGCCAGGAGTAAGCCCTGAGCACCACAGGTGTGTTCCCCCAAACCAAAGTATAAATAAAACATATTTGAAGAGCAATCAAGAAAACAGTGAATTTCTGGAAATGTGAATGGGGAAGGGTAATCAAAGACATAGCCCTCCCAATTACTATAAATACAGAGGAATTATAATCCTTCAGATCACACCTATTAGATTAATGAAATCCCCACTCCAGGGTTATATAGTATATCTCTCCATGCTAATGTTATATTGCATGTTAGTGGGATAAATATTGAATACCCATAAATGGTGCTGAGAAAAAAATTATAGTCATTTAGAAGAAAAGTGAAAATGGACCCTGGAGCTAAGGTTCTACAATGAAAAAAAGTCCAGATAGTCAAAGAAGTTAAAGTAAAAACTGAACTCAAACCATGAAAGTACTGAAAAGAAAATACAGGAGTCTTTCTCTTTTTTCTTAACATATGGCCAAGCAAAAGGGAGGCCTTTCTAATGATGACACAAAATTCTGACGTTAAAAACTGACCAACTCAATTATGTGAAGTGAAAAAAATAAAACAGCAAAATTTTCATTTAAAAACAAATATTTGGAACACATCTAAGATATCTGGGACATAAAGAGCATATGCCCTTACTGTATACATAAAGAGTAACAACCTAATAAAAAAAAGTGGACAAGGGAAATTTTAAGAATGACTCACAAAAAATAATTTAAATATTTCTTTATACACAATTACAGATATTCAACCTCAGTCATAGCAAGAATAGTGAGAATTAAATCTACTGAGAAACCATGCTTTAATCCAACAGATGGGCCAAAAAGAAAAGAAACAAATATGACAAGATAATCCAGTACCTTGGATATGGTGAAAACAGGCATCCTAACAGAAGTGATGCAACTCTTAGTAAGGTTATTTGCTATATCCATCACAAATAAAAATGCATGTATTTTTATCCTGAGAGTACAACTTGCAATTCCCCTTGGTGCTAACAAAGATATTTATACGAATATTCACTACAGCACTGTCTGTAACAGCAGAAGACTAGAAATATTTTAAATGCATATTAATAGAGAACTAGTTATAATCTGATGTATCCATATAATGGAATGTGAGTCAGCATTAAAAAAATGAGAGAACTCATTATTAAATCTACTCACACTTGGGGCTGGAGTGATAGCATAGCAGGTAGGGCGTTTGCCTTGCACGCAGCTGACCCGGGTTCAATTTCCACCATCCCATACTCCCCGAGCACCACTAGGAGTAATTCCTGAGTGCAGAGCCAGGAATAACCCCTGTGCATGACTGGGTGTGACCCAAGAAAAGCAAAAAGAAAAATCTACTCACACTGAATGGTCACCAAGATATAAAGTGAGGGAAAAAAGTGTTAAGACATTTTAAAAACAGACATAGGGTAGTGTGTAGGCGTGTATATAGTTGTATCTGCCTTTGAAAGGGGAATATAGGAGAGATCATAGGTACTTAATATTTTCCTTAATAAAAGAAATGAATGACTAGAGAATTAAAAAAATATTTTCCTTAAAATGTTTTACTATGAAATATTATGCCCTAAACCCACAAAAATCAAAATAGTGGGCTTATCTAATAATTCAAGGAAAATACCCACCCAATTTCCACTCGAGGGTGGAAAAAGTATTGCCAGCTCCTTATCCAGAAGCCTTCCTCGTACCCTTTCCAACCCTGCCCTAAATCAAGAAAATCTGTATCTTGCCTCCAAATGAAAGCACTTCCTTGGTTTGTTTCTGATTTTTTTGGGGGGTCACACCTGGCGATGCTTTCTGATTTTACCACATGACCACACTTCCCTGCATAACATAGTTTTGTTTTGCCTATCTTAAAACTTGATATAAATTCAAATAATTCTTTTTCTTTTCTTGCCAAGAATGGGGAGTGCCAAGGAATAAAAATGAAAAAAATGCTTTCATTTCCAGTTTCTTTCACTGAATACTATGCTCCATTTATCTATTCATTTCACTCATAATGGCCATTTCAGTTGTTTCTCGTTTGTGGCTGGTACAAATAAATGTTACCGAAAGCATTTATATATGTGTCCTAATGGTCTAAAAGTCAAGGATTTCTCTTGGGCATTTTTGGAGAAGAATTGTTTCTTCGTGGTATGCATATGCTTTGATAAAGAAGGCTAAACTGTTTTCCAAAGAGAATGTACCAACAATTACTCCCACTAGCAGCATATGAGCTGTTGATATGATATGACCTCATATGTATGAGTTGCTGACACGGCTTCTATCCGCATCAAGACTTGTCACTGTCAGTCTTCTTAATTTTAACCATTCTGGTGGGAGTGCAGTGCAATGAAATTACGGTTTAAATCTGTATTTCCCTGATGACTAATGAGACTAGCACCATCATCACTTATTTAATAGCCCTTTGAATTATCTTCTCTTGCGAGCTATCATTAGCATTTTCTACATTAAACAATTTTTAAACTTAATTTAAAAATTTAGTTTCTTCTGCTATATTGTATAACTGCCACCAATCCCAGCACCAAAGTTCTAGTTCTTTCCCACCATCAAAAATGCACATCTTGCTCCCTGAGTTCAATACCCTGTACTGCATGGCCCCGCCAAGCACCACTGTGCATAGTCCTAGTAGCACCAGTGCACCACTGCTCAGTGTATTGAACCATCGGACCTCAACACAGGGTAAAATATTACCAGGAATGACCCTGTGCCCATGAGTTCCACTAGAGAGGCTCCTTTTAAAAATAAAAAGACCCCCTGGCTCATTCCTCTCACTCTCCCTACCACTCAGCATCTATTTAACGAAAGGCTATGACTCTTTTTTCTCTTATTCTAGGATTTGGTATTCTATTAATAAAAATTATTTTTGTAACAGCTAGTAGTTACTTTGGGAGTAAAAGAATTCTGGAATGCTGATCATAGACTCAAAAACTACAGAGTGATGGCACTGTACTATATTGTGCATATCGGTCCTTTTCCATAGGTAGCTTATAATTCACAACAAAAATATTGTTTAGAAGACAACTTTAGTGGTTGGAGACAATACAGGGATAAGGCACTTGCCTTGCTGAGCCTGGTTTGATACCCAGCCCTACATAAAATTCTGGAACAATTCCAGGATTCCTAAGCACAAAGCCAAGAATAAGACCTGAAAACAGCCAGGTGTAATATAATTCTCTCCCCCCACACAGAAAAACAAGACAAAAATAAAAAAGTTTTAATCTATGGCTATCTCCACCCGAATGCATATAGTGAAGATATAAGTATAGAGGTTTTGGTCGCTAGCACCACAAAACGATTACCAAAAATTTATAAAGTATTTTTATAAGAAAATAAAATATGTGCTCAAATTCTTTTTTTTGCATAAAGAAACCCTAATTATACAGAGAAAACCAATCTGATTATTAGAGAAAGGTGAGAATTTGGGAGAAAGATGAGGAAAAAATGGAAAAATTTAGGTTTTAAAGATTTCATACTTTGAGGGGCCAGAGTGACAGCTCACCAAATAGGGCACTTACCTTCCATGTGGCTGACATGGGTCTGATCCCCAGCATACCATATGGTCCCGAAGCCCCAAACAGGAGTGATCCCTGTGCACAGAGGCCTGAGCACAACTGGGTGTGGCAAAAAAGCCAAAAATGAAAAACCCAAAGACATCGCATTTTTAAACGTCCTTGTTCTGTTGTTCATCGATTTGCTCGAGCGAGCGGGCACTAGTAATGTCTCCATTGTGAGACTTCTTGTTACTGTTTTTGGCATATCGAACATGCCATGAGTAGCTTGCTTAGGCTCTGCCGTGTGGGTGGGATACTATCAGTAGCTTGCCAGGCTCTCTGAGAGGACCCCGTGCAAGGCAAACTCCCCACCCGCTGTGCTATCGCTCCAGCCCTTTAAAATGTTTCATCTTTTAAATTTTTGAGCACTCTATATTACTATGCAAAAACTAAAAATAAAATCAAGTGCTACTAATACTTTAGAATGATAAGACGCTGTACCCATAAAATAAAATAGCATGTTATGTAAAGAGAATATTCTGAAAAGAAAAAATTCTTTTATCATATACTGGAAATGAATTTTGTGTCAATTCATCTTCTGGCCTTATTCCAGAGACTCATAAATAAATCTCAAAGGATACCAAGTAGCCGCAAAAAATTCTTAGGTACCCGTGCTGAGCTGAGACTCCCAAGGTGATCTCCTATCCAAACAAAGCCCCAGCAGCCACTCCCACACTCCAAAGTCACTTTGGCCAAACTGCCCAATTAAATATTCTGGATTTTCTGGAGTAACGTCTCCAAACTCTACAACACTGACATCCCAATAGTAGCACACCAGATTGGATGGATATAATGGAGAAGCCAATCAATCTCAACAAACAAAATCATTAACACAGACAGCTTAACTTGCAACAACAGCTTAGTAACCCTCAGACAAGGTCTTATGTCCCCATGGTGAGATACAACAATGTTCACATATTTTCTTCTATATAAATAGTTTTTAATCATTCCATTAGCCATTTAATGGTAACAAGCAATATAAAATAAATTACTGTGGACCTCAGCTGCACAGCTCCTGAACTTGCATGCTGCCACACCATTCCAGGTAGATTGATGTCACTGTGACATTTTTCGCCCTCCCTGGCAGTGGGTTGAGCTGTGCAGTTTCAGAGGGTACATGGTCTACTCAGGACACGGGAGGCTCTATGCCAAAAATGACAGAAAAGTTTTCCAGTTTTTAAAGCAAAATGCATTCCTTTCCAAAAGAAATCCTCGGCAAAAAAAAATTGGTCTGTCCCTCTATAGAAGCAAGCACAAAAAAGAACAATCAGAAGAAATTCAAAAGAAAAGGACTCATTATGTAGTCCAAAAGACCATCACTGGTACATCTCTTGAAGTATATATAATGGCCAAGGGGAATCAGAATCCTGACGTTAGAAAGGCTCAGTGGGAACAAGCTATTAGGGCTGCCAAGGAAGCAAAGAAAGCAAAGCAATCATCTATAAAGACAGTTATGCCTGCTGCTAAGGCTCCCACAAAGGCAGCCCCTAAGCAAAAGATTGTGAAGCCTGTGAAGGCTCTGTTCCTTAGTTGTTAAGAAATGCTAAGTTGACACATCTGAATTTGAAATAAAGGTCTGACTATTAAAATTAAGAAATCCAAGTTTTTTGTTAAAAGGTAAGGGTGCCCCCCCACAGAGAAGTAATAAAAGGGTTAAGGTACTTGCTTTGAATGCCACTGACCTTGGTTCAAACCAGCACTACATACAATAAAAAGTGGATTTCAAAAGTAAAAACAATAAATTATTGTGGGCCTCTTATGGGAGTAGGCTTGATGGTTGATTGGGAAAATGGAGAGAATAGAAGAGGAAAGGTGACAGTGGTGGTGGGATTGATGTTGGAATTCTGAATGCCTGTAACAAATCATCATAACAAATTTATAAACCACAGTGTTTGAATAAAGTGGAAAAATAAAATACTTTTGTTTCACAAAATAATTTTCCTTTTCCATCAAAAAATTATATATTATGCAAAATAACAGAAAGAACCCTCTTTTCTTCAAGTTCCATATGTAAAGGTAGTATCTTTTGTTAACAGTTACAACATATGATGAGAAAATATACATAATATGTCCTTTATGGAATCTCAAAAATCTACACTCTTTTAATGGTAATAACGAAATGATTTTTGCCAAACTGAACTTAAAAATAATTTTTGGGGGGCTGGAGCGATAGCACAGCGGGTAGGGCGTTTGCCTTGCACGCGGCCGACCCGGGTTCAAATCCCAGCATCCCATATGGTCCCCT
Source organism: Sorex araneus (assembly GCF_027595985.1). Taxonomy (NCBI): domain Eukaryota; kingdom Metazoa; phylum Chordata; class Mammalia; order Eulipotyphla; family Soricidae; genus Sorex; species Sorex araneus. Next base: position 50,509,841 of record NC_073313.1, on the reverse strand, counting down.
GAGCACGGCCAGGGGTAATTCCTGAGTGCAGAGCCAGGAGTAACCCCTGTGCATCGCCAGGTGTGACCCAAAAAGCAAAAAAGTAAAATAAAATAAAATAATTTTTGGTTTTTGGTCACACCCAGAGGTGCTCAGGGCTTACTTCTGGCTCTGCACTCAGAAGTCACTTCTGGTGTGGCTTGGGGGACCATATGGAATGCAAGGGAATTGAACCTTGGGTCAGCCATGTGCAAGGCAAAAGGCACCACCCACTGCACTATCGCTCCGGCCCCAGATATTTTAATTTAAAATAAAATACAGTCTCCAGGGATAACTCAGCTGTAAGGTGCTTGCCTTACAAGACTGAGGCCAGTACGGCTGTGAGTTCAGTCTCTAGCACTTCTCCACATACTCCAGTATGATCTCGGCAGTTCTGCTGTTTGTCATCTCTGGTGCCACATCAACCAAAGTGCACTTACAAAAGTATGCAACCAAGTATGTGCAAGCAAAGTAACTAAAAACAAACCACGTGATTCCCTGTGGGCCCCACAACTGTGTGAGCACTACAATCAAGCATGAGATCCACAGCAAGCACTAAAACCAAAATCATGTGAACACTTAAAACCAAGTACCACCCTAGTCAGCCATACAAAGTGTGCTCAAGCACCACAAAATAAAACTATGTGAGCAGAGCAACAAATTATGCAACCCCTGTCAAACACCACAACCAAGTATGCAAATACTGTAATGAAGTCTGTGCATCCTCCTGTCATCACAAACACAGCAATAATAAAAGAGAAGGAAGGGGGAAATTCTTAAATTAAAATTTAAAAATTAAAGATAGGGGTGAGGTGAGCTGAGAAGACATGATAAGGGCCTGGAGTTAGCACCCAACTGAAATCATGCAATTTGCTTTAACATGGATGGAACTAGGATTTTATGTTAAGTGAAGCAAATCACAAGGATAAGGTCAAACACTGAATGTTCTCAATGATATGTGGTATAGAGGCTAACATATGTAGAGAGTTGCAGATAACTAGTGGGCAGTAACTTCAAGGAAAGAGAAAAAATAAAGGGGAGGAGCAAGTAAGAAGCCTGAAAGCAACATAGGGACAAGAATTAGGGGTCAGTGGAGTTCATGTCCACTTCAATCAGTTTAATCAGTGGCTGAATAAATAGCAGTACTCCTACATCATAAAAAAAAGAATCAGGGGTCTAGGAGCTAGAGCATAGTACTGCAGGTGGGGTGCTTGCTTTGCACATGACCAATGCAGGTTTAATCCACAGCACCCCATATGCCCCACCCAAGCACTCATATGATTCCTAAGTGTAGAGAAAGGAGTAAGTCCTGAGTATTGCCAGGTGGGCCCCCACAAAACAAAAAACAAAAACTGCATCAGGGGCCTTGGGCCCCTTTGCTGAATAGAGGTGAAGTGATCTGTAGCTATATCAAAACCACTAGCTCCAACAGCATCATAAGTATATAGTCCAAACTATAACAGTTAAACTAAAAGTTTAACTTTCAAGGAGTCAGGTTGAGGGATGGGAAGGGACCTGGGGTCAGTGGTGGGGGGAGGACAAGGGGTGATGGGACTGCAGGTGGGAAAATTGTATGCTTGAAAACCCATGTAAACACCTATATACATCATGGTGTCCAAATAAAATTTTTAAAATAAAATTCCTTGTTCTTGGGTCATCCTCTACTAGTGATCAAATCATAGATACAAATGGGTAGAAAATTTAAAAACAATATCTTGCAAAGCAAGAAAAATATGAGAATAAAAAAGAAAACTACATTAAAAGTGTTTTTTTTTAACTTGCACACAAAAGTGATTTCCAAGATGAAGTCATGATATTTGCTTATAAGTGAATGGTCATGGAGAGTATCATGCTAAGTGAAATGAGTCAGAATGAGAGGGACAGACATAGAATGACTGCACTCATTTGAGGAATATAAAATAATATAATATGAGACTGACACCGAAGGACAGTAGAGATAAGGCCTAGGAAAATTTCTCTATAATTAGAAGCCTGCCTCATGAGCTGGGGGAGAAGGCATCTGGGATAGAGAAGGGATCACTAAATCAATGATGGTGGAGGAATCGTTTGGGATGGGAGATGTGTGCTGAAAATAAAGGACCAAATGTCATAGCCTCTCAGTATCTATATTGCAAAACACAATGGCCAAAAGTAGAGAAAGAGTATGGGGAAAATTGTCTACCATAGAGGCAGGGGGACGGTTGGGAAGAGGGGGGATAATTCGGGACATTGGTGGCAGAAAATTCGCACTGGTGGAAGGATGGGTGTTCGATCATAGTATGACTGAAACTCAAATATGAAAGCTTTGTAACTTTATATCATGGTGATTCAACTTTTAAAAAGTCATTTTCAGCCTGTAATTATTTTTTTAATTATTTTTATTTTTTATTGAATCACCATGTGGAAAGTTACAAAGCTTTCAGGCTTAAGTCTCAGTTACATAATGCTCCAACACCCATCCCTTCACCAGTGCACATATTCCACCACCAAGAACCACAGTAAACCTCCCCCAACCCCCTGTCCCCCCAGCCCCCTACCCCGCCTGTGTAGCTGATAAATTTCACTTTACTTTCTCTTTACTTTGATTACATTCAAACAAAAAACTCACTATTATTGTTTGGAGTTTCCCACCCCCCAGAGTTGGACCTGCTGGAAAGGAAGCATTTGATAATTTGTTCTCCATTGCTGAGAATGAAGAGATATGAGGTCCTGTGGTCACAATAGCGGCCGCGAGGCTCTGGATTTCTGTATTTTAGTATTTTAGTAACTAAGTCCAGAGGAATTTCTGCCAGAAGTTGCATCATTGCTAGCTCGTACCTCACAGCTACTTTATATTCCACATATGAGTGCATCAGCCTGTAATTCTATCCTCAGTCAAAAATGGGTCCCCTGGGCCCTGCCAGCTGCTAGGAGTAAGCCTTGAGCACAGCCAGGTGTGGCCCAAAGTCAAAGAGAAAAAGAAGAAAGATGAGAGAAGAGAGAGGACAGAGAGAAAGACAGAAAGAATTGATTCCCAAAGTTGACAGCACTCCCTCCTATACTTAGCAGGGTGAACTTGGCCCAGACAACCATTTTCCCTCTAAAAATGGAGATACTTCTCAAGGCTGTTGTGAAGATGATTTAGTATCTACATAACAAATGCAATATTACTGGGCATACAGCAAACATTATATGAGTGCATGTAAATACCAAAACTACAATTATTACCTAACATGTCTGAACATACAGAGAAAATATTTAAATAATTGAGAAGAAGCTGGGGTTAAATTATTGATGGCATAAAATAAAAAAATTAATAACCAGTAAATTGCTCATTCCAGGGAAAAGAAAAAGTTGTACAGAAACAGTAATCATACCATGTGTACCACATGACTCATCTATAGTTAGTCACAGTAATGAACAATGATGGTAGATCTGATTGAAAACAATATTTATAGGAAATCTGACTATATGAAAAGGACTGTTGAAAAATCTGTCCATACCTTTCATAGTAAAAAAATCAACAGAAAATGCCCCAAATACAGCAGAGTTTGTTAAAACAAATAGTGTTTGCATCCAGGAGCATGGGTATAGTTGCTGGAACAGAATGTGGAAGAAAAAAATACCATTTTTTAAAGAGGTATTGAAGAACTACTTGACATCTTTGACCACCTGCAAAATTTTTTAAAAAGCTACAAATTACAAAGCAGTGAAATAGCCATAAATATAAATAAGAATCATAAAGGGATATTAGCCTTAATACTTTAAAACCTAAGATTAAAAATGGGGAGAGGAAGGGGCGATTCGGCCTGGAGAAAATCACACAAATTAAATTAATGAGGTACTATTCTGGATGAAGTCTGCCCCTGGGTATCTCTTCTTCCTCCTTACCTCACAGTAATTGTCTCGACCCCCCAAATCCCTCTGGTTAGCTTGCATGTTCCTGATGGCCCTCAGGTTCTCTTGCTGACAACTTCACTCTTCCCAGGAGCCCAAGGCTCAACCAGAGCTGCTGAAGCCAGAAGGAAGATCCTGTATCCTTCCTACAGGGTCTGGCCCAGGAACCCCACAGAAATGCCAAGAAACCTGGAAAGACAGTGTCCACATGGTCAAACACTCTACATTTACCCCACAAGCATTTCCTTAGTATCCCAAAATACAGTCCGTGGCATTAGACACTGTCGGGTAGGCAGAGTTCAGTCAATACATATTCTGGTTATTCATCAAAACAGAATATGAGGGGCCGGAGCGATACTACAGCAGGTAGGGCATTTGCCTGGTCAGCTGCATGCAAGGCAAACATAAGCAAATCAATTAGTGTAATACAATATATCAACAAAAGGAAAGATAAAAATGGTATGATTATATAAATAGATGCAGGAAACTTCTGACAAGATTCAACATCCATTTGTGACATAATCAAAATAAGTCTTCATAAGCAAAATATTACAAGCAGAAAAAAATGCAAAAAATAGGAAAATAAATAGTAATAAAAATAAACTTAAATAAATATAAGGTGCCTAATGAAGACAAAGAGCTGGTACTTTGAAACGATTAATGTCAGATAATCTCCAAGCAAGCCAGACAAGGTTAAATGTCAAAAACATATACAGAAAGAGGGAAGAGACAGTTTTTCACAGATAGGACAGCATCTTATAGTGGTTATTGTCAAAAATTATGCTTAATCCTACAGTAACCTTTCTATCAGTGCTGGGGTGGAACTGAGAACCTAACCCAGGCAAGGTATACACTCCACTGCTTAGCCACATCCCCAACACAGTCATGTATTACAACACTGATATCAAACAGGGGCTTCAAAGAAAAATGTAAATTAATAAAGCTAATACAAAGATCAGAAAGACATAAGTACACAATGTACACAGAAGAGGCCAGAAAAATATGACATAAACACATCAAATACAAATAGGAAGACTCTGGAAGTTTAAAAGGAAATTCCAGTTTAATACTTGGCACTACATGGTCCAACCTTCACCAGGAGCAACCCTCTCCCCAAGCACCACTACCTGTGTTCCCCCCAAATTTCCCAATGAAAGTAAAACACTTATTGAAAGGGAAATTTAGAGTACTAAATATTCATATTAGATAAAAATCAAGACCTTAAATAAATAATATAAATACCTCAAAGACATAAATAACAAAAGTAATTCAAATCAGACAAAAGGAAGTGAAAATATAAATGGAGCAGAAATCAATAAATTTAAAAACAGGAAAATAGAAAAATCAGGAAAACCATTGATTTGGAAATATTGATGAAATTGGTAATCCTCTAAGAAGATTGACAAATGGAAGAGACATTATTAATGTCAAAATTAAACAGAACTTGTAACTACATCTTCAATGGCCATTAAAAGGATAATAAGAGGCTGCAGTAGATAGATCACATATCAGGGCACAATTCAAACATATATAAATTTACAAACATAGAAATTGTACAAACTACCTTCTCAGACCACAATGCCATGAAAGTAGAAATTAATCACAGAAAGAAGATGGGAAAAATTTCCAACACTTGGAAGCTGAACAAAACACGGCTAAACAATAATTGATCAAAGAGGAAATCAAGGGACTGGTTAAAGAAACTCTGATACATCTACACAATGGAATACTATGCAGCTGTTATAAAGGATGAAGTCATGAACTTTGCATATAAGTGGATCAGCATGGAGAGTATCATTTTAAGTGAAATGAGTCAGAAAGAGAGGGACAGACATAGAAATACTGCACTCATTTGTGCAATATAAAGTAACAGAATGAGAGATTTACACCAAATAATAGTAGAGATGTATACCAGCAGGATTGCTCCACGGCTTGGAAGCCAGCCTCATATTCTGGGGGAACCAAGTAAAGAGTGCTTGGAGGGCCCGCTCGGGATGGGAGATGCGAGCTGAAAGTAGACTATAGATAACCATGATGGCCACTCAATACCTATATTGCAAACCACAACACCCAAAAGGAGAGAAAGAGAGAGAGCAAAAGGGAATGCCCTGCCACAGAGGCGGGGTGGGGTGGAGGGGAAGGGTGGGGAGGAGAGATACTGGGATTAATTGGTGGTGGAGAATGGTCACTGGTGGAGGGATGGGTACTCAATCAGTGTATGACTGAAATGTAAGCATGAAAGTTTCTAGTCTGTAACTATACCTCAAGGTGATTCATGCAAAATGAAGAGATTTTGATCTGTACTTAAACTGTGTTCAAATAAATATGATCTAGTTCACAAAAAATAAAATAAAATTTAAAAAAGAGGAAATCAGTGAAGAAATAAAAAGATCTCTTGAAACTAATGAGAATGAAGACACAACTACCAGAATCTATGGAACACAGCAAAAGCTTTACTAAGGGGGGAATTCATAGCAATGCAGACCTACATTAAGAAGAAAAAGCCCCAATCAAAAACCTGAACACACACCACAAATTTGGAGAAGGAACAACAAACAAATCCAAAAAGTAGCAGGAGGGAAATAAAAATCAGAGGAGACATTAACAGTATAGCAAAACCAAGAAAGCAATTCACAGAATCAATTAAATTGATTCTTAATCTGGTTCTTAAAAAATAAACAAGTTAGATCAAACTTTAGCTAAACTCATGAGGAAAAAAGAAAATGTTTAAATAAATCAGAACAGAGATGAAAGGAGAGAAGTTGCAACAGATCGTTCAGAAATTCAAAATATAATGATAGGTTACTATGAACAACTTTATGCTCTTAAACTGGAGAACCTAAAAGAAATAGATTCTTAGAGTCATGTAATCTCTCAAAGCTGAAAGAGGAGGAAGTAAAAAGCCTAAACAAGCCAATTACAAGTTAGGAAATTGAAACAGTAATTAAAAATCTCCCCAAGAACAAAAGTCCCAGTCCAGATGTGTTCACTGGTGAGTCCTATCAAACCTTCAAAGAAGATTTACTGCCTATAAGCTCTTCCTTAAACTCTTCCAAAATATTGAAGACACTGGAATTCTTCCTATAAAGCTAACATACACTAATATCCAAAGCAAAGACACTTGCAGAAAAGAATATTTCAGATAAAACTCCCTGATGAATATCGATGCAAAAATCCTTAACAAAATCTTAGCTAACAGAATCTAACAGCATAGCACAAAAATCATACACCCTTCTGCAATTCAAAATAAACAGTGACCAAAATACAGAAAGAGCCCACAGAATGGGAAAGAATATTTACCCAATACCCATCTGATAAGGGATTATTATTCAGGATATACATGATACTTGTAGAACTGTATAAGAAAAAAACCTCCAACTCATCAAAAAATGGGGAGAAGAAATGAACAGAAGTTTCCTCAAAAAAAGTACATACGGCCAAAAGGCACATGAAAAAAATGCTCCACATCCCTGGTCATCAGGGAGATGCAAATCAAAACAACAATGAGATATCATCTCACAGCAGAGACTGGCACACATTCAAAAGAACAAAAGCAACCAGTGCTGGCGTGGATGTGGGGAAAAAGGGATGCTCCTTCATTGTTGGTGGGAATGCCATCTGGTCCAGCCTTTCTGGAAAACAATATGGACAATCCTTCAAAAACTAGAAATTGAGCTTCCATATGACCCCACAATACCACTTCTGGGAATATATCCGGAGGATGCAAAAGATCACAGTAGAAATGACATCTGTACCTATATTGTTGTACCTATAACATCATTGCAGCCCTATTCACAATAGCCAAAATACGGAAACAACCTGAGTGCCCAAAAACAGATGACTGGTTAAAGAAACTTTGGTACATCTACACAATGGAATACTATGCAGCTGTTAGGAAAGATGAAGTCATGAAATTTGCTTATAAATGGATAAACATGGAGAGTAGCAAGCTAAGTGAAATGAGTCAGAAAGAGAGGGGCAGACATAGAGGGACTGCACTCATTTGTGGTGTGTAGGTTAGCATCACATGAGGCTGACACCCAAGGACAGTAGACACAAGGGCCAGGGGGACTGCCCATAGCTGGAAGACTTCTTCATGGGAGCAGAGGGGAGAAGGCAGATGGAATAGAAAAGGGATCACTAAGAAAATGATGGCTGGAGGAACCAGTTGGGGTGGGAGATGCATGCTGAAAGTAGATAATGGACCAAACATGATGACCTCTCTGTGTCTGTGCTGCAAGCTATAATGCTCAAAATTAGGGAGAGAGTATGGGGAATATTGTCTGCCTTAGAGGCAGGGGGAAGGTGGGAAAGGGGGAGTATACCCGGGATATTGGTGATGGGGAATGTGCACTGGTGGAGGGATGGGTGTTTGATCATTGTGAGATTGTAACCCAAACATGAAAGCTTGTAACTATCTCACGGTGATTCAATAAAATTTAAAAAATCTTAAAAAAAATCATACACCCTGGTCAAGTGGGACTTATCTTAGCGATGCAAGTATGATCTAACATATGCAAATCAATTCACATAATATACCACATTAATAAAAGGAAATATAAAAATCATATGATCATATCAATTGATGTAGAGAAAGCCTTTGACAAGATCCAACATCCATTCATGATTAAAACCCTCACCAAATAGGGGTGAAAGGTATCTTCCTCAAGATAATATTGGCCATTTTGGGGTGGGGGGCTGGGGAGGTGGGGGAGTAGGGGGAGGTATACTGTGATTCTTGGTGGTGGAATATGTGCACTGATGAAGGGATGGGTGTTCGAGTTCTGTATAACTGGGACTTAAACCTGAAAGTTTTGCAACTTTCCACATGGTGATTCAATAAAAGAATAAGTTTTTAAAAAAATGTGTACTGAGTGAAAGAAGCTAGATTTGAATTCCAGCATTTACTTTTATTTACATGATATTCAAGAACAGGACTTTCTGGCAATACAAAGAAAGCGACAATTATGTCTGAACGAAGACAAGATTTATTAGAAAAATGTAAGGAAATTTTCTGGGATAATTGGAATATTCTGCTTTCAAATCTTGGTGGAATTATTAAATAAATTTAGCAATTATTTACCCCTAAAAAAAGATAATATTGGCCATCTATAACAAGACTACAACCAGTATCATACTTAACGGTGAAACACTGAACGAATTCCCTCTGAGATCAGATACAAGGCAATGATGTCCACTCTCTTGATTCTACTCAACAAAGTATTAGAAGTCCTGGGAATGAAAATCAGGCAATAAAAACAAATCAAAGAGATCCAAGTTAGAAAACAAGAACTCAAACTATCACTATTTGCAGATGACATGATAATATACCTAGAAGACCCTAAAGAGTCCACAAAAAAGCTCCTAAAAATAATAAATCAATACAGCAAAGTGGACAGGTACAAAGTCAATACATAAAAATCAGCTGCATTTTTTAAATAAAGAATGATGGAGAGGAGAAAATATTCAAGGAGTCTATCCCATTTAAAATAGTATACAAAAACACCAAGTATCTAGGAGTCAGCTTAACAAAAGACATTGGAGATCTATACCAAGTAGTCCCATTTCTTTTCTTTGTTATTACTGCTGCCTTTGCCAGTGGTATTAGATCATTGAAGGCACCTCTGAGGTCCAAATTTTGGAAGTGTTCTGTCTATATCTACCTCAATGTACATTATATTTTTCTGGTTGGATCTCAAGGTCTTTGATCTACTGTGAATTGACTTTTGTTTGAGGTGTAAGATATGGATCCAGCTTTAGTTTCTTCCATGTATGTATCCAATTTCCCAGCACCATTTGTTGAGGTGGATATATTTACTACATTTCACGTTCTCAACTCCTTTGATGAAAATCAACTGCCTATGTATGTGGGGTTTTGTCATAGGGTATTCAATTCTGACCTCTTGATTGGAGAGTCTCTTTCTTTCAGTACCATTTAAAGCCCATATAACTTTAAATCACTTAAGAAAGAGATAGAGGAAGACCTTAGGAAGAGGTAAACTATCAGAAGAATCAATATTTTTTAAAATGACTATCCTACCTAAGCTAGTATATAGATTCAATGCACTCCCCATCCAAATTCAAGTAACATTCTTCCAGGATCTATAAAAATCAATAATAAAGATCAATAATAAAGTTTGTATGGAATCAGAAAAGACTGCAAATAGCCATAACTATACTGAAAAATAAAAATTTGGGAGATATTTCATTACCTAATTTGGAACTACAGTGATCAAAATTGCATGGTACTGAATAATCCACTTTGGGGCATCTATCACCAGGACACAAAAACACTATTTCAAAAGGGCATATGCACACCATTATTTATTGCTAAACTTAGTACAGTAGCTGAGATATGAAATCAACCAAGATATCCAATGGCAGTTGAATGGATTATGAAGATGTGGTATATATACACAATGGAATACTATGCAGCTGCAAAGAATGATGAAAACATGCATTTTCCAACATGGTTGGAAATGGAAGACATCATATTAAGTAAGCCAGAAGAAGAAACACACAGTATAATCTCATTTATCTGTGGAATATAGACTACTGGATGAGAAAATGTATTGTAAAAGGGGAATGCTTTGATCATCCTTGACCCCAGTGTTTACAGAGAAGATGGACAGAAAAGGAAAGAAATCAAGTTTGGGGGGTGAGAAAAGAACAAGAACTAATGGGTTAACAGGACCAGGGCTTCAATTATACCAGTTATATGAGGAAGGGGTAAAGCCATATGTCCAAAACATAGGTTCAACAGAACTGAAAACATGAGATCTAAGCAGCAACCACTGAAACTTTAAACTGTGAACTTGACAGGCAGGGTTAGAGTAGGGGTTGAGAAGGGGAGAGAATCTGGGAACACTGGTGGAGGGAAGTTGACACTGGTGGAAGTATTGGTGTTGAATTACTGTAGGCCTAAAACACAACTGTCAGTAACTTTGTAAATCATGGATCTTTAATAAAACTTTATTAAAACTTTAATAAATATTTTAATAAAAATATTTAATACTGCAAGAAAAAGAGGCTAGAGTAGAGCATACCTCACAAGTGTGAGGCCATGGGTTTAATTCCAAGCACCACAAACAAATTTGTGAAAGTGAAGGGTAATTTGTTGTACAACCAGTGCTTAAAGCTTACTCCTGGCTCCAAGCTCAGGGATCACTCCTGGCAGGGCTGGAAAATATATGTGGTGCTGGGGAGTGAACCCTGGTCAGCAGCTTGCAAGGTAAACACCCTACCCACTATCGCTCTGGCTCCACAAAAAAATTTAATGAAAGGACAGTAAGGGCCAAGACAACTTAATACACATTATTGAACAATTTCAATTTTACATAGTCAATCCCCACAAAACACAAGCTACTAATTTGACCTCTACTTAAAAAGCACTGTGAAAAGATACTGAATGATATCTGAATAGTCAATATGCAGAAACTGAATCCATAACAGATGATTTCACTGGAAAAGTCTACCATTTAAAGAAAAATTATCATAATTCTATACAACCTTTGCCAGAAAACAGAATGCTTTACTGCCAACTTATAAATAAGGCCTGTATTATCCTTATACTAAAACCATACACAAAAAAACTATAGACAAACATCTCTTATGAACTTGGGTGCAAAAATCTAAAATAAAACCAGAGTGTTATTTATTCTTGCACATATAAAAGGAATTATACACAGCAACCAAGTGAGATTTACTCCAAGAATGTAAGGCTAGATTAATATTCAAATAAAAATCAGTGTAATCCCCATATTAACAAACTATAGAAGAAAAATTATAGATCATACAATTGAATTTTTAAAATTACAGATCATTTAATTCATAGCCTTGAAAAAATTAAAAAATCCAATCATGGTAAATATAAACAAAGATTAGTGGAAAAGAAATAAAGAACCTAGAAATAACAGTCAATTCTCAGATATAGCCAACTAAATTTTTACAATGATACAAAACAAGTCATTAGCAGAAATATGACTTTTCAGTAAATGGCTCTTGAGTAACTGGGCATCCAAATAAATGAACATCAATCTAAGTCTTATGCTTTGTACTGAACTTAAATCTAAATGGTTCGTGTACGAAAGAAGAAAAAAGACAGATCACCAACTCAGTGAAGAATTTTTCCTCTCAGCAACAGAAAAAGGAGACACAATAAAGTACAAATGTCATACTAGCCAATTAACAATTAGACAATTTTATATTGTTTCTAGTTATAGATGAAATGTGGAATATTTATTCAAATTCATATAACGGTCTAGGCCTTGGATGTCTTTTTATGACTACAGAAACTAATATTCGAAATCCATTAAAAAGCTAAACTATTGGAAACTGAAAACATATTTCTGAATAACTCAGAGGCAAAAGGAAAAGTATCAACTCTTCTAAGACACACGGGGCAGAATGCGCCAAACCTCGTGGGTCCTAGGGTCAACTTTAAAATCTTAACGTCAATAAGATAAAAGAGAAAAGCCTGTAAAATAACTCAGAAATCGTCAAATATAATTATGCTACTTATTCCGACACTGACCACACATTATTCCCCAACACTCACCCAACCCCGGCCCCCATCACCTCCACAAAGCATTGAAAGCCTCCTGACAACTATTAGGCTTCGGCGTCTGCAAACGGCAGCAACTTCCGGTCACCACCCTTCGTACCGCCCCTACCGGGGTTTGTAGCGGAGCACTATGTGGGCGTGGCCTTACGCACGCGCAGTACCACATTGGAAGCCGCATTCCAAGAGTCAATATGGAGATGTTAGGGAATTGTTACCTTGAGACTCTCTGCGCTCCCCTGCAGTGATTTCTGGGGACGAAACATGTCCGCGCCCAGGTGGCGATTCTCTACGAGACACGCCATGTTAGAGGAAGGTCCGTTCCGTACCAAAAATGAGGCGGTCTCTGAACTCCGACCAAAAGAGAGGAACTGTCCAGAGGCGGCGGTTAACGTTTCACTGGGAGGAATTATTGGAAGAGGTTCTTTCTATCTGTACTTTACGGATAGGTGTAATGATGATTGATGATGATGATGATGATGATGATGATGATGATGATGATGATGATGATGTCAGAGATACTGAGGTGCCAGTACTGGTTGCTATCTATTGGCAAATACTAAAGAATAAGAAAAGGAAAAAGTCAAACTAGTTACAGACCTCTCCTGGAACATACCACAAAGGAAAAAGGAAGAAATCAGATATGTGTTAGCCTTTTTAGCATATAGTATTGGAGGAGTGGGAGTGTGGGGGGAGATATCAGTGTTCAAGTCCCCTCTGCTTTGTTGTTGGTGTTGGCTGGAGAGTTTGAATGCTCTCATAATCTACATTATTCGTCATTTCAGCCACCTTTCTAAAATAAGTGTACCGATATGAATTTTTGTTTCTTTAATCTGAAGCAGTATGTCCACAAGAACATCTTTAGAAATCTTTATTTTCATTTCCTCATAATATAAATCTAGGGGGGGTTAATTTGCAAATGTATCTCTAAGACAAGACAATCTACCCTTATACCAACTTTACTGCCACTGTCACCTTTAATACAGGAAAAATGGAGATGCCCCAGGGGCATCTCCATTATCCAGCCAGAGAGAGAAGTTATGGGGTGCTTCACTTTGGGAATGCCTTCTTATCCTTCAATTCTTTTTTTTTTTTTTGCTTTTTGGGTCACACCCAGCAATGCACAGGGGTCACTCCTGGCTCATGCACTCAGGAATCACCCCTGGTGGTGCTCAGGGGACCATATGGGATGCTGGGATTTGAACCCGGGTCGGCCGCGTGCAAGGCAAACGTCCTACCCTCTGTGCTATCACTCCAGCCCCAGCCTTCTTATCCTTCAAAACGAAGCTCAACTATTTCCTTCAGGGAGTCCTCCTGGAGGTAGGTGACTCTGTAGCTCCCTAAAAGTCATATTGCCTCTTCTAATGAAGAGGGGACCTGGTGTAGGTTCAGGGGCAAATTCGCTGCACACTCAGTGTCCGTTCACGTCCCCCCCAGGTGGCCATTTAACAATTTGAATGTAAGGAGTTTCCTATTCCAGTTAGCCTAAGACCTTCCTATACTAATTTATAGACAAGCAGTTCTATCACTCAATGAAGACAGGAATTGTGGAGTGGCTAGCTAAACAAAGGGTGAAAAGACGCATAGAATTATGAAGAATAGATGGAATTCAAGATGGAATTTAAATGGAACAGTGTTTTGTAAGCTCAAAGGAGAGCTAGGCAGTAAATGGACAGCAAAGTGAATCCATAATACCGTTTCCTTGGAAACAATGAAATTAAGATAGATGTAGATGTTTTGTTTAGATACTCCTTATCTCTTCACCAACGTTAGAAATTCTGACTGGTTCTTAGTGTCTAAATGACTTCAAATCTCCAGCAGGAATGCGATGTTTTATTTCTGCTGATAGCATTTTGAAAAGCAGCTTCTAATAGTCTATGATTGCAGGTAAGACCATTTCTCAGTGACTTAGGAAGCAGCAGTCACTTAAAGTAGAAGTTATTTATGGCATTACAGCTGCAGCATTTCCTTGAAGAAAGAATGTGTCTTGTTAATTTTATATCTAAATTCATTATTTCTACTTTCCCAATCTGATAAATGGCAGGGAAACTTCTTTGGTTTGTTTGTGGGCTAGGATCTGTGCTCAGGATCATTCCTGGTGATGTTCAAGGGACCAAATGCATGGTGTGGGGGTCCGGGATCAAAATTGGGCTTCCTGCAGGCAAAGTATGAGTTCTAACTTGTTGAGCTAGTTTGAGTTAGTTTTTGCTTTCTTAAAGAATTGTACTGTCCGGGGTATGGTGCCGCCAGCAGACCAACCTGTATCTGCTGGGCAAGTGCATCAGCAGCCTGCTAGTGTCTTCAGGCTTCCTGATACGCCAAATTGCCATTGTGCCTTTGGCTGGACCCAACAGCTTGGGGCCAAGTTTACCAAGAATTTAAATGGCAAATTGCTAGGTATGTGGGAGACACACCCACAAACCATCTCCTGCTCAGTTATACAAACTCATTTATTAGCCTTATTTCAGAGACCCATAAATCTTGAAAGAGATTAAAAGCTGCAGTTAATCCCGGACCCATGCATGGATGAACAAACTGGGCTACATCGGAGGGGAGTGAGTTGGCTAGGGGTGCACCCAAGCAGAGCCCACAGCAGCCGCTTGTTTCCACAATCCAAAATCACCACCATACCCCCGGCCTGACTCCACCTTCTCAGAAAGGACCTCACCAAGATATAATCTGCAAAAAAAATTGGGTATGCGGGTTTTGTGACTGAAATCTTCAGGCTTTCTCAGAGTTGAGATGGGCTACCTCCCCCCGCACCTCCCTGTACTTCCAAAAGCCTCAGCAATCACAACCACACTCCAAAGAGGCCACCCAATTGAAAAGCTACTTCAGCCTTACCATCCCAATAAAAATAAGAAATTCCCTGAACAAAAACCATGACCTCTCAGCACCTGCATTGCAAGCCATAATCCACAAAAGGAAAAGGAAAGAGCAAGAAGGAAAGTCCCTTCCAAGAGGGACGCTGGGTGTGGGGTGTGGGGTGTTGTGGGGTAGTGGTAGGAAACGGGGCCATTGGTTGTGGGAAATGTACACTGATGAGGGATAGGTGCTGAATCATTTTATGAGTGAAACCAAATTCTGAACAGCTTTGTAATGCTCTAGCTCACGGATATTCGATTAAAAAATTTTATTTTGCTTTTTAGGTCACACCCAGCGATGCACAGGGGTCACTCCTGGCTCTGCACTCAGGAATTACCCCTGGCAGTGCTCAGGGGACCATATGGGATGCTGGGAATCGAAACCGGGTTGGCCGAGTGCAAGGCAAACGCCCTACCCGCTGTGCTATCACTCCAGCCCCGCGATTAAAAAATTTTTTAAAGAAAATTAATGTGGAGCTCATGCCAAATTCAGTCAGTTTAATCAATGACTGAATAAATAGCAGTACTCCTACATTTTAAAAAAAGAATTTTACTCTCTCATTATCCCAGAAATTGTCCCAGATTCTCTTATTGTCCCTATGGTTCTACTATGGGTGTTGGTTGAATGAATAAATTTAAAAGAAAATGAAATCATAAAAATGAAGAACAAAAAAGAAATTGGAATGCAGAGGAAGTTGGACCACACCTGGCTATGCTTAGAGCTTACTCCTGGCTCTGTGCTGAGGGATCACTCCTCATGATACTCAGGAGTAACCCCTAAGCACCACTGGGTGTGGCCACAACCCTCTCAAATAAATAAATCAAACATTAAAAAAGAAAATGTCTCATTCCTTTACAGTTTACTCATTTACTCATTCATGTGGTTAATGCATTAATTTACTCTAGTAATTGAGTGTAATTAATGCTTTATCCCTAGTATCCTAGTACATATTAAAGGCAGCAAAACAGGACCACCAGAGTCATTTTCTTAAAGGATTAATTATAGCCACTGAAAGATTCTTTGCTGGCATTTATAAATAACATGACTGTTATAAAATTTATGGGATATGAGATGAAGGAGGACCAGGAGTGATAGAGGTTAGGGTGCTCTCTTTGTATGCAACTAACCTAGGTTCAATCCCCTGCACATCATCCGGTCCCCCAAGCCTGCCAGGAGTGATCCCTGAGTGCAGAGCCAGGAGTAAGCCCTGTGTACTACTGGGGATAACCCCAAGATAAAAAATGAAGGAAATACTAAAGGGACAGAGAACTTATAAGAGCATAAGCACCCACTTGTTCATCCATCAACTGTAGGCATTTGGTGTTTGGTAAAATACATAACAGCTGGGCTGGGGAGATAACTCAAATAGGAGTACACATCTAGGAGGTACAAGGCTTTTTTGTTTGGGGGGGTATTTCATTTGGGGGGCCTGGGGCCACACCTCATGGTGCTCAGGGCTTACTCATGGTTCTGCAATCAGAGATCATTCTTGGCAGGGCTTTAAGGACATATGTGTGGTGACAAAGATTAAACTGAGTCGGGTACATACAGGCAAGCACACTATCTGCTATACTGTCGGTCCAGCTCCAGGGCCCTGAGTTTGATCCCTAATACCAAATCACCTCCAAGCATGTCAGACCAATACAGCACAACTATACCAGGAAAAACACAGCTGAACACATACACTAAATAATCAAGCCAATACAGTACCACTAGTGATGGTTTGTATTTAAAAATCAAAAACTGAAAACAAAAACAGCTGCCAAATCCCTAACTTTAAGGGACCTAACACCCTTATGAAGAAGAGATGCAATATATATTGGGCTGGAATATTTTTAGTGTGGGGGCCAAATCCAGCAGTGCTCAGGATTTACTCCTGTGCACTAGGGATAACTCTTGGTGGTATTTGGGGGACCATATGGGGTGCCAGGGATAGAACCTGGGTAGGGCGCTTGCAAGACAAGTGCCCTGCTCAATGTTCTATTGCACTGGCACATGGTATAAATTGTTTTCGTGCTTATCCTTGGTATTCTCTGAGCTTACTGAATCTGTGTTTTGCTGTCTGCCTTTACTTTTGCAAACATTTTTGACATTATTTCTTCAAATGTTTGTCCCTTTTCACTTTCATTTTCTAAAGTTCTAGTTATACATGTTTACGCCTTTTGTAATTCTCTCACAGTTCTTAAATACTCTTATTTCTTTCCCTTTTTTCCCTCTTTGCACCTCAGTATAGGAAGTTTCTGTTCATAATTATCCTCAGGCTCACTGATTCTTTTCTCTGTATCTAGTCTATTTTATGAGCCCATGAAAGTCTGTCTTCATTTCTGGTATGGTGTTTTTGATTTCTAGAATTTCCTGCAAATTCTCTTTTTTAATTCTTGTCTCTTTTTTTACATTACCAATCTGTTCTTGCATGTTGTCTACATTTTCCATTAGAACAACTAGCATATTAATCAGTTTTTCTTAATCGTCTATTTCATGATTCCAAAATCTATCATATCTGAGTGACTCTTGATGGTTGCTTTGTTTCTTCACACTTACTTTTTGCTTTGTAGCATATCTTTGTAACTTTTTTACCAAGAATTGAGCATGATATGTTGGCTATCTGAGGTACAGGCTTTTTAAAAACTTTTTTATTTAATCACTGTGAGATAGATCCTTACAAAGCTGTTTATGATTGGATTTAAGTCATACAGTATTCCAACACCCATCTCTCCATCAGTGTACGTTTCCCAGCACCAGTGTTCCCAAGTTCCCTCCCCTCTCACCCCCTGCCTGCCTATATGGCTGGTGCTTTTCTTCTCTCTCTCTCATTTTGGGCATTGTAGTTTGCAATATTGATACTGAGAGGTTGTCAAGAATATCCCTTTATTACTTTTAACACTCAGTTCTTGTCCAGAGTGATCATTACCAGCTATTATTGTCATATGTATCTCTTCTCTATCTTACTTACCCTCAGCCACACACACACACTGTGGTTAGATTCAACCATTTACCAGTCCTCCTAACCCCTGTTTTCCCTGGCCATGGGTATTAGTTTTCTACTATGCAGCTGTTAGGAAAAAATGAAGTCATGAAATTTGGCTATAAATGGATGGACATAGAGAGTATCATGCTGAGTGAAATAGTCAGAAGGAGAGGGACAGATTTAGAATGATCGCATTCATTTGTGGTGTAGGCTTTTAATGTGAGTTTTTATATTAGACTATTTCCTGTGCTGTTAAATATTTGTTGCAGCTGTAGGCTACAATTTCCTCTAGTGTTTTTTGCTTTTGTCTCAAGGAAGAAACATGACTGTTTTTGGAGTTCTCTGAAGAATTCCTTCACTAAACAGCATCTGAATCTTGAAGCATTTTTATATTTTAAAATCAGATTTTATCATTGGTCTTTAGTTCCTGGACATAAAATTCAAGAAAACATTAGGTTTCCCTCACAGATTTTTCCTTATGTTAATCCACATTTATCCTTCTGCAGTAACTTACCAGAAATCTGAAGAAGTGTTTCTACCAGTTTATCACTTCACATCCTTCTGTTTCAGGAAAGGCTACCTGAACTGGGCTCTGATTCTGTTTTTTGATTGTCTCTCCATATTTTGAGGTATCAATTTCCTCAGTAGCCTCAATTCTCTTAATACCCTATGAAAAGTCATTTATTTTCAGCTGCTCAGCTTTTTATTTCTGTAAGGTTGAGAGTAACAACTTCTAAGTTCTTAATATGTTGAGGTTGAAAATGGATTTCTGTAGGCATTTTTTCAAATCTCATCAAGTGAAGCATTTTAACTTATAAATGTTTTCTTAAAGTGGGAACAGAGCTTAAGTGCAGTTTATGCACTTACACGTGTTGAAGTTTCTAGGGGTAATATGTGTTGATGACTGTAGCACATATTTAAATGCATCAAAAATAAGTTAATGAGGGGCCGAAGTGATAGTACAGCAGGTAGGGCATTTGCCTTGCAAACATATGACCCAGATTCAATCCCTGGCACCCTATATGGTCCCCCAATCCTGCCCAGAGTTTTCCTTGAGTGCAGAGCAAGGTGTAAGCCCTGAGAATCACCTTGTGTAGCTCAAAACCTAAATCATAAGTTCATGAGGAGACCAAAGTATGCATAAATAGATATGTAAGATGGACCCAAAATAATAGTAAAGTGAATAGCACGTAGCTAACCGGATTTGATCCCTGGAAACCCATATATCCGAACCCACCAGGATTATTCCGGGTAATTAGCCAGATATGACTTGTCCAGGAGTAAGCTCAGAGCACCACCAGCTGTGTACTAAACTATGAAAATAGCATGTAGAAGGAGAAGAAGCACTGTCGTCCTGTTGTTCATCGATTTGTTCAAGCAGGCACCAATAACGTCTCCATTGCGAGACTTGTTGTCACTGTTTTTGGCATATCGAATATGCCACAGGTAGCTTGCCAGGCTCTGCCATGCAGGCAGGATACTCTCGGTAGCTTGACAGGCTCTTTGAAAGGGACAGAGGAATCAAACCCAGGTCAGCCACGTGCAAGGCAAATGCCCTACCCACTGTGCTATCACTCCAGTCTGGGAATAGCATATGATTTAGCAGTTCCACTTCTAGGCTTTATATAGAGATTATGAAGATGCTAATTTAAGGATCTTGCCTTGCATGGACCTACCCTAGTTCAATCCCTGGCACCACACATAAGGTACCCTAAGCACCACCAGGAGTGACATCCAGGCACTGTCTGGTATGTCCTCAAATCCAAAAACAACAACCCTCCCACTAATTTAGAAAGGTATTTTCACTCTTGTATTCCTAATAACATTATTTGTGATATGCAAAACCAGGACTCAGTCTAAAATCCAGATGGCTTTTTTACCAGAAGGCTATATAAAGAAGGTGTGTTGGGCCAAAGAGACAGTACAGTGGGTAAAACTCTTGTCTTACCCAAGTAAAAAACTTGCAGTCTACTCAGATTCTATCCCTGCGCTACACAGGGTTCCCCAAGCAACACCAGGAGTGATTCCTGAGTATAGAGCCAGAAGAAAGCCCTGAGCACATCTAGGTGTGGCCCCAAAACAACAACAACAACAACAAAACCAAAGAAGGTGTGGTATAGGGCTGGAAAATAGCGCGGTGAAAAAGCACCTGCCTTGAAAGCAAGAGGGTGTAGCACTGCCCATTTGTGTTGAGCATGATCCTACTGGTACTGCTGGTTTGATATTTGGTATTTTCAGCATCACAGCAAAGTGTGCACTCTCTGCTGTCCTGTAGCTTAGTGTGTGTGACCTCCCAACAACAGAAAGGAAGGGGAAGGAACACTTTTGGTTTATTCATGGGTGCTGTACCTGGTGGTGTTCAGGCCTTACTCCTAGCTTTCTGCTCAGGGAACACTCCTGACACACTCAGAAACCACATGGTGTACTGGGTATTTAACCCTGGTTGGCCACGTGCCAGGTTATAATCCTATTCATTATACTATCACTCTGGCCCAACGAAAAAAGTTAATGTTTCAAACAAGTTGTGATATATATATACTAAGTAAAATAATACTGTCTGCCATTTGAAAAATTAAACCCTTCCTTTTGAGACAAAAACATGGAACTTGAGGTGATTATGTTAAATTAAGTAAGAAAAGAGGGAAGGACAATTTCCAGTGATTTAACTCATATGTGGAATATAAACTAAAGGATATTGTGAAATAAAAACCAAATTATTCGACTCTGAAAACTATACTTGTTACCAGAGAATAAAAGATGGGGACTAGGTGGAAAAGGTAGAGGGGTCCTTTAATAATCAGATGACACTAGAACTTTGGTGATAGGGTGGTAAACCTTATACACAGATAGAGGTATGAAGCTAATATCCCTGAAAGTCTAGAGATTAGAAATATGTGGCAGATTGATTAAAATGCATTATTGGGGGGGAAAGAGATATAGACTAAGTGGATTGAAAAAGTGACACTCAAAAAAAAAAAAGAAAAAGTGACACTCAACTATTTGCTGCCTATGAAAGACACACTTTAGATCTAAAGATACATAGATTAAAAATATGGGACTGGAGTAATAGCACAGCGGGTAGGGTGTTTGCCTTGCATGCAGCCGACCCGGGTTCGATTCCCAGCATACCATATGGTCCACTGAGCACTGCCAGGAGTAATTCCTGAGTGCACAGCCAGGAGTAACCCCTGTGCATCACCATGTGTGACCCAAAAAAAGCAAAAAAAATGTTCCATGAAGATGAAAGCCAGTGTAGCTATACTCAACATTTTGTTCTACATTATTTGTCCTAGTTTTGTTAAGATAAGTCTCTTTCAATTACGCAGCAAATACTTTTAGTAAATGCATATATACATATGCAAATCTGTGTATGCAAATTACCTACTTGTTAACCAAGTTACCAGATTATGCACAAACTTCCCATGAACATTATCAGTTGACTTTTTATTCTTCCTCCCTTAAATGTATTCCCTAGGTTTAAATCGTGTGATCAGATTTTGAGTAATATTTTAGCATATAATGTATGCACGTAGGGCAATCAGAAACTGGTCCTACAACAGCATTTGTATACATTGTGTAGAAATCAACAGGAAAAGGGGCTGGAAAGATAATACAGTGGGAAAGGTTTTTGCCTTGCATGTGACTGACCCAGGTTTTGATCCCTGGCACCACATATATTCCTCCAATCCCTGACAGGAGTAACCCCTGAGCACATAACCAGGAGTAAAACCTGAGTCCAGCCGGGTGCAACCCCAAAATAAACCAACAAAAAATTCAACTGGATCATAGTCACTATACTTGTATCTATATTGTTAATTTATACCTAAGTCCTTTTTCAGGTACTACTATACAATTTTTGTACTACTATAAATTTTACAAAGTAAAATTTAGAATTGTTTTGAAAGTACATTCAAGGAAATGAAAAAATAAAAGATATCCAAAGGTACAATGTGTAAGGATTGAACATGTGATAAAGCTCTACTCTGCACAGAATGCAAGGTTCTGCTTTGCATAGACTGATTCCTCATGAATGGAATACCGGGTCAGGAGGTTTTATCCAGATCATGTAGGTATCTGGGTGTTCTTTATCCTACTACCTTCCGTACATGGGGAACTTTGTGGGCTACAAAAGTCATAAAACAATATTTTTTTCTACACAGATCCTTGGTCCTCAACTCCCTGGTTACCCCACATTGGAAATGAGTATATTAAGTTCCTTTCCAATTCTTGTATTCAGTGATTTTATATTAATTTGTACTCCATAAAATTAACTATTTATTTTTACATGCCACCACCTTATACTGGATGTTCTTTCAGGGACATATCCTGACATCAGGGGTCTTGATCATCCAGGTAGTTTCTTCCAAGAACCTCCAAACTACTAACAAGTCCAAGAAAGGTCAGTTTCCAAGAGTTCTACTAATGAGTGTGTATCTGAGAATTTCTGCTTTTTTCTTGCAAGAAAAGATACACTGGAGGGTGGATTAATGGAACCCATATTTTACAATGTCCTGGGTTTTCCCACAGGTTACCCACAGCCAAAAGAGAGTATGACTAGGTGTCCTATTCATGATACAGCCATACAGACCCAACATAAATGAGAATCAGCTATAGACTGCCCAAATGCATGACTGAGATACAAATGTCAATAATCAAGGGAAGAATAGGTCACCAGAAGAGAGACTTAGGTTCTGCTCCAAATATTATAAGTAATATTTATAAGGTACTGTAAAATGGGGGGCTGGCTTATCTCTGTGACTCTCTTTTCACGATCTGAATGTTGTGGCTAGTACATTAAAATGTCCTTATGGTGACCATATATCCTAAACTTGTGACTTGCACATGAGTATAGCCCACATAACTTTAATATCCTAGTTCTGTATCAGGGAAAATAGACACTCCCAGAAAATTTCCAAGGACTGACCTGCCTGTTAGCTTTGCATGAGGTCTCCAGACCCAGACAGAGAAGCAGCTACTACCAAACCTTTCAGATGTGTGGCTTGTCACATGGTTCACATGTACACTCATGTACACAACATTTTTCATGCTCAAAGAAGTCATATAAGAGGCAAATTGTTACCCTTCTAATTTATCACAACCAGCCACAAAGTAAGGTAAGGAGCTTATAGGTATACTTCATTATTTATTATTAGCTTTTCCTAATATATTGTTTTGGTTTGTTTTGGGGTTCGCACCTGATGGCACTCTGAGCTTATTCCTGGCTCTGCACTCAGGGATCACACCTGGTGATGCTTACAGGACCATCTGGGACTTTGGGATTGAACCTAGATGAACTGCATGCAAGACAAGATCCCTTTCCACTGTACGATTGCACTCTGGCCCTTCCTATTCTTTTTAATGTTTAAGCTTCATTTTACATGTGTTTGCAAGACATTTTATATGTTTGCAAGAGAGTATCAGATGTTTTCCAGGACAATATTCAAAAAATTATTTTGCATTATTAAACAAAGCAGTAGCTGAAAATGGTGATGTGCATTCATATGCATCTTTGGAACTGGTAGCTGTTTTACTAAAGTAAAACACAGCACCTTTTTATTTGTCCTTGTGCACTTCAGTGGTTTTTCCAAAATGTATTTCTAGCATGCCACTTTATAAAGGATATTGAAGCAAAGCAGTGACACAATGAAAAAATGAAAATTCTTACCATCATGAAGTTTACAGAGAGGAGAGAATAAACAAGTAAGGTACCTGACATTTCAAAAGATAATCAGAATTGTGACGAGATAAGAGGTTGAAAGATGGTTGTGTTGGTGACATATGGGAGGGTCCTCTCTGTTTCTATCAGTTGATAACTATAAGGAATTTGATTAAATTACATTGTCAAGGAGACGTTTAGGCAGAGACATGAAGGGAATGATGTGCAGGGTCATAGCTCAATTTTTGTTTGGGGGACCACATACAGTGATGCTCTCAGGGATCACTTCTGGTGCTTGGGGAACCAAATAGGATGCCAGGGATCAAACTCAGGTTGGGCGTGTTTCAAGGCAAGCACACTATCCACTGACCTATTGCTCTGGCCTGTCATAGCTCAGTTATAATCTTAAACTGAATCATATTCACAGACACCAAGGAGAAATTGAAGAAAATGGCTAGACCAGTTTATATTGGCAGCTGAAGCTTCCTTTTTAATAAGCAAAGATTCCTTTGTTTACATAAGGCTTTATCTTGTGCTGCTTCAAGATTAAACTGGATTTAATCAAATGCACTAACCAAATGCTTGTAATAGCAGATTTTCTCTCTCTCTGGGATATGTTCTAGGCAGCTTCTGGGAACAAAGCAGGCAAGTGGAATACTCATTCTTAAGAGATGAGAAAGGATTGAAAACCTGTATTTTTTTCTGGTTCTAGTTCCCAAATCAATAGTTAGTCACATTTTTCAATTGACACCCCAAAGTCCATGGGATATTTTAAGACAGTGGATGAACGTGAAGGAAGACCATGATGCTGGAGCAGAGAAAAAATGAACCTAGCTGTGAAATTAAATCGATGAAGTAATCAGGGCCCAAACACTGTAGTATTCAAGAGTGATGGGAATATCATCTTGGTTTATACTTTTATGAGTAATAATCAGAGACAGGTTGGGATTATGAGTAACATGATTGAATCCTCTAGTAATGGACAAAGAATAGAATATATTGGTACTGGTACAAGAAGGAAGCAGTAACAGATACATCTAAGAGATGATAGTGAGCATAGTAGCCATGCTCAAGGCCCCTCTCCACATGTTCGGATGAGCCTCATGCATGAAGGAACCGGCAGAGGAACCCAGGTATGTGGGACACGGGGCTGAGACCTCCACGCCTGCTCGGATCGGGACTGGGCCTCTTCCGCCCAGATTCCCCATTTTCCAGTAGCTAGACAATCACACCCAGGGACTGCCCCCAGCACCGTATAATCCCACCAACAGCCAACATCCAGAGACTATAAAATCAAGCTCCCGGATGCGACATCGTATAGCCTAGTTCTCCCTCTCAGAGAAACTGGCAAGCTACTGAGTGTTACCTACCCACATTCGCAAATTCCCCATGGCATATTCATATACCAAAACCAGTAACAATGATGGGTCTCATTCCCCTAACCCTGAAATAGCCTCCAATGTGGCACCATTGGAAAGGACGAATAAAGAGAGGCTTCTAAAATCTCGGGCTAGCACGAATGGAGACATTACTGAGACTGAGACCACTCGAGAAATTCAACGATCAATGGGATGATGATGATGATGATGATGATGATGATGATGATGATGATGATAGTAGAATGGGGGAGACAAAGAAGTGGACTGTTATGGATGCATTCTGAAGATATGGATGGAGACTGCTGATGGGTGAAAATGAGGTGGAGATATGAGGATAAGTCAAGAAAGACTACTAATTTGAGGCTGGAGCAACTGTCAGGATAAAGTTACTGTCAAAGAAAATGGGGACATTTTTTTCTCCTTTCCGCTGCCGCTGCTGCACGAGCATGATCCCAGAGGCCAACTGAACTACTTTGGACACGAGCAGCTCGAAGAAATGCCTCCAGACTGTGAACTGAGCCACTGCCCCATGCAGCGCCAGCGGGGAAGGGTTTCTCTCTCCAGGCTTTTCCATCTTATGAGCACCACAAAAGGCAAGTAAAAGCTTGCAATGATGCAATTTCTGGCAGAATTTTCCCTGGACTTTATATAGAAACCTGTCTTTTTTGGGGGGAAACCCCAACAACAATAGTGAGTTTTATGTTGAAATATGGAATGTAATCAAGGTAAAGAGAAAATGAAGTGAAATTTATCAGTTATGCAGGCGGGATTGGGGGTTGGGGGTGGGAGGTATACTGGGGCTTTTGGTGGTGGAATATGGGCACTGGTGAAGGGATGGGTCTTTGAGTATTGTATAACTGAGACATAAGCCTGAGAACTTTGTAACTTTCCACATGGTGATTCAATAAAATAAACTAAAAAAAAGAAAACGGAGAGACAAAAAAAGCAGGGTGGGTAAGGGGAGAATCTCATTTAGTTTTGACACATGGAAATATTATGGGGATGGCTGCGAGTCTAAACAGTCTGAAAATATCTGTATTGCAAACCATAATGCCCAAAAGGAGGGATGGAGGGAGGGAGAGAGAGAAACAGAGACAGAGACAGAGACAGAGACAGAAGTTGAGATAGAGATAGAGACAGTGAAGGAAAGTACCTACCATAAAGGCGGGTGGGGTAGAGGGCTAGAGAGAAACTGGGCATTGGTGGTGGGAAATGTACACTAGTGAAAAGACAGGTGTTGGAACATTATATGACCGAAACCCAATCATGATCAGCTTTGTAACTGTGTATCCCACTATGACTCAAATAAATAAATAAATAGAAAAATAAAATAAAATAAACTGTCTGAAAGGTTTTGAAGGTTGAACAAATGTAAAATTCCTAAAAACACACATCAATTTTAGTGTCAAGAGACTGGATGCGGTTAGCAATGGGATGAGTTACTGAGGAAGGAAACTGATACAAAAACTATATCTTCAGTCAAAACCAGTGCTGAGATGTTTGGAGAAAACTAAAGCAGCCAGTAATGGAGGCAGAAAAAAGAAAATTCAAGTTAAAACAAATAAAAGCACAATAATATAAAATTAAAGTGTAATTAATTTTAAGCTAAGAAACTAAAGCAGTCCAAAGAAAGATAGTGTCAAACACATATCCTAGAATAGTTTAATGAATATTTTTGAGATGATTGAGCTATTCAAATATTAGACCATAATGATTGCACATCTCTACACATTTGCCAAAATTAAATCAATGAAATTTATCTTTAATAAGTGAGTTTATGACATATAAATTATAGTCCAATGAAGCTGCTTCAAATTTAAATTTAATTTAATTTAATATCTAGGGTCCAGAGCTTTCCTTGTATGTAGCCAGCCATGGTTCAATCCCCAGGACTGCACATACCCTTCCAGGAGTCATTCCTGAGCACAAAGTAAGTCTTGAGCACTACCAGGTGTGAACAAAAAGACAAAAAAGAAAATTGTGCTATGGATTACTACTCTGTATTTTTTTAAATTTGATCTGTACATATAAACACCCACAAATAGCTAAAGCAATCCTTAGGAAAAAGAAGATGGGTGGCACCACCTTCCCCAACTTCAAACTCTACTACAAAGCAGTAGTAATCAAAACAGCACAGTATTGGAATAGAGACAGACCCATAGACCAATGGAACAGAGTTGAATATCTCTCAAAGATAAGATCACTTAATCTTTGATAAAGGAGCAAGAAATGTGAAGTGGAGCAAGGAAAGCCTCTTCAACAGATGGTGCTGGGAAAACTGGACAACTACTTGCAAAAAATGAACTCAGACCTCTGTCTAACACCAGGCACAAAAGTCAGATCAAAGTGGATTAAAGACCTCAGTGTCATACTTGAATCCATAAGGTACATGGAGGAAAATGTGGGCAGAACCCTCCATGACTTTGAAGCTAAAAGCATTCTTAAGGATGAAATACCACTGACCAAGCAAGTGGAAACAAACATAAACATCATTAAACTAAGAAGCTTCTGCACCGCCAAAGAAACAGTGACCAAACAGAGAGCCCACAGAATGAGAAAGATTGTTTATCCAATACCCATCAGGTAAGGGGTTAATATCGAGGATATACAAGACACTAGTAGAACTGTACAAGAAATATCCTCCAATGCCACCAATAAAATGGGGAGAAGAAATGAACAGAAACTTCCTTAAAAAATACAAATAGCCAAAAGACACATGAAAAAATGCTCTACATCACTAATCATCAGGGAGATACAAATCAAAACAATGAGATATCTTGCACCACAGAGACTGGCACACATAAAAAAAGAACAAGAGCAACCAGTGCTGCGCAGATGTGGAGAGAATGGGGCTCTCATTCATTGTTGGTGAGAATGCTGACTGGTCCAGCCCTTCTGGAAAACAATATGGACATTCCCATAAAAACTTGAAGTTGAACTTCCATATGACCCAGCAATATCACTTCTGGGAATATATCCCGGGAGAAGAAGCATAGTAGAAATTACATCTGCATCTGTATGTTTATTGCAGCACTGTTCACAATAGTCAGAATCTAGAAACAACCTGAGTGCCCAAGAATAAATGACTGGTGGAAGAAACAATGGAATAATATGCAGCTGTTAGGAAAGATGAAATCATGAAATTTGCTTATAACTGGATGGACATGGAGAGTATCATGCTAAGTCAAATGAGTCAGAAAGAGAGTGACAGACATAGAATGGCTACACTCATTTGTGGAATATAAAATAACATGATCTGGGGCTGGAGAGATAGCACAGCGGGTAGGGCGTTTGCCTTGCACGCGGCCGACCTGGGTTCAAATCCCAGCATCCCATATGGTCCCCTGAGCATGGCCAGGGATGATTCCTGAGTGCAGAGCCAGGAGTAACCCCTGTGCATTGCCAGGTGTGACCCAAAAAGCAAAAAAAAATAAAATAAAATAAATTAACATGATCTCAGACTAACACCCAAGGACAGTAGAGACAAGGGCCAGAAAGATTGCTCCATGGTTGGAAGCCTGCTTTACAAGCTGGAGGAGAAGGCTGGGGGATAGAGAAGGGATCACTAAGTCAATGATGGTTGGAGGGATCGCTCAGGATAGGAGATGTGTGCTGAAAATAAATCAAGGACCAAATATGATAGCCCCTCAATATCTGTATTGTAAACCGTAATGCCCAAAAGTGAAAAGAGTAAGAAGAAAATTGTCTGCCATAGAGACAGGGGGTAGGGTGGAGTGGGGGTAGTGGGAGGGATACTGGGGACATTTGTGGTAGAAAATGTACACTGGTATAGAGATGGGTGTTTGATCATTGTATGACTGAAACTCAATCATGAAAACTTTGTAACCACATCTCAGGGTGATTCATTAAAATTTTTTTTAAAAAAACCTGTGATCCACTGGACAAAAAAATTGATCTGTACCTCTGGGAACTTAATGGGAGGAACTTGAGCTGACTATAAAATAAGTAAGGAAGTGAGAGATAATTTCCATATGGTTTCACTAATGTGGAATATAAATAACTAAAGCAAGCAAACTGGCGAACAACACCAACAAAACTAACTTTTATATTTGGTGAAAACTTTGATCATCACTGAAGGGAAAGATATCTGGGTATAAGGACGGAGTACAGATCCTTTCAGAGGATGTCTGACGAATAGTGCTGAAGGCAAGTAGGGTCTCTCTGGTAATACTCAGGGAGCTGGGAAGTGCCAGGAATCAAACCTGGGCTTCCACATGTCAGGCATGCACTCAGATCATGTGAGTTCCGTCCACGGATTCTGATTTTCTGGTTTGTTATTTTTATTGTTGTTTTTGTTGTTGCTGTTGTTGCTTGTTTGTTTGTTTGTGGGACTGTGGATTGAACTTGGTCTCATGCATGCAAGATGTTAAGTTTTACTCCTGGGTCACATTACTAGCTTGAGGGTCTCTTTTTTTTTTTGAGGGTCTCTTTTGAAAGATGGAAGCTACTGGAATTTTGTGATGGATATCATGAACCCTACACATATATAAAAGCTAAGCTGTACTCATAAAAATAAAGCCTCATTAGGTCCCAGAAATTCGATATCTGGTTATCTGCCCCCAAAACGCAAAAACATTTATTCGAAAATACATATCCACACCATTGTTAATTGCAGCACTTATTGCAATAGCTAGGATATAGAATCAGCTAGGTGTCCAATGCCATATAAATGGATAAAGAAGTTGTAGTATACAATGTGTTTAGGTTTTTCGGGTGAAACCCATCACAGTGCTCCTGAAGCACCTCCATTCCTCTCTGTTTATTGGAATGTAGCTTCTAAACATTTTTGGGTAACATTGGTATGTTCTGTTTCCCTTGCCACAGGGAGCTCAGGTGTATCACAGTGCTCCCGAGTCACCCCCATTCCTTTGTTTATCTATAACTTCTTCTCTATGCTCTCTTCAAAGAGAAGAGATGTGGCCTTACCTCTTGGGTCCCCGTCACATTTTCACTAAGCGCTTACCCTGTGCAACCTCCCCTTAGCTTCACCTCGGGGGCGGCTGGCAGAAAAATAACCAAGCGCCAGATATAAGAGCACAGTGATGGCAAGAGTAAGAATCCCCTCACATAGCCTAAGACAGAGCCCCTGCCCCCTCGGGTCTGGAGGCACGTTACATAGCCTAAGACATGGCACCTCACCAACCCAGGAGGCTCTCAGTAGCCCTCAATTTTTTCATATATAAAAACACAGGGGGAGATGTGGGGGACCAAGACCCTGGGAAAAGGAGAACTTAGCCATTTCCCCAGACAGGGAGTGCCCACCAAGATATTGTATTATGAAACAGACATCCCGTACCAAGGGCGAGACCCACAAAGATGACAGGCATATCATGTTCCAGTCTGCTGATCCCCCTTACGCAAATGCCCCGCATGATCCACCCTGGCCCCCTTGCAAAAGCCTTGCCCCTCAGCCTATATATTCTGTATACTTTCCTTCAATAAACGAGACCTTGACAACAACAACAACAACAAAAAAAAGAAGTTGTAGTATATATATATACATATATATATATACAATGGAATATTATGCAGCTGCAAGAAATGATGAAGTCATACAATTCACTGCAACTTGGAAGGAAATGGAAGTTATCATATAAAGGAAAGCGAGGCAGAAGGACAAATACCTAGTGATCTCACTTATCTGTGGGATATAGAACAACAGGACATGGGGTGCAAAGTATCAAAGTGACGGCAAACTCTTTACCAATATTATAGAAAGTAGAAGGACAGGGAAGGAGAAAATCAATGGGGTAGTTAGAAATCGGCAGACAGGAATGGAGGCAGGGGGAAGGTGGGAAAGGTGGGTATACCAGGGATATTGATGGTGGGGAATGTGCACTGGTGGAGGGATGGGTGTTTGATCATTGTGTGATTGTGACCCAAACATGAAAGCTTGTAACTATCTCACAGTGATTCAATAAAATTAAAAAAAAAGAAATAGGCAGACAGGAAGTTAACAGGTACAGGGGGAGGAGACCTTCACATGGGTAGGATAGGCATGTAGTATATGTATATATCTAAGCCAATAATGCTGCAAACATGAGACCCAAACTACAATAATCAAATTTAAAATGTGCCTGTTATGGAGATAGGCTAGGGGCTGGAGGTAATCTGGGAACACTGGTGGAGGGAACTTGACACTGGTGGTAGGATTGTGTTGGAACATTGTATGCCTGAAACTCTGTTATGAACAACTTTGTAAATCAGGATGACTAAAATTAATATTAATTTTGGAAGATTATAAATTAATTGAAATTAATTTTTAAGAGGGAGAAGGAATTTAGAATTCATTTATCCAACATTTCTACTTCCACAAATTAATTCAGGGGAAATAAAAGTATGTAAAAGGACCTATGCATGAATATTCATAATATCATTATTCATAATCCTCAATACTTGAAGCATGCAAATTTTCATCAATGAGTGAATGGATAAATATCTTATGATGTATTTATACATGGTCAATTGCACAGCCTCAAAAATAAAAAAACACTCATCTACATAAACTCATGGATGAAGTTCAAACACATATATTAGCTGAGGCCCAGAGATGTAGCTCAGTGGTAAGGTAGACTGCCTTTTCAGTTCAGTCCCTGGCACTACCCACATAAATATGACACTTGGCAATGCCTATGTGATCCACAGTGTCATAAATGCTCCCTCCAGACACTTAAATAGCAACAGAGTTGGGGAGATAGCTCAAAGGACTGGAGTACATGTTTTGCATGCTCAAGTTATTGATTCTGATCCTTGGCACCTCTAGGCTTCCTGCACACTACCAGGGTGTGCTCTGCAGAGCCTGAGGATTAGCCCAAAGCACCCACACCACAGGGTAGAGACCTGATGGCATCCTGCACTACTTAATTGCTGGGTCCCAGCAAGTAAAGATCAACCCCTGTACTGCCAGGCCAAATATCACTGGGAGTTATTCCCAGACTCACCAATACTGCTATAGAGATTTATCCCCACCCCCGTACACACACACCTAAATAAATTTTCATTTCTCCTCAGTTTCTTTTATTTATCTATTTATAAATTAATAGATTCATGAATTATTATTTTATTCTGTTTTTAATCTCCTCTGATAGTTAACAATTTAAAATGTTCTCTGATTTGGCCTATGAGTCACTTGCAGCAGGAAGGAATATTATGTCCTTTTTACATGTCACCATGATTCCTTGAGCACATCTTGACTTTTCTGCAAAACAAATTGTTCAGGTTCATTTTGTACCGTTCCTGCCCAGCACAGGATAACACATATCTCATAATTAAAATTTTTATTAGTTTTTATCATATTATATAAAACAGAATTTTATTAAATATTTAATATCACAGTATTTCAGAGTGTTGAAATATAACTGAAATTTTGTGTATCACTGTGATCACAGAGTAGGAGTTATTCTCTGCTAAAAAATAAGACTTAAACAATCCTCAATCTTCTTAGGTCTTCCAGTTAATTTGCGAACTGCCAGAAACATTTTCCTGAGCAGGGGAGTACTGATGTTATGCTGGGTATTCAGAAGAGAGGAATATATTATCCATTCCCTTTGTCTTTTGGCAACCCTGAGTCCTGCAAAACAAAATACAAGTAGGCAGGTAAAATAAATTCTCCAAAGGAAAGTAAATTTATCTGCTAGTGTTAGAGAAGCTTCTGCTGTAAGATAATTATGCAAGGCAAAGTGAAATATATGAAAGTGAAATTAAAGTATTTCAACTGAAATAGCTCTGTAAATACGAGTCTATGTGACTATGCAAGCAAAGTGGAGAAACAGGTTGAGGACAAGAGCTGAACTCCATATGGAGAGAGTATAGATTATTTTACTAGAACTAACAATATATTCAGGGAATTATCATGAGCTAATTTTTGTATTATAAAATGATTTTATTCATTACAATTTTACATTTTATGTTATATTTCAAGAAAGCATATTTAAAATAGAGGTGAGTTTTTAACAACATAGAGAAGAACAGACCATAGGACCAGAGGTTTATTTGGGGGGCCTCCCCAGTAGTGGTCAAGGGGTCCCCATAGACACCCCCAGCAATACTCTGACAACATATTCTGAGAGTTCTTTAATAAAATATATCCTGGGCCAGAGAGACAGTACAGCTGGTAGGGCATTTGCCTAGTAACCAAAAGCCAAAAAATGATAATAATAAAATAAAATATATCCTATTTTTTGTTTTGTTTTGGGGTTCAGGGCTTACTCCTGGTTGTGCGTTCAGCGATCACTACTGCAGGATCCTGCCCCATAAAATAAAAATTATATTAAAAATGATAAAAACAGGAGCTGGAGTGATAGCACAGCGGGTAGGGCGTTTGCCTTGCACGAGGCCGACCCGAGTTCGATTCCCAGCATCGGATATGGTCCCCTGAGCACCGCCAGGGGTAATTCCTGAGTGCAGAGCCAGGAGTGACCCCTGTGCATCACAGGGTGTGACCCAAAAAAGAAAGAAAATCACTTTTGAACTGAAACAATAGTACAATAGATAGGACATTTGCCTAGAATGCAGCCAACATAGGTTTGACACCGGACATCCTATATGGTTCCCTAGGTGTCTTTGAAATGGTTCTGACCCTCTTAAGCAAGTAACATGCTTAGGGAATTTTCCTTGACATTCTCCCCTCTTTGCTGCCTGCAAATGTGCCAAACCCATCAGATTTTTTTTATTATTATTATAAACCATTAGGGTAAAGTTATGTTTGTGGGAGAAAACTGACACAGCTGTTTATTCATTCAGGTGCTTAAACGTGATTCTTTTTGATTTGGGGCCATATTTAGGGCAGTTCTCAGGGCTTACTCCTCTCTCTGCACTCATGGATCATTCCTGGAAGGTCCAGAGGATCATATGGGGTATTAGGGATTGACTTGCCCTCTTCACTCCCAGAAACTTCCAAGGGCATATTTATGAGATTAAAGGTGTAGCTAAGGTAGTGAGGTGGTAACTGAAGAGCCAGGGGTGCCTACTTTGCATGTTCAAGGATCAGAATTTGATCAATAACATTATACCGTCTTCTACACACTACCAGGGTGTGCTCTGCAGAGCCTGAGGATTAGCCCAAAGTCCCCACCATCTAAAATCAAATGAAGATAAAACCATCTGCATGATGTTCATGATTAAACCTCTATGTAAACTTTTATAGAATTTCCTTTTTAACTTTTAATTACAAAGATTTTATTAGGGGCCAAAGAGATAGTACACTGGGTACGCTGCTTTCCTCATATGCAGTCAACCCAGGTTGGATCCCCAGCATCCCATATGATCTCCCAAGCACCACCAGGAACCATTCTTGAGTGCAGAGCCAGGAGTAAGCCTTGATCATCACAGGGTGTGGCCCCAGAACAAAAATAATATATTAAAGCACCATGATTTACAAAGTTATTCACAGTTGGATTTTAGATATACATGTCCCAGCACCAATCCCACTACCAGTGTCTTCTCTCTACTAAGGTTCCTGGGTTTCCTCCCTTCTTGCTCCTCCCCATCCCCCATCCCTAGCTTGTCACCTTGACAAACACATTGTTTTGGTTTTTTTAGCGGAGGGAGGTCACACCTGGCGATGATCAAGGGTTACTCCTGGCCCTGCACTTAGGAATTTCTCCTGGCTGTGCACAAAGGGACTATATGGGATGCTGGGGATCAAACCCGGGTTGACCAAGTGCAAGGCAAAAGCCCTCCCCACTGTTGTCACTCTGCCCTAACAGACACATTTTTAAAAGTTTGATTGTTGGAGTTTGGATCTCTTGTTTTCAGTGTTGTTGTTTCTGTGGTTTGTATATTTAGCTATATCACTCCTTTGCATCACCAATGTACTCAGAGGCCCTTGACCCATGCTCCCCATTGCTGTCTATCTTATAGATTTTGTATAAAGTTGTAGCTTTAAAGATTGGGGGGGGGGATGGATGTGGAAAACTACTTGTCTTGTGGCCATGAGACAAATTTCCCATGTAAGATTGCCTGGACTAGCCAATACATATTGACCTGTCCTTTTATTTGGTCTCTCTTTGTCCTATGAATACCAGGGAATGGGGGTAGTTTTGGATTATAGTTTGATTGTGCCCCAACAATACACGGTGGGGGAACTATAGTTCTAGAAAACAGCTGTATTAATTCCTACCTTGCACTCTCACCAAGGTTACTCTTGATGACATTCTTCTTTTACCACAAAAAGAATCTTATACTTCCAGTTTATATCTGCTGCTCTGTAAAAAATTACAAAGATGCGCTTGGGGAGAGTGAGATGCGATGTGTGTGTTGTGTTCTGTTGTTGTTCTCGGGCTCTAGGGGCTCTCTCCTCCCCCCCCCCGCCCCCCGTTCAGTGTTCTTGTGCAGCTGTGTATGGACCGGATCAAGATGGCTCCTCCTTGTGCTCTGCTTCTGAGTGTGTCGCTGTGCTTTCTTCTGTCTGTCTCTCTGTCTCTATCTCTGTCATCTCTCCTCTGGTCTCTTCCGACATTCTGTCTCTGCTTCTGTGTCTTCTCTCTTGCTTCTGTGTTTTCGCTCTCTCCTGCTGTGTCCTGCTGCCTCTTCTGTCTCTGCTGTCTCCTTTTTGTCTCTGCTTTCTCCTCTTCTGTGTCTTCTGTTTCCTCTTCTGTCTCTGTAGTCTCTTCTTCTGTCTCTGCTGTCTCCTCTTCTGTCTCTGCTGTCTCTCCTTATTTCTATTACAGTCTTAGTTTATATAACAATCACATAGGGAGGTGACACAAAGGTGGGTTGAAAATTAACAAATCAACAAAGAAGGGTAAGATCATTTCTCGAGGAGATTAACAAAAATCTCATCTAAGGAGATTATTCCAGATTACTATTACTAGCAGATCCGCTCAAGGGTGGGGTCCAAACAAGGGTGTGTCCCTTTCTTTCTTCCTCAGCTAGTACTCTGCTTAAATAGTTATAGTAAGTTTACTTCAAATATTTCTATCAATGTCATTCTGTATGAGCACAGTAAGAGATATATCAGACTTAAAGTTTGGCTCTTCCTGAGGACATTCACTATATATTCTAGACCACAGTCCTCTGGCCAGGTTAGTCTTCATAACCCCAGCAGGGTCCTAGTCTCATCCTTACTTTTGGATCATGACAGCATGTGTCTATGACCATGCTCTCAACTTATAGTTGAGTATTGTGGCGCTTTGTCCTGGCCCATTTCGATGCCAGGGTAGCTCACATCTTGCCCTGGGTCCATTCCGTCCCTCTTTGGGACCCTGCTTTTGGGGTGCTAGGAACTAAGGGCAACTGAGTCGAGAAAGCAGATGCCCAGGAGTAAATTTTATTGGAGTCAATCAACTCCCAAGTTACAAAGCATAATATTAATTGTCTTCCTGTGTACAAACAGAAAGGTAAACTAAGCTCCCTGAGGCAAGGCTGAAAAGGACAAACCCAGTGTTATCCTACATCGCTCCATCATAATGGTTAATGATGTACCTTGCACTTTTAAAAGTCTATTATGAAATGCACTTTATATAATATATAATACCATTTGAGTTATAAAGTATAATACAATTTGAGTTATACCTATAGTATATAACTAGATCAAATTTTATTTAAAATTAAATTACCAGGAATTCTGTACCCTGAGAGATGTTTCATATTTTCTCCCTGTGGACAATTTAAATGCATTCACTTTCAACTATGTCTGGTAGGAAGATCTGAACCATACTTGCATCTCAATTTTTATTACTTTGCAGGATCATAGGACCTGGATATTTGCAGTTCAAATAAATTCTGATGTGGTATTATTCCATTCTGTCTGTTTCTTCCCTGATGTACTGTCTTCTCCTCCCCCTTTCCCCTTCACACACTTTATTTAAACATCGTGTTTTACAAAGTTGTTCATGATGATTTACTACAGGCGTTCAATATTTCAACACCAATTCCACCACCACTGTCCCTTTACCTTCACCACTGTCCCCTTTAACCCAACAATCCCTCAAGCCTGCCCCCATAGCATACCCACTGTTATTTGTTTATATTGCATGATACCAATAAATGTCTAACAATAGTCAAAATGCATTTCCTTAGAAGATATTAGTGAAAATTATTGTAACTGACCATGAGGACTTTAAGTTCTTGTCTGAAGGATTATTAAAATGATGTTACAAAGTAAGCCTTCTGTATTATTGTTTTTGTTCATGGAGATTGATTGGCTTCTACACTACATCCCATCAAACCTGGTGTGCTACTACTATATTGTCAGTGTTCTAGGGTTTGGAGATGTCACATAGCCACTAATGCAGCAATACACTCCAGGAAATCCAGAATTTTTAACTGGGAAGTACAGCTGGAGTTAATATTTCAACTGGGCAGTGACTTTGGGATGTGCCAGTGAGTGCCAGGACTTCCAAAATTACAAGTAGGTGGAGGAGGTGGTCCATGCCCACTCTGAGAAGGCCTGGAGTTTTCAATCACAGGGACCTGTGTAGCTGAGGTTATCAGCAGGTTAAGTTCTCTGTGAGGCTCAAACTCTGAGGTGATGGACTCCAGCCTGAGACACGGGTGCGACTTTGGAGTGTGGGAGAGAGTAGATGCCAGGGCTTTGTTTGGGTGGCTGCTGGCCTGTCCCGCCCACCCACCTTCCCCCACCCCACCCCACAGCCCAGAGTGCCTAGATGTCTCAACCAGGAATGGATATTCGAAAAAAATGTGACTAGTTGATCTCTTTCAATATTTATGAATATCTGAAGCAAGACCAGCAGATGAGATTACCAGGCTGTGGAGGTATTTCATGAGCATAACTTCCAAGGTATCCTGACTTAATGTCTTAATCTGACATTTTACTGCAAAGATTCTTAAATACTCCTAAAAGTCACTAGAAGGAAAGACAGCAACAAACAAATATATATATATTAATAACTCATGAGAAACTTGGTTGTTTCCTGTGCTTTTTAGAAAAGGGTG
This sequence comes from Sorex araneus, assembly GCF_027595985.1. Taxonomy (NCBI): domain Eukaryota; kingdom Metazoa; phylum Chordata; class Mammalia; order Eulipotyphla; family Soricidae; genus Sorex; species Sorex araneus. The sequence goes on along the minus strand of NC_073313.1, from coordinate 50,471,601 downwards.
TGGGTCTGTAAAGCAAAAGTTGCAGAGAGGAGGTGACTCAGATAAGTTACACAGTTCATAGTCATCAGTCTGCCAATTTCCAAACTTTAGCTGTACAAAAGGGCACAATCTGTGGGAGACCCAGGGAACACCACGCTCCTGTAGTCACAAGCTATGTATCTATAACTGATATCATTGTAAGATACTTAGAAAGTTTCTCATGGATACCAAGTGTCCATTTATCTTCTCCACTTCATTTAAAATTCAATATCTGTCCTTAAACTTTGGTAAAAGATTTTAATTCCTAGAAAACAATTATGTATATACACAAAATTTTGAGTGCAAGAATTTAACCACAGTGGTGTTAATTACAATGAAAACCAAACCATCCCATTTTGATGATTACTGATAGTTTATTGTTTATATAAATTATGGTACATTCAAATACTTGGTATATTGTGGGGAGGCTCATCCAGCTATGCTCAGGACTTATTCCTGACTCTGCACTCAGGGATAACTCTTGGCAGGGCTGAAAGACCACATGCGATGAAGGGATAGAAAAATGTCAGCTGCTGTGTGGAAAGTAAACACTTTATCTGCTATACTATCTTTCCAGGACTAAGGCTTAATATTTTATTTTATTTTATTTTTGGATCACACCCGGCATTGCACAGGGGTTACTCCTGGCTCTGTACTCAGGAATTACTCCCTGCGGTGCTCAGGGGACCATATGGGATTCTGGGAATAGAACCTGGGTCGGCTGTGTGCATGGCAAACACCCTACCCGCTGTGCTATTGCTCCAGCCCCTTAAGGCTTAATATTTTAAAGTTCAAAATCAAGTGCTAATTTTAGGAGTTGACTACTTATTCAATGTCAGTTTGAAATAAAATTTCTTATCCAGAATACATGAATACGGATGTAGAGATGAAACAAGCATGGTACCATAGATTTTACAAAATATAGACTTTTTAAAGTATAAGATGAAGTAGCTTATAAAAGGTTGATATAACGAACTTATCGTAGAGGAGATAAATGTATTTATTGCTTTGATTTGGAATGCTAACAAATTTTAGTTGCTAAGATCAACAGATTATATAAAAGCCTTGAGAAACCCACATTGTTATATTAAGGAAGGATGAATAGGATGAATTAGCAGTTTGTGCATCTTTGTCAATGCATATTAAGTTGCAATTTTCTTATCTGTCAATACAAGTTATGAAATTCTTATCTGAAAGTTCAGAAACCAGTGTTTTTGTTAAACTGTATTTACAGTGCATATGCCCCCAAATAATATTAGGATTAAGTATAGGAATAGGAGGCATAGTGAGTGTAAGACAATTTGAACATTTTTTCCAATGAAAATTTAACTTTATTTATTTATTTTTATTGAATAACAATTACAAAGCTTTCATGATTAAGTTTCCTTCATAAAATGATCGAATACCAATAACTCCACCAGTGTACATTTTCCACCACCAATGTCCCTAGTATCCCTCCCCCCACCCCCACTGGCCCCACCCCCTGCCTCAATGGCAGACAATTTCCTTCTTCTTCTCTCTCTATTTTGGGCATTATGGTTTGCACACATCTCCCATCCGAGAAATCCTTCCAACCACCAGTGACAGTGATCCTCGCTGTATTCCACCTGCCTTCTCTCCCAGCTCGTGAGGCAGGCTTCTAACCATGGAGCAATCTTCCTGGCCCATGTCTATTGTCCTTGGGTGTTAGTCCCATATTATGTTATTTTTTATTCCACAAATGAGTGCAGTTATTCTATGCATGTCCCTATCTTTTTGACTTATTTCACTTAGCATGATACTCTCCATGTCCATCCACTTATAAGCAAATTAATTTGAATTTTTTTCTCCTTTTAATAATGGTTTGCCATGGTTAACATGATATATTTATTTATTTTGTGTAAGGATTGTATATAGAGGTAACATGGAGCCATGATAATTATATTAATTCCTATTTGAACAATGATAATATTCAATCATACAAATATTACTGGGCTGGAGCGATAGCACAGCAGGTAGGGTGTTTGCCTTGCATGCAGCTGACCCAGGTTCGATTCCTGCGCCCCTCTCGGAGAGCCCAGCAAGCTACCAAGAGTATCTTGCCTGCACGCCAGAGCCTGGCAAGCTACTCGTGGCATATTCAATATGCCAAAAACAGTAACAACAAGTCTCACAATGGGGATGTTACTGGTGCCCACTAGAGCAAATCAATGAGCAATGGGATGACAATGACAGTGACAGTGACAGTGACAAATATTACTATAGTTTGTTAGAGGAAGAACCAAGTTGGCAAGACTATTTAGTAATCAAGTGGCTGTTATTGGATGGAGTATTAGTATCCACAAGCAAAATGAAAATTCTACTGTGATATTTTTCCTTGATTTGAATTTTTTAATCAAAATAACACTGAGGATGTGAGACCATAGTTAATTTTTAGGCATAGTTCCTATATAACTTCATAGTGTTTAGAGAAGAATAGAGATGATTTCTAACGCTATATGGCAGTGGGAGAGTATGTGATTAGCAATTTTTAAGTCTGTTTTTCCATTACCAGATAAAACCATCTAAGACATTCTGCTGAGGCATTCAGCTGGGGGCCTCTTATCAGGACTATCTCGAAGGAATGCTCCCTACAGGATGCCATCCATTTGTGTCCATCAACTAGCTACAGAGTCCCTTCCTTCGGTTTCCCATGAAGTTTTTAATTTCCTGCCCATTTCTCCCTGGACCATTTGTCTCTGTTTTTAACTTTGAGTGCATTTCAGAGGAAGCGTCTCATCTTGTTTATGGGGCTAATAGAGTATACATTCTCTGCTTTGTCTTTATTCAGGGCCAAGACTGCAAGAGTTTGAGTTTCATCTGGGTCTCTGGGTGAAATAAGTCCTGTTCCTAAGGCTTTGTGAATGTACACTCCCCCCCACCACTTTGGCTGGGTCAATATCACGCAGCAGTAGGGATACTACAAGGAACAGATAGATTATGTTTGTGGGTTTAGTATATTTGTTATTCATATTATGCCATAGTCATCTAATTTAAGTAGTACTGCAGTATGAACTACAGAACCAGCAATGGAGACTTCTTGTGCTTTGACTAACCAAATATGTAGGACATAGAAGAGTATTTTACTATAAATTTTATTATGCATGCAAGTCTTAGAAAATTATGAGATCAGGAGTTAATTCATAAGTTTAATATCAAGGTATTGTGAATCTTAATGTACCTATAAAACTTTAAAGATTAATGCCATAAGAAATGGAAGAGATTTTTATGAGTATGTAGAGGCATGAAACTGTATCCTTAAAACATATGCAATCATGTAAACTAATATTATCTTAAAAACATATAAAAATAAGTTTTTTCTAAAAGGGCTAAACCAGTCGGCATTCCCACCAGCAGTGTAGAAGAGTCCCTTTCTCTCCACATCCTCTCCAACAGCGGTTGCTTTTGTTCTTTCGGATGTGTGCCATTCTCTGTGGTGTGAGGTGGTATCTCATAGTTGTTTTGCTCTGCATCTCCCTGATGATTAGTGATGCAGAGCATTTTTTCATGTGCCTTTTGGCCCTTCGTATCTCTTCCTTAGAAAAGTTTCTGTTCATTTCTTCGCCCCATTTTCTGATGGGGTTGGATGTTTTCTTCTTGTAGAGTTCAACCAGTGCTTTATATACCCTTGATATCAACCCTTTATCGGATACGTATTGGGTGAATATCCTTTCCCATTCTGTAGATTGTCTTTGTATTTTGGTCACTGTATCTTTTGTGGTACAGAAGCTTCTTAGTTTAATATAGTCCCATTTGTTGATCTCTCTTTCCACTTGGTTGGTCAGTTGCGTGTCATCTTTGAAGATACCTGTAGCTTCAATATCGTGGAGGGTTTTGCCTACCTTGTCTTCGATGTACCTTATGGATTGTGGTCTGATGTTGAGCTCTTTAATCCATTTTGATCTGATTTTTGCGCGTGGTGTCAGGTCGAGGTCTAAGCCCATTCTTTTGCATGTGATTGTCCAGTTATGCCAGCAACATTTGTTAAAGAGGCTTTCCTTGTTCCACTTCACATTTCTTGCTCCCTTATCAAAGATTAGATGATCATACATTTGAGGTTGTGTGTAGGGATATTCCACCCTGTTCCACTGGTCTGCGGCTCTGCCTTTGTTCCAGTACCATGGTGTTTTAATTGTTACCGCTTTGTAGTAAAGTTTAAGGTTGGGGAGGGTGATGGTAACTGTACCCTCACGGTGACTCACTAATTAAAAATAAATAAATAAATTAAAAAATAACAAAATAAAAGTTTTTTAAAATAAAATCAGTAAGAGAGCATAGTTTTTAAGTTGCCTGTTTAAGGTACTCAGTACAAGGGTAAGAGATATCTAGTCTTTAAGTTCAACGTAGGAATATAATGGTTATCAGAAAAATTACTATTGAAAAGAATAGGTAGATACGTTTATACTGCTGAAATCATTTATGCGTTTTATTTTTCTGTATAAATATTCAGTTGTGGTAATGCGATTAGCACAAAAAATGAGACCAGTAAGGTGTTGGCAAATAGTGTATTATGAGATTTATTATTCTCTCTTGGTTTATGCCAGATCAAGCTGACAGGAAATCAACTGTACTAATTCTTTTAGTACAACTAAATCCTCACACTGCTTTATTATGGCTAATATTTGCGCCTCCAATGGAGTGAATTAGTATGCGGCCAACAGTGGCTCTAGCTGTTAAACAGCTTAGGTTATTATTACAGTGGGTATTAATGGGAGAAGTACCCTTTAGTGTAAGAAATGGACTAAGGGCTGGAGTGATAGTACAGTGGGTAGAGCGCTTGCCTTGCACACGGCTGACCCAGATTTGAGTCCCAGAATCTTATATGGTTCCTTGAACACTGCCAGGAGTAATTCCTGAATACAGAGACAGGCATAAGCCCTGACCATTGACAGGACTGCCCCCAAACAAACAGTAGCAACAACAATAACTCCCCAAAAGGAAAGAAATGGACTAAGGAAATGCTTTAAATTTTTTAATTAAAAAATTTTATTGAATCATCATGAGATATACAGTTACAAATTTGTTCATGATTGAGTTTCAATTATACCATGTTTCAACATCTGTTCCTTCACCAATACACATTTCTGGCTACAAATCTCCCTAGTTTCCATCCCATCAGCCCCCTCCCCCCTTATCCTGACTGCCCCCATCCCACCCTGTGATTTTATTTTCTTACTTTTTAACATTGTCGTTACAGAAGACTGGGTGTTGTAGGTAATAAAGTTGCTTTAATCATTCTGAAATGACATCTGTGACTCTAGAAAAGAAGCTACTAGTTCATGAGTAGAGCATCTTCAATGAAATTGGTGTTCAGACTTTAATATTTTTGGGTTTTTGTGGGAGGCACACTGGTCGTGCTGAGATCCTACTCCTAGCTCAGTGCTCAAGGATCACTCCTGGCAGAGCTTAGGAAACTGTATGTGGTGCCAGAAATATACCCGATAGGCCACATGCAAGACAAGCCCTTATCCACTATACTAACTCTCCAGCCCCATAGACTTCAATTTTATCGGAAAACTATACAATAATCAATATCTAGTCATTGCAGTTCTCCTGGTTTTAAGAGTCTAGAGGGAATTATGTAGGAATGTATATATAGATCTTTATATATTCTGGCTTCAATATCTTTGGTGACCTGTACTACTTACCCTGGTTCAAGTCCCAGCACTGAATATGGAGATCTGATACCATGAGGAGTGATTCCCTGAACACCAAGCTAGGAATAAGCCCTGAACAACACTGAGTGTGGGCCCAGCCACCCCCAATTTTTTGGTAAATGCTCATTTGTTGGAATATACCAGGTTAATAAATATAGCTAATAGAAGAAATATGAATGCAGTTGTTGTGTTAAATATTTGATGATTGGGTCGAGGAGCAAGTACAGCAGTTAGGATGCAGGAGCCCTACCTGGGTTTGACTCCCAGCACCACATGGACTTCCAAGTATCACCAGGTGCAGTCCCTGAGTCCCGTAAGCATGTAAACAGGTATGGCCCTGGAGGTCCCTGAATATGTACTGGGATGTACTGAGTGGTTTTGGCACAACATCTTGTGCACAAGCATTGAACCGCTAACCAACTTGGCCAGGTATCACAGGGGTTGGTCCCAAAGCCCCTTGACCACTACTTGTGAGGCTTCCAAAAATATTTGGTGGATTATTTTATGTATGATGAATTAATTTTTAATTAAATTTAAAATGGTTTATATTTATTTCAAAGTAAATTTATATTATTACTGTGAATCTTTAATTACTAGAGTTCTTAAATTATGGTGAAATTATAATAGAAATACATGGAGGAGCCAGGGAAATAGTTGAAAGTGTTCAATCCCTGGCACCACGTGGTACCCAAGCACAGAGCCTCAGAGTAACCTCAGAATATCACCAGGTGTGGCCCCAAAACCAAGCTAAAAACTAAAACAAATAAGGTAATTTATTAGTATAGAAAAGATAGAAATAGCCATTGGCTTATATGCCATAGAATGTGAAGGCCAGTAAAATACTATAGTATTTCATGTAGGGCACTTGTCTTGCATGTGGCTGACCCAGTTCGTTCACAGGTCTCCTATATGGTCCCCCAGGCTGTCCAGGAATGATTCCTGAGTGCAGAGTCTAAGCCCTGAGTACCACCATGTATGAACCAAAAAATAAAAGTGACATAAAGTGATAACATGAGGATTTCTGAGAACAGGAGCAAATTAAATTCTTACAATTCTAGAGATAAGAAAGCGTAACTTCTACAATTTGGTCCATCAAAGTACCACTTTTATGTTTTTGTTTTGGGGGCTGTACTATCACTCTGGCCCACTGCTTTTCTTTTTATTGCAATCTTTTACATACTAACGTAGCTATTTAAGCAGTATCTATAATACAATATTTCCTAATATAAAACCGATATTCCCTTAGGGTAAATCAGTATAGTTTTATAGGTCTATTTATATTTTCCCCTTTAAATTTTCTTAATTCTCTTCACTCTTACTAAATTTTACATTTGTAGCCTTTGACTATTCCATGTAAACCCCTATTACCTATTCCTTTACTCCTATTCCTATTCCAAAAAATAATACCTGTTGCTAAAATATATTCCTGATACATATTCCTAAAACCCCTAATACCTATTGCTATTTCTAAAACTCCTATTGCCTATACCCTTTACCTATTCCATGTAAATTAGCAAAGAATTAAGAAAAAAGTTTCATGAATGACAGGGAAGACATGATGATCCAAGTACAAAATAAAATTTAATGCAATATATTTTAGATGGCAGAGTTGAAAACTTATTTATGTAAATAAGAATAGACATATTATGTTGGGTTAAATGATTTGAATTTATTTACATGAATAAAATCATAAAGCAAGCACCACAAATGAACTTTTATTAATTTATTTTCCATTAATTACATTTGCCATTCCATTAATTTTTGTTGGGGCAAGCAATATATGCTATTTGTTATGTGTTTACTATGAGAGCAAACTGGGGGATGGGAGGTAAACTAGAAACTTTTGTAAATGGAAGGTCACACAGGGGGGTGGGATTGATGTTGGAACATTATATGCCTGAAATAACTGTATTACGAACAACTTTGTAAATCATGATGTTTCAATAAAAATTAAATATATATATTTGATAACATTTGTATCTTACAAACATATAAACCAATAATTTAACAAAAAAAGACAAATCAAAACTCTCCTCTTGTTGTTTTTTTTTGGGGGGGGCCACACCCAGTGGGTGCTCTGGGCTTATTTCTGGCTCTGTGCTCTGGTATCATTCCTGGCAGGACTCAGGGAACATATAGTGTCAAGGATAGAATCTTGATCCGCCACCTGCAAGGCAAGTGCCTTACCTATTCTACCATCTCTCCGGATCCCTATTAAAGTATCTTCTTTGTCAGATATATTCTATTTGTGGGGAGATGGTTGATAGAAAGATGGGTAATGCTAGGAATCATAGACAAAGTGTCAAATACTATGTCAGGATACTCCAGTGCACTGATCTGTCATTGGACTCACTGGGCCCTGATGCTGTCCTCTGACGCTACGGGGCTATGTGTGTGTGTGTGTGTGGGAGGGGTAGTGGGGATTCCACCTGGTAGGGTGGCACAAGAATTTGCTGACCAGCCCTAGTGCTTTGCGGCTGCACACCGGGGTTCCAGACCTACAGCTGGGCCCATGATACTCGGAGGTAGAGGTTAGATGGAGGGGCTGCCAGTGAATCTACACACTAAGATAAAAGTAGACTCTGGGTAGCACCTGCCCCCTCCCATTTCTGTCACTCCCCCAGTACCCCATAAGTCCTTGCTTCATGGGTAAGTGTGGCTTGTTGGCACACTTACATCCCAGCTTTGTGTGATCGCAGGCACCACATGCACTTAAGAGGAGTCATGTTAAATGCAGTAAGTTCAAAGGAGAATGATATATACTGGATAATCTCTCTCATATGTGGTATATAAATAAATAAAGCAAGGGAACAGAAAATGCCCAATGCCAAACTCACAAACTCTGACGACATACTAAGGTTACCCAGGGAAGAACAGAGGGTGGAGAAGGAAGAAAGGAGAGTAGACAAAAAGGAACTTAGGGACAGTGGCATAAGGTTTCTGGCCCTTTGATACTAGGTGCGGATGTGGTGAATTACTGCTTATATTGCAGTATCATTATAAGTCCTAAACGTTAGCGCTATTGTAAACCATGTTACCTCAATAATAAAAACAAAAATAAACCCAATATGCATGTACTAATTTAATAAACAACTCATTAATTTAAACAACTAAGCACATACTTAAGGGCCACAACCCAGGCTTTGAATAGCCATCTTGCATATTATTGGGAGTTCAAAATCCCTGTCTTCCACATTAGCCAAGTATGATCCTGGTTGTTTTGTTCTTTGCCCCGTACATCTCTAAAAATTTTGCAAAATGACCTAAGATACACTCTTACACACTTTAGTATTCTCTTCCCCACAAAAAAAAAACACACAGAATCACAAGGAGAAATTTATTTAAAAATATTATAGCACTTATTATAACAATTCTATTTTTGTTAATATAACAGCTAAAGTAAACAAAGAAATTAGAGTAAAGAAATCTTAGCCATTAAACTGACTAAAATGCATACCTAAAAATGAACATAGTTTTAACAAAATTGACTATGTGATGTACAAAGAAAAATCTTGGATAATCTTTACACATTCACCAGGCTACATTCTCTGTTACAGGAAAACCATTAATTACTAAAAAAATAAATACAGTGAAACTAACCAATTAGAAACCAACAAAAATTTAAATTTAAAGTTTCACCTTTAGTACCAGAGTGTTTGAGATACAGATGTATTTAGAAGACAAAGCATTGTATTATTTTTTGTTGCTATTAGATAAAAGGGCAGGAAAGCCTGAAATAGTCAAGTTAGGAATTTTAGTCAAGGAATTAGGGAAAAAAACAACAAAATCAAGCATACACAGGAAAACAAAAACACAAAAAAACTAATCTAGAAGTGCCTATTGGGGCGGGAACGATAGCACAGCGGGTAGGGCGTTTGCCTTGCACGCAGCCAACCCGGGTTCGATCCCCGGCATCCCATATGTTCCCCCAAGCACCGCCAGGAGTAATTCCTGAGTGCAAAGCCAGGAGTAACCCCTGTGCATTGTCAGGTGTGATCCAAAAAGAAGATCAACAACGTGGCCCTTTTAGGCATCTATTTCTCTCAGGCAACTATTTATCTTAGAGGTAGGGTGCATGTTTTGCAATATTTAAAACCCTGGGTTTGACCCTTGGCACAAACACCCAAAATAGGTGATCCTTACAAGTAATAAATTATGGGATTTGTCTCTGTAAAATTATTAAATTATAAATAAAAATACGGTATTGTTTTTAAACACAGCTGGCAGGCAGTAATAAAATTTAGTGCTAGCACAATAAGAAGTATAAGTGTAGAAAAACAGGGTCAAGGCTACAATTTAGCAGGTAGGGCATTTGCCTTGTACTTGGACAACCTGGGTTCAGTTCCCAGCATCCTATATGGTCCCCTGAGCACCACCAGGTCTGAGTCCTGAGTTCAGAGCCAGACAGAAGTAATCTCTTATCATTGCCGGGTATGTCCCCCAAACCAAAAATAAGTTATTTTTTTTTACATATTTTGGAACATACAGGTGAAGTTATGAGTCCCGTGGGGAAAAGTAATTCTAAAAATTTTTAAATTCAGTGACTGGTGAGTATAGGAAAAAATAGCTCAAGTCAATCATTTGAGACATGCAAGTAATGTTGCCAGACACACCTCCACTGATACAGGAGGTCTGCTGGTGCTGGCTAAAGCGTATTTAACAGAGATCTCATTCCTCTTCTGGCAACCTTATACATGTGAAATGGACACGACCAAATGGGAACTCAATGAACAGAGCAGGTGAAAAGGACAAACAATGCAGGATGATAAGGATAGAAAGCCAGAATGTAATAGACAGAGCTGGCATGAGACTGAGGTTAGCAGAGGCCAAGGTTGACAGAAAAGTCCAAGATTTAATGGGATGGTCAAGTGTAGAAAAAACGATGGATATGGGGAGACACAAGACTGACATCCCTTGAATTCTCCATAGGTTTCCAAAGTGAAATCATTATCATCCTATATTAGTCTATTTCCTTTCTTAATATTTTTACATTTCTGGCCTGGAAACTATTAACAATTATGATGGAATAGGCCACAATCAGGGCTAACTATGTATCTGATAGCCTTGGATCAGGGTTGGGGGTTAACTGTAGGGAACAAAGATCACTGGAACCCTCTTCATAAGGTAACATCCTCCTGAGCATGAATCACTTCAAAGCCACCTCTGCATAGTACCACAGCCCCTGCCAAGTTGAATTAACCCTTCATATACCATCATTAGAGGTTTAAAATTGAGAAATAGAAACAGGTTTGAGAGCCATCAGGGAATATTAAAAGCCCTTGTTCTTCTAAAGTATATTAACACAACTTGGCAATGGGAGAGAAGGGCAGGGCAGACCACCTGACCCCTCTCATGTTAAGGGAAGAAATGGAAATAGGGATCAAGGGATGAAAATTGGAGTGTTCAGGTCCCCTTGTGCCCCCCTCCTCATACACACATAACAAAGGCTCAATAGAGATCAATCAAGTGATGAACAGAAAAATAAACTTTAAAATGCCCTGAGAAAGAATAGAATATCTATGACCTTCATAGAGATATGTATGTAATGTATTTACAAAATATCTCCCTGTACAGTGTTGAGTAAAGGATGCTGAATTAAGCAGAATTCAGTTGTCTGCTTTGGTGCGTAGGTCATTGGTGAGCGGGTCATGCTGAGTTGTCTGGTGGAGCATCAGGGAGAGGAGCCCAGCCCGGTTAGCCATAGCTGTGCGAACCTTTTGCTCTTGCTCAAACAGCTGTTCTAGCTTGTACAACTGTAGGAGGTGAGAATTAGAGAGGAATTACAGGATCCTATCCCATCTCCTAGCCCTCACTCATCATTGTAACTTACTGCGCGCACACGCTCCAGGTCCAACTCGGCACGTCTCAGCTTCTCCCAGCAATAGTGACGATTGCATACACGTTTAGGGAGATGACAAAAATCACCAGTGACCTCAAAGACATTGCGCACTAGTGGGCAACCACACACCTCATCGTCAATGACCTGTGGGGAAGTATGAAGAAAACAAGATATGGAAGAAAGAGTGATCGGGTGGGCAAAAGAAGAGAAATAGGGGAAGGCAGGATGGTCAGGCAAAGCAGGATAGTCAGGATGGTCAGAGAAGTGGGGGAAGGTTGAGTATGGGGTTATTTATGAATTAATAGCAGACGGAGAGAAGAAAAAGTAAGAATAGGTGATCAAACAGTGAGAAGTAGGGAATATGGGATTGTCAGAAAGGAAAGAAGGAGCATGTAAGTGTTGGTCAAGAGGTAGGAAGGCAGGGAAGAAAACGGAAGTAGGAGACAAGCAGGGAGGAAAATAGGAAGAGGATAGTCAGGTAGCAAGTAGGGAATGAATGCTTGGTGATGAGATCAAGAAGGCAGAGTCTCACCTTGGTGTTCTGAGAGTGCTCAGGGCACAGCACCTGGAGTCTCTTACAGTATCTCTTACTCTGTGGGTTGTAAAAATCACAGAAGAGCCTTGTGGTCCTGATGGGAGGTTGAAAGTGAGGTAATGAAGGTCATGAACCCAGCCCTCACTTTTTCATCAATCCTGCCCATACCCTGCCCCAATAATTCACTTCTGCATCAGATCCCATCTACATCCTCTCCCTGTTCACACTAGGCCTTTGACCCTGACATGTATTCACACTCACCCCTCAATGGAAGTTGGGTACATGGATCCAAATGACCAGTTGCACTCGTACTGAGAAGAAAAACAAATACAAGTTGTAGGAACTTTGGGCAGATGATGCATGTCCTCCTATGACAGAGATATATTAGTACCCCGGTGGATTTATTGGTGGGGAGGGACACACCCAGCTGTACTCAGGGCTTACTCCTGGCTCTATGCTCAGAGTTCACTCCAGGCAGTGCTCTGGTGACTGCATAAGATGGAACCCACTGTTGACTACATGCAAGGCAAGTGCCTTACCAGCTGTATTATCTCTCCAGCTCCCTATCTCTGTGGATATTATATTCCTATCTTCCCTGCCAATGTTCCTACTCACTCACTTATGCCTCATCCTGTTATGAAGTATGAAAGAAAAGCAAAATAGGTAGAGCAAGGCACCAAATTTTTCACCTTCCTGTGGATTCCACCCATCCCCAAACACTCAGGACTTTCCTCTACCCACAACAATGCTACAACCTTGACAAAGCAGCGCTCCATGTGGCGCAGGGCTATGTGGATACTGATGGGTTTCCCACAGGAGACACAGAAAATCTTCAGATCCGTGCTATTATTTTCACCTTTGAAGTGCTGCACAAAACAGTGGAGAGAGGTCAGTGAAGTAGAGGGAGGACAAACAAGGCAAAATACTCATATTCCTATTTATTACAGTCCACTAATTCCCACTCGCCTCTTCGTTCTTGCACACAGCCTGCTGTTTGCCACGCAGAATGATGGCTTCAAGCTCATGGAAACGTCTCTCCATATTTTTCAGGTGGCTTTGGGTGGCCTGTCGCTCACATTCAATGTGCTCAAGCATTTTCTTGTTATACTCCTCAGCAATGCAGGGGTCCTTCTGCCACTCCCGAATTCGCTGGGGCAGGATCTTATAGATGCGGCTGGAAGGAGACATAGCAAGCAATGGAATGGGTAGATGGGAGGATCAAAAGAAGTGGATAAATGATTGAATGGTGAACGTAATGGATAATTATTGGTAGACAACTGAATGTTGATGAATAGGTGACTAGTGGATTATGAATGAATGCAGATGAGTGAGTGGGTAAGTAAGTAACTGTAAAGATAAATAAATGAGTGGACTTGGTGGGTGAACTTTGAATGTGCGATTCAGCTGTGAGTGGCCCTGTCCTTTAACCTCAGATATACTCACGCAGCTGCCAGATTCATTCCACATTCATCTGAGCAATACTTAGATTCTGGTCTGGCAGCCTGCACACAGCGAGGTCCCAAGCACTGCTGTGGTGAGGCTGGAATATTTTGCATCTCCTGTGATGATTTCCATTTGTCCTCCTCCTGCTTAGGCTTCTTCCCCTTCTGTGGGACAAGAATGGTCAGAGCAGGGGAGTCAGTCTCATCCCCCAAATCCTATACCCTGACCCACAGTCTACCCCTAACCTCTACCTCCACACACTTCCCCCATTTCTTAAGTAGTCACCTTATGCTCAGTCTTTTCCTTCAAATTCTCTGTTTTCTTCTTGTTCATTGCTTGCTTCTAAAGTGCAGGATTCAGCAACAGGAACTTCTGAGTGTCACTCAGCCAGTGCTATAGGTCATGAAAATTTTGACATGTCTCTCAATTTACTTCTTTTTCTTCTGGGGGACGTTGCCAAGCGGTGCTTAGGAAGCGCAGCAGTTCCTTCCAGTTATTTACAGTCAACTGGGCTAGAAGTTCAACGAGACAGCCAAGGATGTGGTGGTGCTGCTTGGGCCCTGTCATGCCAGGTATTACCCGGGCTAATGGTGCTCAAGAGGCCTCCAGGCTTGCACTGGCAATGCTTGGGGCACCATAAAGAGCCGCGAATCAAACCAGATTTGACCACATGCAAGACATGTATCTTGACCCCTGCACTATCTCTCCTACCTCCAACTTATTACTTTTTTAAAATTTTTTTATTGACTGGTATACTATGGTTTACGATACTGTTGATAATGGTTTCTCATACATACAATTATAACATCACACCCAGCACCAAGGTACACTCTCCCTTTTACCAAAGACCACAACGCCTCTGACATTTCTTTTTGGGATGGGGGCACACTTCACACCTGGCAGTACTCAGGGCTTACTCATAGCTCTGTGCGCAGATATCATTACTAGCAGGGCTTGAGGGACCATATGGGATGCTGGGGACCAAATACAGGTTGGTAATTCAAGGCATGTGCCCTACCCACTGTATTAGCTCTCCAGTCCTGTCTCCAATTTATTTCTTAAACAATCTGTGCACAGACCTTGTTTTCTCTTTTATATTGCTACTCTTAATGCTTCTCAGTATTTCCACTGTTTCAATTTCTCCCAATAACCCAATGGCCCTGCCACACTCTCATCAGGTTTTGACTGCCGAAAGTATCCTATCAAGAGCCCTGGCATAGGTTTCAGCCCCGAGGAAGGTATTCAGATACTCAGACAACAGCTAAGATGTCACCGAGGTAGGAAAGGCTCACCCTAACCCAACTTTCTATCCTCACTCTCTGGCCTGTATAGCCTGGATTCACTAGATGCTAGCTCTCAGGGCCCGACCTGGCCCTCTTACTCGCCTTATCCAGAGATATTTAGCTGTTCTAATGGGTCTCACCTTGGCCATCTAAAACCAGTATCACCTGTTCAGAAAGGTATGACCTAAAAACAAACAAAATAACAGTAACAAAAATATAATACAAATAACAGAAAGACTAGACTCCATCTACCTAGATATTCACAGCTCAGCCTGCATTGCCCCACCCTCCAGGACACACCATTTAGCCTGCACCACGAAGCCAGAATCCAAAAGAGTAAGGTTCTACCTCTCATGTTCTTTTCCACCTTCCTGCCAGCCTAGTCAACTTAAACTATCCAAGTCCAGCTTTTCTGGGCCTACTCTGTCTTTGTCTCTCATCCATGTGGAGACCATACTGTATCAGAACATAGCCAGTTCCACCCCAGGCCGAGCTCCAAATCCTTTCTATATTCCTTCAGCCTAAAAAGCTTCTCCCACTTTCCTACATTACACAGTTCTGCCTTAATTCCCACTTTAAAGACATTCAGATTCCTGCCCCATCCCTTATAGTCCTGGATACACAATGTCTGCCTTGACTTAGCCTTAAAGGAAATCTAAACACATTTCAGTGAATAATCATTACACAGGGCACAAATAATATTTTTGTCTTTTGGCGTCACATACAGTGATAGTCAGGGTTACTCCCGACAGTACTCAAGGTATTCCGGGATCGAACCCTGGTCTGCCGCACGCAAGGTAAACTCCGTACCTGCTGTACTATTACTTCAGTCCCAGGGAGCAAATAATTATCAACAAAAATCTAATAGAAGGCTTAACTTTTGAAAACTAAGTAACTCTTAGTAAAAAGAGAACAACTTGCAACTTAACCCAAACAATACATAGAAAACTGTAGATTTTAAAATGAGTATATGCGAGAAGCCAAAAATTTTCTATTCAACTGAAATCTGAACAAACTCCCATTCTGCCTCCAAAAGTAAATTAAAAAGTCTATCACGGTATCCACACCATCCTTCCAATCACAGAACCCGTATCTCATGAAAGCCCCTGCTAAATACCTCAGTGACTTGCCGTAAGTTAATGGAGAAGAGATCGCAAGCACGAAATCGCAGTGCCTAATGGCAGGTGCGGGGAAGGAGTGAGGAGCGGTGAAGCTTTTATAGCTACTTCCGGCTCTGGTATCAACTTTAGCTACGCCCCTTTTATATATGTTACTTTTTGCGCCTGCTCAGAACTCACAGATGAACCGTTCAAATTCCGACAGTCACCATAACAGAGTCAGCGCATTGATACATGGAGGCTTAACTACCAAGCACCACAAACCTGCGTAAGGACACAGACGTTTCTACTGATACATATAGATGTGATTAATAATTGCCGTATTGTATAAGACAGGAAAAGTGAACCCCGATTATTATTTCTATTTTTTTTGTTTTTGTATACATCTGGTGGGCACTATCTAGTGGTATTCAAGGCTTACGCCTGACCCTACGCTCAGGGATCACGTCTAGTAGAGGTCAGGGAACCTTCCAGAGTTTTGGGGATAAAACCAGACTTGGCTGCACACAAGGCAAACGACCTATTCGCTGCACTATCTCTCCACCACCATATTTCCAATTATAGTTGATAATTTCATATTACCTTACAATCTGCTTCTAATGGTGAAGTATATAACAAGTGAAACCAAACATAAGCACAAATCTATTTTTATTTGGGGGTGCCTCCAGAAATTGAGCCCAGAGCCAGAAATTGAGCCCAGAGCCTTACACATATAAGGCAAGTGCTCTACCACTGAGCCACATTCCTGGATAGAAGTCAATTGATAAATGTCAAGAAAACGTAAAAAGGTTTATAGAGGTACTGGTGCCATAGTACAGAGGGTAGGGTTTGAACACCATTGACCAGAGTTTGATCCTCGGCACCCCATAGAGTTCCTGTAGCAGCCCCACCCCCAGCCCAGAAGTGATCCCTGAGCGGAGAGTCGGGACTTAGATTTGAGAACTGCCAGTGTGGCCAAAAAACCAAATATAAGGAAGGGCTGGAGCTTAAATAGTAAAGAGGGAAGGGCACTTGCCTTGCACATAGCAGACTGGGGTTCAATCCTTCCCACCACTACCAGGGTGGCCCAAACACCAAAATCAAAAGAGAGCAAAATACCCTGAAAATCCCCAAACTATATACATATATATACACATATATAGTCTTTAATATATAGTCTTTAATATATATCTTTAATATATTATATATAATATAATATATATAATATATAATATATATAATATATAAGATTATAATGTATATAATCTTTTGAAAATCTTTTGATTTTCTTTTTTTCCCTTTGTCTCCTATAAACAAATTATAACCTGCATTTTATCACAATATTTATCTTTTCACTGGTGGGCCTATTTCATTTTGTTTATTGTGATTTATTACATATTTGAATTTATTCCTGCCTCATTGAATGCCCTATGTTTGCCCTATTTTTCTATCTGTATTAGTTTATTTTTTTCTCTCTCAAGACTTTTTAAAGATTAAAGTACTTTATTAATTTTCCCTCATTCCGTTTTTCCTGTTTTAATCCTTATGTTGTTTGTATCAACCCCTATACTTGAGTCTTAAGCATCCAAAACAACAGAAATGTTTATGAATTTGGTGTGGGGCTCAAAGGTGGTGCTCAGAAGGCTTGAGGGCCTCATCAATAATTCTATATCAAGATGTTAGCTCAATGCAAGGGCCTGGGAATAAATGCAACAATGGATGCTGCTTGGACCCTATGGTGCTGAATACCCAGGCTACCCTGACGATATTGGGGACCTTCATTGCCATACCTTGTGATTCTCAAGGATGACCATGTGGTTCTGGGAATTGAACCCAGGTATGGCATGTTAGACATGAGCCCAACTACTGTCTACCAGTTCCTTGAATATTTTTACTATATCAAAATAGTGTAGAAGATCTAACTTCTATCCACAAAAAAATTCAATTCTATCATGATTTTTTACCTGTTTCCAAAAGTTATAACAAAGAAGCAAAGTACCAGAAAGTTGAGAGTAAAAGAATTTAGAGCCCATTTCTCCGTGCCCGCACCCCCAGAATGACTGACGAAGAGGATGGAGCTGCTTGGGACACCGGCAGCCCACCAGCAACCTGCAGTATGTAACTTGAGAGTTTCCGCCAGGTCCCCCGAGCGGGGGCCTGGCGTTTCTCCTTTTTTTTTTCTTTAATCTATCTCTCTTCCCCTCAACCTCTGGGCACAGCACAGCATCTACCCCACTTCTGAGCACAAAATGGAGAGACGCACCCAAGTGCGCGGCGCGGCTGGCGGGGGATCGAGGGCGGGGAAGTACCGGTCTCCGCCCACATCGGACACTTAAAGAGAGTGCAGCCACGTGGGCTTTCCCATTTCTCCGCGCCCGCACCCCCAGAATGACTGACGAAGAGGATGGAGCTGCTTGGGACACCGGCAGCCCACCAGCAACCTGCAGTATGTGACTTGAGAGTTTCCGCCAGGTCCCCCGTGCGGAAATCTCTCTCTCTCTCCTTCAACTTTTTCCCTGGACTTTAGACAGAAACCCAGAACCGCGCGGCCACTGCCGCGGCCGCGCGACCTAATGTCATCTTAGTATCAGCAGTATGTAATGGTTCCTTCTTAATGGGTCGGACTTTTGTGGGTGATCCTAACAAGAATAGTAAGTATTTTGTTGAAATATTGAAGGCAATCAAAATGGTAGCCATCTCTCTAGACTGAACTAAGCTATATCCCCACGCCGGCTGAGAAGAAATATCCTTCTTTCTCGGGAAGAAACGTGGCGTGGTGTCAAACATAGTGTGATGTCCATTAAGCAAACAGACCAGGTGGCGTGGGAATGGGAAATAAGGGGAAAAATTAGGTACATGGACCAGCGGGACGCTGGTGGTATCTCGAGCCGGAGCCGATATCAGCGCAAGAGCTTTGGTTCCAGAAACTGCTTCCAGACACTCTACTAGACTATCAACTAAGCCAGAGCCCCACGCTTGCTGATGACGGGAAATAACCATCCTCTTCGGTTTTTTTCCCTTTGTCAGACAGCGTGGCGATTACTAAACAGGCGTGAACTCGGTGGCGCGGGGCAAGGGGGAAAAAGAAAAGTTATGTAACAAACAGCAGGACTTAATATCTCTATATGCTTAGTAATGGAGAATTATCAAATGCCTCATTGGCAATAGGACTGTCTTTTTCTTTTTGGGGGGAAACCCCAGCAACGGTAGTGAGTTGTGTGTTGAAACATGGAATGTAATCGAGATAAGCGCAAATGAAGTGAAACTTATCACGTACAAGGGTGGGGACTAGGGAGGTGGGAGGGGGCGGCAGATATACTGGGGGGGTTGGGGATGGAAGATGGGCACTGGTGAAGGGAGGGGTGTTTGAATATTGTATAACTGACATAATCTTGAGAACTTTGTAACCCTCCACTTGGTGATTCAATAAAAAAAAAAGAATTTAGACAGTTAACATAGTTAAAATTATATATTCTATTATATTTACTACAATAAAAAGAATAAAAGGAAGATTAAATAAATAGCAGTCCCAAAGGCTGATACAACTATACAATGAGAGTTTCTTTTTCACCACCACAACAGGAACACTGAGTATTTTCAGACTTTTTGATAGATGTCATTCTCACTGCTGTGAAATGATATATCATTGTTGTTTTGATTTGCATTTCTCTAATCACAATCATAATCATCTTATAGCCTAGTTCTCCCTCTCAAAGAACCTGGCAAGCTATCGAGAGCTTCCTGCCCTCACGGAAGAGCCTGGCAAGCTCCCAGTGGCGTATTCATATGCCAAATACAGTAACAATGATGGGTCTCATTCTCCTAACCCTGAAAGAGCCTCTAATGCAGCACCATTGGGAAGGATGAGTAAAGAGAGGCTGCTAAAATCTCAGGGCTAGGACAAATGGAGATGGATGTTACGGGGCCTGCTTGAGCAAATCGACAATCAATGGGATGATAGTGATAGTGATAGTGAATCATAAGTGATAAGTATTCTTTTCATATGACTCCATATGTATTCTTTGGGGGAAATGTCTGTTCACTTCCTCACCCCATTATTGAATGGGGTTGTTGGATATTTTGTTGTTATCTTGTCAGTCACTGGCAAGGCAAATGCGTTGCTTCACTGTACTATTTATCTGGCCCCACTTTATTTTTTGTTGTTGTCTTTGTCTCTGATGTTTACTCATTGTATATTCCTCAGGGGTCCAATTTCTGGATAGTTTTCCCTAAGTTTTCTTCAATGTATATATTCTGGTCTAATGTCAGGTTCTTTAATTCACTTTAAATTTACTTTGCACCACTTCATGTAATTAGCTCCTTTGCCACAGATTAGCTATCCATAAATCTGGGAAATTAACTCATAACTTTCAATTCGGTTCCACTGGTTTGACGGTATATCTTCATTCCTGTAGTATGCAGTTTTGACTATTATAGCTTTGTAGTACAGCTCAAAGTTGGGAAATATAATCTGATTTTCTTGTTTTCATAGGATTGTTTTGCCTATTCCATGAGTTTTATGGTTCCATACAACTTTTAGTAGAGATTGTTCCAGTTCTTTTAAAATTAAAATCACTTAAGAAAGAGATAGAGGAAGAACTTAGGAAGTGAAAAACTACCCCAAGCTCATTGATTGGAATAATCAATATTATTAAAATGACTATCCTACTTAAGCTATTATATAGATTCAATGCAATCCCCATCCAAATTCATATGTCATTTTTCCTGGATCTAAAAAATCAATAATAAAGTTTGTATGGAATCAGAAAAGACTGTGAATAACTAAAACCATAATGAAAAATAAGAAATTGGCAGGTATTTCATTACCTAATTTGGAACTGTATCATATAGCTATAGTGGTCAAAACTGTATGGTACTGGACCAATTGGTGAGGATCAAATAAATATCCTATGACAAAACCCAATATATATCATATATGTGCACAGTTAATTTTCAATGAAGGAGCTGAGAACATGAAATGGAGTAAAGATAGCTTCTTCAACAAGTGGTCCTGGGAAATAGGATAACTACATGTAAGAAACTAAAATTGGATCCATATCTTACACTTCACACAAAAGTCAATTCAAAGTGGTTCAAAGACCTTGAGATCTGACCAGAAAATATAAAGTACATTGAGAAAAATATAGACAGAATACTTCAAGATTTGAATCTCAAAAGTACCTTCAATAGTAGAGATGGCATATGTATTTCTATGTTCATTGCAGCACTGTTTACAATAGCCAGAATCTGGAAAAAACCGGAGTGCCCCCAAACAGATGACTGGTTAAAGAAACTCTCGTACATCTAGACAATGGAATACTATGTAGCCGTCAGAAAACATGAAGTCATGAAATTTGCATATAAATGGATCAACATGGAAAGTATCATGTTGAGTGAAATGAGTCAGAAAGAAAGAGACAGACATAGAAAGATTGCACTCATATGTGGAATATAATGTAACTGAGAAGTACAAGTTGGCAACGATGCAACTTCTGGCAGATATCTCTCTGGACTTAGTTACTAAAATACTAAATTACAGAAACCCAAAACTGAGAGGCCGCTAAGTGTGGTCACTCGACCTCATACCTCTTCATCCTCAGCAATGGAAAACAAATTATCTAATGCTTCCTTTTCAGCAGGTCTGACTTTAGGGGAGAGACTCTCCAAATAATAATAGTGAGTTTTGTTGAAATATTGTATGCAATCAAAGTGAAAGTAAAGTGAAATTTATTAGTTACACAGGCGGGGGGGCTAAGGGTGGGGGGGCTAGGGGCGTAGGGGGTTTAGGGGTGTGGGGGTGCGGGGTGGATCTATACTGGGATTCTTGGTGGTGGAATATGTGCACTGGTGAAGGGATGGGTATTCAAGCATTGTATAACTGAGATTTAAACCTGAAAACTTTGTAACTTTCCACATGGTGACTCAATACAAAAATAAAAATAAAAAAAATAAAAGTACCTTCAGTGATCTGATACTACTGGCAAAGGTAACAAAATTTAAAAAATGAGACTACATAAATTTAAAGAGATTCTGCGTGGTAAAAAAAAATGAACTAAAACTAAAAGACAGCTAACCGAATGAGAAAAAAAAAATATTTGCATTCAACTGATCAGATTACTCACAAAGATAAAAAAATTCAAAACCCAATCAACAAATGGGGAGAGGAGATGAATATACACTTCTCAGAGGATGACAGGCGGATGGCCAGTAGGCACATGGAAAAAATGCTCAGCATCACTTATAATCAAAGAAATCCAAAAATGAGCTACCATCTAACACCAGTGAAAATTGTACATACCAAAGTACTAGGAATAATCTGTGTTGATGTGGTTAAAAAGGAACGTTCATCCACTGCTGGTGGAAATGTTGTCTGGTACAACCCCTGTGGAAAACAGCAGGAAGAGTTCTCAGTAAACTTAGAATCAAATCGCCATAAGACCCAGCAATTCCACTTTTGAGCATCTATCCCCAGGACATAAAAACTCACTCTATCATAAGGGCATATGCACATCATTATTCATTGCAACACCCAGTACAATAGCTAAGATATGGAATCAACCTAGGTGTCCAATGACAGATGAACAGATTATGAAGATGTGTTATATATACACAATGGAATACTATGCAGTTGCAAGGAATGATGAAATCATGCAATTTGCTGCAACATAGTTGGAAATCTAAGATATGTTGGGTGAAGTTAGCCAAAGGAAAAATAAACAAATACAGTATGATCTCACTTATACTGGATGAGGAAATGTATTGTAGTAAAAGAGGAATGCTTAAATAATCCTTGACCCCAGTGTTTAAAGAGGAGACAAACAAATAAGGAAAGAAATCAAGGGGAATGAAGAGAACGAGAATTAATAGGTTAACAGACATCAGGGATTCAGTTATACCAGTGATATGAGTGAAAGGTATATCCACATACCCAAAACAGATTCAACAGATTCAGCAGAACTAAAAACATGAGATATAAGCGGCAACCACTACAATTTTGTAGTGTGTCTCTCAAGTTGACAGACGGGAGTGGAGTGGGGATTGGGATGAGGAGGGAGTCTAGGAACACTGGTGGAAGGAAGTTGACACTGATGGAGGTATTGGCATTGAATTATTGTATGCCTAAAACAAAACTATCAGTAACTTTGTAAATTATGGCTCTTTAACAAAATTTAAAAATGAATAAAATTAAAAGAATATAAGGCATAAAAAATTTAAAAATAAATTTCATTGCAATTGTTAAATTTAACCACCATGAGACAAACAGTTACAAAGTTGTCCATGATTGGTTTTCAGTCATACAATATTCCAACACTGTCCCTTCACAAGTGTACATTTCCCACCACCAGTGTCCCCAATTACCTCTTTCTACCACCCCATACCCAGTCTGAATAAAATATTTAAATAAATCTTTAAAATGTTTTGGGCACAATGACCATTTTGACAATGTTGATTTTTTTCAATCCATTAAAAGGGATTGAAATTTGATTTCATTTCTAATGTTCTCTTCTATTTCTTCAGCAGTGATATATATTTTTACTGTATAAGTCTTTAACCTCCTCTGATAAGTTGATTTCTAGGTATTTGGTGCTTTGAGACACTATTCTGAAAGAATTATATTTTAATTTAATTCTCTGTTAGTTCCCTATTTGCATACACAAATGTCACATATTTTCTGTATTAATTTCGTGAGCTGCTATCTATCTGTATTGGTTTGTTTCTAAATGTTTTTGGTTGAACCCTCTCTTCTTTTTTTCTTTTTTTTCTTTTTTTTTTATTAGTGAATCACCGTGAGGGTACAGTTACAGATTTATACATTTTTGTGCTCATGTTTCCCCCATACAAAGTTCGAGAACCCATACATTCACCAGTACCCATTCTCCACCACCAGTAAACCCAGCATTTCTCCCACCCTCCCCAGTCCCGTCTCCCCCCACCCCACACTGCCACTATGGCAGGGTATTCCCTTTTGTTCTCTCTCTCTGATTAGGTGTTGTGGTTTACAATAAAGGTGTTGAGTGGCCATTGTTTTCAGTCTCTAGTCTACATTCGGCACACGTCACCCTTCCCCCACATGACCTCCGACCACATTTTACTTGGTGTTCCCTTCTCTGAGTTGCCCAGAATGAGAGACCAGCCTCCAAGCCATGGAGACAGCCTCCTGGTACTTATTTCTACTATTCTTGGGTGTTAGACTCCTATTCTATTATTCTATATTCCACAGATGAGCGCAATATTTCTATGTCTGTCTCTCTCTTTCTGACTCATTTCACTGACTCATTTCACTTAGCATGATACTAGCATGATAAGTGCTGATCCACTTATATGCAAACTTCATGACCTCATTTTTTCTAACAGCTGCATAGTATTCCACTGTATAGATGTACCAAAGTTTCTTCAGCCAGTCATCTGTTCTAGGGCACTCAGGTTTTTTCCAGATCCTGGCTATTGTAAACAGTGCTGCGATGAACATATAAGTGCAGATGTCATTTCGACTAAACTTTTTTGCTCCTCTGGGATATATTCCCAGCAGTGGTATTGCTGGGTCAAATGGAAGCTCAACCTCTAGTTTTTTGAGAATCATCCATATTGTTTTCCAAAAGGGCTGAACTAGTCGGCATTCCCACCAGTATTGTAGAAGGGTCCCTTTTTCCCCACATCCTCTCCAACAGTGTTTGCTTTTGTTCTTTTGGACGTGTGCTAGTCTCTGTGGTATGAGGTGGTATCTCATGGTTGTTTTGATCTGCATCTCTCTGATGATTAGTGATGTAGAGCACTTTTTCATGTGCCTTTTGGCCATTTGTATCTCTTCCTTGGGAAAGTTTCTGTTCATTTCTTCACCCCGTTTTCTGATGGGGTTGGATGTTTTCTTCTTGTAGAGTTCAACCAGTGCTTTATATACCATTGATATCAACCTCTTATCTGATGGGTATTGTGTAAATATCCTTTCCCATTCTGTAGATAGTCTTTGTATTTTGAACCGTCTCTTCTTAAAGCGTACTATTTTTTGATGAGTGACTGGTAAAGGAACAAACATGATATCCTCTCAGTATCTGTATCACAAACCATAATGCCCAAAAGGAGAGAGAGAGAGAGAGAGAGAGAGAGAGAGAGAGAGAAAGGAAGAAAAATGCCTGCCATATAGGCAGGCTAGGTTAAGGTGCTGGGAAGGAAACTGGGGACATTGGTGGTGGGAAATATACACTGGTGGAGAAATGGCTGTTGGAATATTATAGGACTGAAACCAATAATGAACAGCTTTGTAACTGTGATCTCATGGTGATTCAATAAAAAACATGAGAAAAACCTGCCTTCATATCACAATTTTCTCTATTTTTCTTTATTTTATTTTAGCAACACTCAAAAGAAGAAACTCTCATAAATATTCTTCCAGCTGTATGAACCTGATAGTTCAGTGCTTAACTGAACACAGGAACATAGTCTTGCTCAGGCCCAGATTGCTGGGAGCCACCAGGAATCGAACTTGGGGCTTAGCACATGAGAGGGATCAAACTTGAGGCTTAGCACATTAAAGGCATGTGCTTAAGAACCTTGAGCTATCTCCCCAATTCCAGAAATTTTCTTATTTTGTATGCCTCATCGTCAGTCTCTTAATCTAATTTGCTGTTTGCTCCTTACCCTCAACCCCCCTACACACACCTATAAAAGAGTACCCCAGGCTTCAATTCTCAGAACTCTTTTCTACTACACCCTAGATGCATTCATTGTCATGGAGAGTGGCATATAGACATTCTCTAATTAGAAGCCATATATTTACACTGGACACTGGAGAAGTACTGTTCCTCAGAACATGCGACAGTAGAGGCATTGATGGTGTCAGTGTCCTCATCAACACGAACTTGGCCATGAGAATTGATTCTTTCAAATGACTAACAACCTGAATTGGATGGTTATGTTTGAATAGATGTGACTCGTTGCCAGCAGTTTCTACCTTCATCATCTATGCAAAAACATACAACTATGATGAAGAAGAAATTGAGAAGTTCTACATGGACTGGAGAAATTCTATAAAGAAGACCACACCTTCTACAAGGTCATTGTTGGTGATTGTAACGCCAAGATAGGACCGAGAAGATCACCTGAAGAACTCCACATTGAGACACACGACCTAGAATGGAACGAACAGGGTGAAAGACTGTCTGAGCTCATCATGTTGACCAAGACCATCCATGGTAACTCTCAGTTCCATAAAGCCGAATCTAAATGTTGGACATGGGAGTCTCCCGCTGGACAGTTTCACAACAAAATTGACCACATCATATTCAATCGACAGTTTTGCCTGACTGATGTTGCTGTTGTCCCAAAATTCCAAACGGGATCAGACCACTATCTCCTTTGTGCGAAGTTCTACTTCACAGAGCGAGGAGGAAGGGCTGCAAAGTTTAAGAAGAGAACTCCCAGAATGACCACCAACTGGAAGCTCTTTGGCACTATTGCAGCAATATGGGAAGATTCTGTTGTTGGCAACATCGATGAAGAATACGATCTACTGGCTCAGCACCTCCACAATTGTGCAAGGAACACCGAGAGAGAGAAAGCCACAAAAAGATGCCTGTCTTCAGAAACTCTCTAGCTCTTTCAGTAACATGGTTTGGCACGTGCCTTAGGCAATCACAAGCTAACATCCGAGCTCACAAAGCTGTGCAGAGAAGTGATAAAGGAAGATCTCAAAGAGAGAAGAGAGGCAGTGTTGGCCAATGCGGCAGAAGCTGGGAAAAGTATCCGGAATGCCCACCTGTCCTTTGTCAACTGTAAGACCAAGATGACTACACTCCGACGTCCTGATGGATCTATCACATCTTCCAGAAGGGCAATAGAAAAGGTTATCCACGACTTCTACTCGGATCTCTTCAATAGCCACATCCACCTGCCCACATACAGGATGGATACGTTGTTCCCAGCGTTCTACCTTCCGAAATCTGACATGACATTTCACCGGTAAAGAAGCGTATAGCACCCAGTCCAGACAAGGTCAAACCCAAACACTTGAAGAATCTGCCGCCAGTACTCATTTATACACTGGCTTGGCTCTTCACACGCTACCTGTCTGAATACAAGGTTCTGTCCCAATGGAAAACCAGCAGGATTGTCCTGTTGTACAAGAAGGGAGACATCCACGACATCAGCAACTACTGCCCGATCTGCCTGTTGTCCGTCATCTACAAGTTATTCACTCAAATCATCCTGAATTGGATTGGCAGAACAGTAGACGAAGGATAACCATGCGAGCAAGCTGGTTTCCGAAAAGGATTCAGCAGGATGGCCCATATCCACACGGTAACCAAGCTCATTGATGTCTCACGAGAGTTCAAGATGCAGCTCTGTCTAACATTCATTGATTTAAAGAAGGTCTTTGATTCTGTTGAGACTGAAGCAGTCATCGAAGCTTTAGCCAAACAATGCGTTCAAACCCAATACATCAGGATCCTCTGTGAGCTGTCTTACTGATTCACCACCAGGATCTCACCATTCTACAAGGAAGTGATCATTGACATAATGAGAGGGGTTTGGCAGGGTGACACCATTTCACCGAAACTCTTCAGTGCCACCCTTGAGAATGTCATGCGATGTCTGG
This sequence comes from Sorex araneus, assembly GCF_027595985.1. Taxonomy (NCBI): domain Eukaryota; kingdom Metazoa; phylum Chordata; class Mammalia; order Eulipotyphla; family Soricidae; genus Sorex; species Sorex araneus. The sequence goes on along the minus strand of NC_073313.1, from coordinate 50,444,118 downwards.
AATGGGAAGAATGGGAGTGAAGATAGACGGTTGGCAACTACACCACCTCTGCTTTGCTGATGACATCATTTTAATAACATCAAACATTAGCCATGTGGCATGAATGCTGGCCGACTTCAACTGTGAGTGTGGAAAGGTCTGACTACAGCTGAATCTCACGACAATGATCAAGACAATGATCATGAGAAATGGACTAGTTCCTGATGTTCTATTCTGCTCTCAACAGAACGAACACCTCCGAATGCAGCAGTTATGTGTACCTAGGTTGAGAACTCAACATGATGAGCAACCTGGCACCTGAGCTGTGCAGGAGGAAGAGCAGTGTGGAACACCTTCAAAAGCATCGAAGAGGTTGTTAAGAGGATGAAGAAACCCCGGCTCCGGGCACATCTTTTCGACTCCACCATTCTTCCTACACTAACATATGCCTCAGAGACCTGGGCCCTATGAAAACAGGATAAGAACGCTATTCGAGTATCCCAAAGAGGAATCAAAAGAGCTATGCTTGGGATATCACGTTTTACTCAAGTGAGAGAAGGAATCCGGAGTTCTGACCTCCATCAACAATTGAGAATCAGGGATGCTGTCTCGTTTGCCAAGACTCAAAAATCAGATGGGCCAGACACATAATGCGATTTGGAGACAACCGCTGAACTAGAGCTATTACCAACTGTTTTCCACAGGATGTCGAAAGAACGCGTGGCCACCCACCTACGAGACAATCAGACTTCTTCGTGAAGACCCTGAATGAATGGTTTGAGGCTCTTGGTATTCTTGGATCGAGCAAACGCCATTGTGCTACACTAGCATGCATCATGGATGAATGGAGATGTTACCGGCGCCCACTTGAGCAAATCGATGAGCAACGGGATGACAAGTGATACAAGTGATATTTACATCTAATTAACATGGCAACAACCCAGTTCCTCTCTCCCCATCATCACCATTCTGATGTACTATTCCAAGTTTTTTCCCCTAAGGAACTAGAAGCTCTGGTGCTCACGTCGGTGGCACAAATACTAAAAATAGAAACTAAAATCTCTTATGTTCTGATTTATCTATGTGGGAAACATTCAGCCCCTTTTTTTCTCATTACTGATTTATATCTTATAGTTTTGGGGTTACGGTCAGTGATGTTCAGGGGATACGTCTAGCTCAGTGCTTAGAGCTTTCCAGCAGTGTGCAGGTAGCAGGGATTGATTCCAGACCCCCTTTCATACAAAGCATGTGCTCCAATCACCGAGCTAGCTCTCCAATGTTTTTACTTCTTTTTTGTGTTTCACATCCCACATCCAACTTATCAAAAATACTCTCAGCTCTTCATCCTTGAAGATGAGATACAGATGGCTAGCAAGCTCATGAAAAACTATAATTATTTAATACCAGGGTAATGCAATTATAAACAACAGTGAGATACCACCCCACATATCTCGGAATACATCAGAAAGATCAAAATCAAGTGTTGTTAAGGGTGTAAAGAAATATGAATCCTCATACACTTTGTTGGAAATATAAATTGATTTAGTCTCTGTAGCAGGGGTGCAGAACATCTGGCTCACGGGCCATATAAGGCCCAAGAAATCTTGTATGTCTCTCACTGGCTTTTGCTTGTATTATGTGACCCTCAAATGATGTTATAAATATCCAAATGAGTTTTGGCAGAGAAAAGGTTCCCCATCCCTGCTCCATGGAAAACAGTGTGGAGAATCTTCAAAAGGTTAAAAACTGATACACCACAGGATTCAATGATCTCACAACTAGGTTTCTCTCCAAGGAATGCAAAATACTAATTTGAAAAGATAAGTGTACACCAATATTCACTTGCAGTGCTAGTTACAATAGCCAGGATGTGTAAGCAAAGCAAATGCATGAAGCCGGATGAGTGAATAAAGAAAATGTGGCATATATACACAACCTAATACTATTCATCCATAGGGGAAAATGAAGTCTTGCCTATTGCAATGACATGGATGGAACTGAAGAGGATCGTATTGAGTGAAATAAGTCAGAAGTAAAGATACATGTATCTAACTCATAGGTGGGATATAGAGAAGGAAAGATCAGACAAAATCAAACAAAATTCCTATGGAATCTGATCACCATAGAGCTGAGGTTATCATTGGGCGAAGAGGATAAAAAGGGAAGGGGTAAAAATGGACTGTATTGTATATTGGTGGATATTGGTAATTCACTGGTGAGTGTGGGGTGGTAACATGAAGAAGCATGAAGTTATACTCTTAAAACACAGTCATGGTAACTAATGTTATCTCAAAGAAAAGAAGAAAGTACTGTGAGTTCTATCTTGAAAACACCAACATAATATGCAAATTACATGTCTTTTTCATTGATGCCACATTGTTCCAAACTACAGCTATTGTTTACCTGTATTTTGTAACAACCTTCCAACTGGTCTTGCTTCTTTTTTCTGGGGGGGCTCACCAGCGTGCTGAAAGCTATCTCTGGGCTATAGCTAATAGTATTAGGTAGGTCATGCATTGCCAAGTATCAACCCCACAGCACTGTGCATGCCAGACCCGTGTTCAACCCCAACCACTGGTGTTCCTGCTTCTGCCCTCATCATTCTACTGTTATTTCTTAAAATGATAGTCATAAGGACCCTTTATAAACATGAGCAATATTCTTGATATCTCTGCCTAAAACCTTCTAATGGACTCTTACCTCACTGAGAATAGAAGACAAAGTCCTTATAGTGATATATAAAGCCTGTACTATCAGAACCTGTTATTTCTGTAATTTCACCTTCTTCCAATGTTGCTTTATTTTTTGCTTAACTTCAGCTCACTGGCTTCCTTGATGTTTCTAGTACACACTGAACTCAGATTCAGAAACTTTTCTTTTGGGTGCTTTTTCAAATATTCCTTAATTTTAAACTTTTATTTACACATCTTTATAATAGAAATTTTAACCCCCATACACTCTATCTCCCCTCCATGATCTTCCACTGCACTTAGCAGTTTAATATTTATTTTCTCCCAGTCCTGCCACTAGAAAATAAGTTTTGTAAAGGCAGAAATTTTGCTTTGCTACTAAAGATCTTTTTATATCTATGAAAAAGGTATTAGTCAACAAATAGAATGTTGGTTTGGTTAAAAGTATGGACAATGAGTCTTGGCTTATTATTCAAGGCCATGTTCTCCCTTGAACACCTTATCTCACTTGTTTGTCTCTATGTATATTTCCCTACTTGCTTTTTTCCACTCTGAAAAACTTGTGCTCTATTTTGAACACGTAATTCCTCTCTTTCTCTCCCCTCACATATTTCTAAAAATGTTTAATTCAAAACGATATACATGATTACTCTTCAGTATCTATATTGCAAACCACAATGCCCAAAAGGAGAGAGCGAGAAAGAGAGAGGGGGAAGGGAGGAGGAGAGCGTGGGAGGGGGAAAAGAGAGACACAGAGAGAGAAGAAATGTGCTTGCCATAGAGGCAGGATAGGGGTATTGGGGGGTGAGGGAAACACTGGTGCTGGGAAATGTGCACTAATGGATGGATGGATGTTGTAACACCATATGGCTGAAACCCAACCATGAATAGCTTTGTAAATGGGCTATCTCATGGTAATTCAATTTTAAAAATGTTTAAGTTTCATTCAATATGAGCAATGGGTCTAGGGTTTAGCTACAATCTTGGTTGTACCTTACTATTTGTTTTTTAAAAATTTTTAAATTTTATTGAATCACCGTGAGATAGTTACAAGCTTTCATGTTTGGGTTACAATCACAATGATCAAACACCCATCCCTCCACCAGTGCACATTCCCCACCACCAATATCCTGGGTATACCCCTCCTCTCCTACCCTCCCCCTGCCTCCATGGCAGACAATATTCCCCATACTCTCTCTCTACTTTTGGGCATTATAGCTTGCAACACAGACATTGAGAGGTCATCATGTTTGGTCCATTATCTACTTTCGGCATGCATCTCCCATCCCAACTGGTTCCTCCAGCCATCATTTTCTTAGTGATCCCTTCTCTATTCCATCTGCCTTCTCCCCTTCGCTCATGAAGCAGTCTTTCAGATATGGGGCAATCCTCCTGGCCCTTGTATCTACTGTCCTTGGGTGTCAGCCTCATGTGATGCTACCCTACACTCCACAAATGAGTGCAGTCCCTCTATGTCTCCCCCTCTCTTTCTGACTCATTTCACTTAGCATGATACTTTCCATATTTATCCATTTATAAGCAAATTTCATGACTTCATGTCTCCTAACAGCTGCATAGTATTCCACTGTGTAGATGTACCAAAGTTTCTTTAACCAGTCATCTGTTTTAGGGCACTCGGGTTGTTTCCATATTTTGGCTATTGTGAATAGGGCTGCAATAAATATATAGGTACAGATTGTACCTTACTATTTGTCCTCAGTTAAGTCACCTAAACCTTCTCATTTTCCTCTCTTTAGTAATCTGTATAATTGGAATAACAATACTTCCTTAATAATGTTCTAGTATTTTCAATAGTATATAGAAAACCATTGGAACAGTGTCTGGAAAATGCTATGAATGAATAAAGACTTAATCACTATAAGATTAAAAGGAATAATTAACCAGAAATAGATAAAATTTCAACTTCTTTGTAATTGAAACACTTGATAGCATTGCCATAATAAATAAAAATATGTTAAGATCACAAGGAGAGCTTAACAATTCATAATCATAAGAAAAGACTTCAACAGGGGCTGGAGTCATAGTACAGTGGGTAGAATGCTTACCGTGCACATGGCAGACCCAGGTTCTATCCCTAGTATCCCATACAGTCCCCTGTGCACCACTAGGAGTAATTCCTGAGTGGACACCCAAGAATAACCATTGAGCACTACTGGGTGTGCCCCAAAAATCAGAAAAAAAGGACTTCAACACATGTCTAGCAACATATGAAAGATAAAAGCAATCCAATATTAGCTGTAAAACACATTTGACAAACATAATTTAGTAGACACATAGGAAAATTTGTATTGATAATAATAAAATATACTTTTTTAATCCCACATAAATACTTTTTTTGTTTTGGACCATGCCTGGGATGCTCAAGGGTAACCCCCCCCAAAAAAAACTGTGAAGATCATGAAAATCAAGGAAGGAGTGGAAAACTTCCACAGAATAGAGAGGCATGACAACTAAGTGTAATGTGACTGCTAGGTTGAATTCTAGAACAGAATTGGGACATTAATGGGTAAAAAATTGATGAAATCCAATTTTTTGGAGTATTCACTAATAACAATGTGCTTCCTTCCTTTCAATGCACCATGGAAATGTAAAATTTCAAAGAGTAAAATTTGGAAAGAGGATAAATTCTTATCACCTTTACAAATTTTCTGTATATTTTAAATTGTTTCTAATTAAAACACATATAAAAAGAAGTCTTAGATCTTGAGGATAACTCAACAGCCTGGAGCTCCCAGTTTGATTCCCAGCTCTGTATGTTCCCTGAGCATCAACAGGTGTAGCCCTGATGTGCTGCCGGGAACTGCTGGGTTCCAGCAGCACTGCATTGTAGTGCCTAAGCATTAAACCATCTGACCCAAATGCAGAGGCTGAGTATCAGCAGGACTGTACCCTGGATCCCCTGGCCACCACTTAGGAGGCTCCCCCAAATACTTTAAAAATAAGCCTTACAAAAAAGTACAATCGAAACAACATCTGCACATGTATGTTCATCGCAGCACTGTTTACAATAGCCAGAATCTGGAAAAAACCCGAATGCCCCAGAACGGATGACTGGTTGAGGAAACTTTGGTACATCTATACAATGGAATACTATGCAGCTGTTAGAAAAAAGGAGGTCAAGAATTTTGTAGTTAAGTGGATGGGCATGAAAAGTTTCATGCTGAGTGAAATGAGTCAGAAAGAGAGAGACAGACATAGAAAGATTGCACTCATCTATGGTATATAGAATAACAGAGTGGGAGACTAACACCCAAGAACTGTAGAAATAAGTACCAGGAGGTTGACTCCATGGCTTCGAGGCTGGCCTCACGTTCCGGGGAAAGGTCAACTCAGAGAAGCGATCACCAACTACATTGTAGTCGAAGGCCATGTGGGGGAAGGGAGTTGCGGGCTGAATGAGGGCTAGAGACTGAGCACAGCGGCCACTCAACACCTTTATTGCAAACCACAACAGCTAATTAGAGAGAGAGAGAACAGAAGGGAATGCCTTGCCACAGTGGCAGGGTGGGGTGGGGGGGAGATGGGATTGGGGAGGGTGGGAGGGACACTGGGTTTAGGGGTGGTGGAGAATGGGCACTGGTGAAGGGATGGGTTCCCGAACTTTGTATGAGGGAAGTATAAGCACAAAAGTGTATAAATCTGTAACTGTACCCTCACGGTGATTCTCTAATTAAAAATAAATAAATTTTTTTAAAAAAATAAGCCTTAGTTCAAAGTCTTTGTTGAATCTGAATGATTAATAATAGATGAAGTCATCACACTTTCTCTTTCCTTCTTTCCTTCCTTCCTTCCTTCCTTCTTTCCTCCTTCCTTTCTTCCTTCCTTCCTTCCTTCCTTCCTTCCTTCCTTCCTTCCTTCCTTCCTTCCTTCCTTCCTTCCTTCCTTCCTTCCTTCCTTCCTTCCTTTCTTTCTTTCTTTCTTTCTTTCTTTCTTTCTTTCTTTCTTTCTTTCTTTCTTTCTTTCCTCTTTACTCTTTCTTTCACACCTGGTGGTATTCAAGGTTTTTTCCTGGCACTGTGCTCAGTCCTGGCAGGGCTCAGGATACCACATGCAGTGCTGGGGATGGAATCTTTGCTGACTGTATGGAAGCCTTACCTACTATACTATATCTCCTTTGCTTTTAATTATTTAGTTTTGGGGCCACACTTGGACTTCTCAGGGCTTACTC